>NC_053489.1:57351898-57692898 GCF_905171775.1 Rana temporaria
TCTCTTGAGGAGGTTAGGCATATCCTCTCAAATAAGGTTCTAGTGGGGAGGGTGGATAAAGAAAAGAATTGTGCATAAAAGGATCTAATAAGCCTGTAGTTTTCTAGTTCTGAGTATGGAAGGCCACAGTCCCTCTGTAACGCTGCAAAGGACCTAAACTCCCATTTAGATTGAAGTGAAGCTAGGGTGATGAGGTTATTATCAATCCAATACGAGAACCGTATTTTGTTTGTGAATGCGAGGTTAAGTCTGGGGTCACCTAGAAATGATGTGAGAGGAGATATGGGTGATGAGAGAGAGTGTGAGTCCTTTATTTTAACCCATAATTGAAAGAGATGGGCAACAACCATATTAAGTTTGGATAATTTTCTATAAAGGACAGTATTGGACCACAATATGCCCTGAAGGTGGTATGGTAGGACCGTTATGGATTCGAACTTCTTCCAAGGTAAATTATTTAGTGGGGAGAACCACTGGGATAATTGGGAGAGTTTTGTTGCCAGATAGTAATGCCAAAGATTGGGGAGACCCAGGCCACCTTTCGTTTGTGGACGGTGTAAGAGAGCGTAGCCATATCTGGGTTTCTTGCCTGCCCAAATAAATTTGTTAATGGTTTTTTGTATGCTTTCAATTTTGGTTTTTGGGACAAGTATTGGGAGGGAGCGAAAGTAGTAAAGTAATTTAGGGATAATATTCATTTTAATGGCGCAGACCCTGCCCAGAAAGGAAATGTGGTAGGAGGACCAGGTATTAAGGAGGGAACTAATGCGAGTGAAGACGGGGGGATAATTGGCTCTATATAAGTGATTATATGATGAGGTGATATTAACCCCTAAGTATTTGAATGAGTCCGGGCACCATACAAATGGGAAGTTATTACGTAATGTGGCCTGTAGATCTGAGGTTAGGTTGAGTGGGAGAGCTGAGCATTTGTTAGGGTTGATTTTAAGGCCAGAGAGGGCATGGAAGGAATTTAGTGTGTCCAGGAGAACTGGGATAGAGAGGAGGGGTTCTGTAAGAAATACTAGTGCGTCGTCAGCATATAGGCTGATCTTGAATTCTGAGTTGCCTCTCATGTATCCCCTAATATCAGTGTTGGACCTAATTGCTTTGGCGAGGGGCTCTATGGCTAGAGCAAAGAGGAGTGGGGATAAGGGACATCCCTGTCTAGTGCCTCTACCTAATGGGAAGAATTCCGAATTGTTGCCCGGGATCTTAATGCGAGTGTGAGGGGAATGGTATAGGGCGTTAAATCCCTGAAGAAAATTACCTGCGATTCCAAATTTGGGGAGGAGCTTATTCAGGTAGGACCAGCTAACGCTGTCGAAGGCTTTGTGGATGTCTAAGCTCAAGAGGAGGGCTTGTCTGGAATTCAAATTAGCATCTTGGATTACGTTAGTCACCAGTCTGATGTTGTCGACTATTTGCCTGCCAGGGATGAATCCTGATTGGTCTTGATGAATTAGGGGAGATATAACTGTGGCCAGTCTGTCAGCAAGGATTCTGCCAAATATTTTAAGGTCGTTATTTAATACTGAAATGGGACAAAAGTTTTGGGGGAGGGTGTGATCCTTATCTGGTTTAGGGATCAAGGAGAGGTTAGCTAAGAGCATCTCTTCCGGGAAATGGTTACCTTCCAAGACGTGATTAAACAATTTCATAAGACTAGGAGCTAATAAGGGGGCAAACTTTTTATAGTAGGATGTTGTGAATCCATCCGGGCCTGGGGCTGTGGAAATTTTGAGGGATTTAATTACATTGGTAATTTCTTCTATCGTACAAGGTCTGTTTAGGGATTCTGATTGATGGTCGTCTAAGGAGGGGAGTTGTAGGTCGTCTAACCAGGAGTTGGCTAGTGTATTGGAATCAGTACATGGGTCCGACAATAGTTGTTTGTAAAAGTCTGTAAAAATGTCAAGGACTCCATGAGGATGTGTAATGAGGTTTCCGCGGTTGTCACGTAGTTTGTAGACATGTGTGGGGTTGACATCCTGATTCAGTTTCCTGGCAAACATTGCCGAGGGCGAGTTGCTATGTAAAAAGAATTTGGCCTTTGAGAACCTCAAAGATCTTTCCGTGTTGGCCGATAAAATAAGGTCAAGGGCCCTATGTTTGGCTTGGATCTGTTGTGTGATTTCTAGGGACGTCGTGTGTTGTAATCTATTATATAAGTGGTTTAAGTCATTTGTCAGACATTTGATATCAGCAAGTCTTTCTTTATTTTTAGTTGCGGCAATTTTTATAATGTGACCTCTTAGAACTGCCTTATGGGCAACCCAAAGGGAAGTGGGAGGAGTGTCGTCGTTGATGTTGTCTTTGAAATAGTTGTCTATGTGTGTTGAAATGGAATTTCTATTCCCAGGGTCTGTCAGAATAGAGTCATTAAGGCGCCAATTATAAGTAGAGGAGGGGAGGCCTATGTGTGATGTGTCAAAAGAGGTGATGTCATGATCAGCCCATGGGCATGGGTGAATATGTGCTTGCGTGGAGTTTGCTAATAGGATGGGGGTGCAAAATATGTAGTCCAATCTGGCATAACAGTCATGTGGGTGGGAGTAATGTGTATATGCTTTTATTCCTACATTATGAGCCCTCCAGGAGTCAATTAGCTGGTTCTTATTAATGAGTCTGTTAATTGTTTTGGAGAAAGATTTAGTGGAGGGGTTGATTTTACTTCTGTCTAGAGCAGGATGTGCCGTTAGATTGAAGTCTCCACCATGGGTGTAGGAACCCTTACAAATCTGGGGGGGACAGCATTTTTACTCGCCAGGTAAATTCTTATTCAGTAAACTCGGACTCCCACATGCCATGTGGGTTAATTTTTACTTAAGCCATGTGGGTTGATTTTTACTAATGCCTTGTGGGCCACAAGGCATTAGTAAAAATCAACCCACATGACATAAGTAAAAATTAACCCACATGGCATAAGTAAAAATTAACCCACATGGCATAAGTAAAAATTAACCCACATGGCATAAGTAAAAATTAACCCACATGGCATAAGTAAAAATTAACCCACATGGCATAAGTAAAAATTAACCCACATGGCATTAGTAAAAATTAACCCACATGGCATAAGTAAAAATTAACCCACATGGCATAAGTAAAAATTAACCCACATGGCATTAGTAAAAATTAACCCACGTGGCATTAGTAACAACCAACCCACATGGCATAAGTAAAAATTAACTGGTTAGCTGGTAGTGGCAGGTTAGGTGATTGACAATAGTTCCAGGTTAGGTAGTAGTGGCAGGCTAGGTGGCAGGCTAGGTGGCAGTGCCAGGTTAGGTGGCATACAGTAGTGCCAGGTTAGGTGGTAGTGCCAGGTTAGGTGGCATACAGTAGTGCCTGGTTAGGTGGTAGTGTCAGGTTAGGTGGCAGTGCCAGGTTAGGTGGTATACAGTAGTGCCAGGTTAGGTGGTAGTGCCAGGTTAGGTGGTATACAGCAGTGCCTGGTTAGGTGGTAGTGTCAGGTTAGGTGGCAGTGCCAGTTAAGGTGGTATACAGTAGTGCCAGGTTAGGTGGTAGTGCCAGGTTAGGTGGTATACAGTAGTGCCTGGTTAGGTGGTAGTGTCAGGTTAGGTGGCAGTGCCAGGTTAGGTGGCATACAGTAGTGCCAGGTTAGGTGGTAGTGCCAGGTTAGGTGGTAGTGGCAGGTTAGGTGGTATACAGTGGTGCCTGGATAGGTGGAAGTGGAAGGTTAGGTGGTAGTGGCAGGTTAGGTGGTAGTGGCAGGTTAGGTGGTATACAGTAGTGGCAGGTTAGGTGGTAGTGCCAGGTTAGGTGGTATACAGTAGTGCCAGGTTAGGTGGTAGTGCCAGGTTAGGTGGTATAGGGTAGTGCCTGGTTAGGTGGTAGTGGCAGGGTAGGTGGTATACAGTAGTGCCTGGATAGGTGGTAGTGCCAGGTTAGGTAGTATTGCCAGGTTAGGTGGTATACAGCAGTGCCAGGTTAGGTGGTATACAGTAGTGTCTGGTTAGGTGGTAGTGGCAGGTTAGGTGGTATACAGTAGTGCCTGGATAGGTGGTAGTGCCAGGTTAGGTGGTATACAGTAGTGCCAGGTTAGGTGGTAGTGGCAGGTTAGGTGGTATACAGTAGTGCCTGGATAAGTGGAAGTGGAAGGTTAGGTAGTAGTGGCAGGTTAGGTGGTAGTGGCAGGTTAGGTGGTATACAGTAGTGGCAGGTTAGGTGGTAGTGGCAGGTTAGGTGGTAGTGCCAGGTTAGGTGGTATACAGTAGTGCCAGGTTAGGTGGCAGTGCCAGGTTAGGTGGTATACAGTAGTGCCTGGTTAGGTGGTAGTGCCAGGTTAGGTGGTAGTGGCAGGTTAGGTGGTATACAGTAGTGCCTGGATAGGTGGTAGTGGCAAGTTAGGTGGTAGTGCCAGGTTAGGTGGTATACAGTAGTGCCAGGTTAGGTGGTATACAGTAGTGCCTGGTTAGGTGGTAGTGCCAGGTTAGGTGGTAGTGGTAGGTTAGGTGGTATACAGTAGTGCCAGGTTAGGTGGTATACAGTAGTGCCTGGTTAGGTGGTAGTGCCAGGTTAGGTGGTAGTGGCAGGTTAGGTGGTATACAGTAGTGCCAGGTTAGGTGGTAGTGCCAGGTTAGGGTGGTAGTGCCAGGTTAGAGTGGTAGTGCCAGAGTAAATACATGACATGAATAGATAAGAGTCCTGTTCCCCATTTCCATCAGCTGCACTAAAAGCATGAATCTATGACTATCCAGTGCCAGGTTAGTACCTGTATACCATACCCCCCCCCCTCTCTGAATACTGTACCTCCCCCTCTCTGTAAACTGTAACACCCCCCCCCTCTCTGAATATTATACCTCCCCCTCTCTGTAAACTGTAACACCCCCCCCCTCTGAATATTATACCTCCCCTCTCTGTAAACTGTAACACCCCCCCCCCCTCTCTGAATATTATACCTCCCCCTCTCTGTAAACTGTAACACCCCCCCCTCTGAAT
The DNA here is from genome assembly GCF_905171775.1 of Rana temporaria. Taxonomy (NCBI): domain Eukaryota; kingdom Metazoa; phylum Chordata; class Amphibia; order Anura; family Ranidae; genus Rana; species Rana temporaria. The sequence continues at coordinate 57,356,861 of NC_053489.1, forward strand.
ATTATACCTCCCCCTCTCTGTAAACTGTAACACCCCCCCTCTCTGAATATTATACCTCCCCCTCTCTGTAAACTGTAACACCCCCCCCTCTCTGAATATTATACCTCCCCCTCTCTGTAAACTGTAACACCCCCCCTCTCTGAATATTATACCTCCCCCTCTCTGTAAACTGTAACACCCCCCCCCCCCTCTCTGAATATTATACCTCCCCCTCTCTGTAAACTATAACACCCCCCCTCTGAATATTATACCTCCCCCTCTCTGTAAACTGTAACACCCCCCCCTCTCTGAATATTATACCTCCCCCTCTCTGTAAACTGTAACACCCCCCCTCTCTGAATATTATACCTCCCCCTCTCTGTAAACTGTAACACCCCCCCCCTCTGAATATTATACCTCCCCCTCTCTGTAAACTGTAACACCCCCCCCCCTCTGAATATTATACCTCCCCCTCTCTGTAAACTGTAACACCCCCCCCTCTCTGAATATTATACCTCCCCCTCTCTGTAAACTGTAACACCCCCCCCTCTCTGAATATTATACCTCCCCCTCTCTGTAAACTGTAACACCCCCCCCTCTCTGAATATTATACCTCCCCCTCTCTGTAAACTGTAACACCCCCCCCCCTCTCTGAATATTATACCTCCCCCTCTCTGTAAACTGTAACACCCCCCCCTCTCTGAATATTATACCTCCCCCTCTCTGTAAACTGTAACACCCCCCCCTCTCTGAATATTATACCTCCCCCTCTCTGTAAACTGTAACACCCCCCCCTCTCTGAATATTATACCTCCCCCTCTCTGTAAACTGTAACACCCCCCCCCCTCTGAATATTATACCTCCCCCTCTCTGTAAACTGTAACACCCCCCCCTCTGAATATTATACCTCCCCCTCTCTGTAAACTGTAACACCCCCCCCTCTCTGAATATTATACCTCCCCCTCTCTGTAAACTGTAACACCCCCCCCTCTCTGAATATTATACCTCCCCCTCTCTGTAAACTGTAACACCCCCCCCTCTCTGAATATTATACCTCCCCCTCTCTGTAAACTGTAACACCCCCCCCCTCTGAATATTATACCTCCCCCTCTCTGTAAACTGTAACACCCCCCCCTCTCTGAATATTATACCTCCCCCTCTCTGTAAACTGTAACACCCCCCCTCTCTGAATATTATACCTCCCCCTCTCTGTAAACTGTAACACCCCCCCCTCTCTGAATATTATACCTCCCCCTCTCTGTAAACTGTAACACCCCCCCCCCTCTCTGAATATTATACCTCCCCCTCTCTGTAAACTGTAACACCCCCCCCTCTCTGAATATTATACCTCCCCCTCTCTGTAAACTGTAACACCCCCCCCTCTCTGAATATTATACCTCCCCCTCTCTGTAAACTGTAACACCCCCCCCCTCTGAATATTATACCTCCCCCTCTCTGTAAACTGTAACACCCCCCCCCCCTCTGAATATTATACCTCCCCCTCTCTGTAAACTGTAACACCCCCCCCTCTCTGAATATTATACCTCCCCCTCTCTGTAAACTGTAACACCCCCCCTCTCTGAATATTATACCTCCCCCTCTCTGTAAACTGTAACACCCCCCCCTCTCTGAATATTATACCTCCCCCTCTCTGTAAACTGTAACACCCCCCCCTCTCTGAATATTATACCTCCCCCTCTCTGTAAACTGTAACACCCCCCCCCCTCTCTGAATATTATACCTCCCCCTCTCTGTAAACTGTAACACCCCCCCCTCTCTGAATATTATACCTCCCCCTCTCTGTAAACTGTAACACCCCCCCCTCTCTGAATATTATACCTCCCCCTCTCTGTAAACTATAACACCCCCCCTCTCTGAATATTATACCTCCCCCTCTCTGTAAACGGTAACTTCCCCCCTCTCTGTAACATTTACCTCCTCCCCCCTGTACCTCAACTGTGTCGTTCTGGCTCTCCATCACATGTAACTTAGTCTCTCTGGCTCTGCAGGCTGGTCGGGTGTAGTGTGGCCACGAGTGTCAGTCTGGGCCCCGCCCCCTTCCTGCTCCTTTCTCCCATTCAGCAGAGCGGCCAGCACAGCTATGCATGTCTGTGTGCAATCAGCTGTGCGCCGCTCGGGAGGGGAGGGGAGGGGTCGGGGCTGGATCGGCACTGAAGGGGGAGAAAAGCAGTGACCGCAGCTGGACTCTGCGGCCCCTGCCTGCGATCCGGGGATGATCTCCCTATCCTAACCTGGGGGGGATTTTACCATACTTGTCCCCCCCGCATTATTTCCTGGGGGGGATGCGTCCCACCCGTCCCCCCCGGTTCCTACGCCCATGGTCTCCACCAAGAATAATGTGAGGAGAAGTAAATCTATCTAGGGTGTTAAAAAAATCTGAAAAAAAAGAGGTTTGAGATTCATTTGGGGCGTATACAGAAGCTATAGTGATCTCTTTATTATTAATGGTGCCCTTTAATATGATAAAACGGCTATCTGGGTCTTTAAAAATTTGTTGGATATCAAAAATGACAGAGTTGCGAATGAAGATTGCTACTCCACGAGTTTTATTGGAAAACGTAGTATAGTGGTGTTGTCCATATGATCTATTAAAAAAAGTTGGATGATTGGAAGTGGCAAAATGCGTTTCTTGGAGTAAGACAATGGGCCTGATTTACTATGCTCTGTGCGCTGCGCTGGTTCATGCGTTAATTAGTACTCCGGGTGGAGGCTTAATTGGGCGCATGAACCAGCGTAGCAGCCGGCGCATTGAAAGTAATATGTAAAGCCGCGCCGAACTCCCTATAGAAGTCTATGGGAGAAATCAAAAGTGTTCATTTTAAAGGCTAATCTGCAAGTTTTGTCCTAAAAAGTGTTTGGGGACCTCAGTCCTGTCCCAGGGAACATGTATCAATGCTTTTTTTATTTTTTAAAATGGCCGTTTTTGCGGGAGCAGTGAAATTACTAATTCTTAAAGTGAAACAATAAAAGTGAAATATTCCTTTAAATTTCGTACCTAGGGGGGGTGTAATGTCAGCATGTGAAATAGCGCATTTTTCCCGCACTTAGAACTCCCCCTGCACAAAATGACATTCAGAAGGAAAAAAGTCATTTAAAAATTCACACGCGGCTATAATGAATTGTCGGCTCTGACAATTCTAAAGGGATTCATTCATAAAACAAACAAAAAAATGTGTAGGGGTTCCCCCAAATTAAATTACCAGGCCCTTCAGGTCTGGAATGGATATTAAGGGGAACCCCGCCGTAAAAACCAAAAAAAAAAAAAGACGTGCGGTTCCCGGCAAATATCCATTCCAGGCCCTTCAGGTCTGGTGTGGATTTTAAGGGGAACTCCACCCCAAATTGAAAAAAAAAAATGGCGTGGAGTCCCCCTAAAAATCCACACCAGACCCTTATCCGAGCACGTTGACCTGGCCGGCCGCAGAAAAGAGGGTGGGACAGAGTGCGGCCCCCCCCCCTCTCCTGAACCGCACCAGGCCACATGCCCTCAACATGGGGAGGATGTCCCCATGTTGATGGGGACAAGGGTCTCATCCCCACAACCCTTGCCCGGTGGTTGTGGGGGTATGCGGGCGGGAGGTTTATCAGAATCTGGAAGACCCCTTTAACAAAGGGGACCCCCAGATCCTGACCCCCCCTATGTGAAATGGTAATGGGGTACATTGTACCTCTACCATTTCACCCCAAAAAAAATGTCAAAGCGTTAAAAATGACAGTAGCCGGTTTTTGACAAATCTTTTAATAAAATCTTCTTTTCTTCTTTCCTTCGGGTTTCTTCCGCTGCTTCTTTCTTGGGTCTTCTTGTCCACATCTTGCCCGACGTCTTCTTCCATCTTCTCCGTCCGTCCTTCAGCCTTCTGGTCCCGCATCTTGCCCGTTGTCTTGTCCTGTCTTCTTCTCCGTCCGTCCGCCAGCCTCCTCGTCCGCATCTTGTGTCTTCTGCGGTCTTCTTCTCGGTCCGCCAGCCTTCTCGTCCGCATCTACAGTCTGGACAGCAATTCTTGATAAGAGAAATCCACAAAACATGTCCTGTCGGGGGTACTTGAGGGCTGAGGACCACTGCAGAAAAAATAAAATACTTACCAGTTTTTGTCTTTAAAGTCATGGGGAATAAACATGGCAAACATTTCATGATTACACACCAGGAAAGAAGCTTAGACAAAAATCACACATAATGTGTTAGGCCCTAACCTAGTTCAGCTGCAGCTGTCAACATATGTAGCATGAAAAAGTAACAAAAGACAAACTTAACAATTTTAAAGTAATTTTTATTGGTCAACAAAACAAGGAAAGCAAAAAAAGACAAACAAACAAACACAAACAAAAATACATTTCAAAATTCTAAATAACCATAGCTTCACACATTTTTCATAAAATAAGGCCACATAGACAAATACATCAAAGTGAACATCATTTAAAAATAAACCAAAACCATTGGCAAAATAAAACAAAACCCATGCAACAAACCACATTTGTGTTTAGCAACAGCATTTCTGCAAACCTGCCCCTTCTGAGGGCAGCTGAGGACTGATCGATCCCTGCTTTTTATAACAGTGCTAGTAATGAAGCAATTGAAATCACATGAACAAATTGCAGTCTCTAGTTTGGGTGAGCTTGTAATTGGGCACACCTGCAATTAACCCAAACCACGCTCTATGAGCATCCAAGGAGTGTTTTTCACCTTTTAAAAAGAAAGGATATTTTTTTTCTAAGTGTTTGAGCATGCTCAGTTCATCACACATGTAGGAACCAAGCTGCAATGGAATGAGAGCTTTTTTTTTTTTGTTTCCCCTGATCTGATGCTTTCCAGCCTGAAGGGGAGGTGTTAAAGACAGAAGTAAACACTCACATTTAATAATCTATTTGTGGGAAAAAAAAGGTTGCCAATTTTGCTTGGGAGCCACGTCACACGACTGCGCAATTGTCAGTTAAAGCGACGCCGCGCCGAATCACAAAAACTTGCCCGGTCATTGACCAGAAATATGGTCCGGGCTCAAGTGGTTAAAAATTAACAAAACACAAAAGTGAGCCCAATTTTTGGGGATAATGTGAAAGATGATGTTACACTGAGTAAATAGATACCTTACATGTCACGCTTTACTATTGGAAACACTCCTGCAATGGGGCCAAAATGAATTCCGTGAATATCCCCATAGGCGACCTTTTTCTTTTTTTTCCAGGTTACCAGTTTATAGTTACAAAGAAGGTCTAGTGATAAAAGTATTGCTCTCGCTCTAACGCACGCGTCAATACCTCACATGTGTGGTTTGAACGATGTTTATATATGTGGGCGGGACTTGCGTAAGTCCCGCCCACATATGTAAAAATTATTTTTACTTTTTGCTATAATAAATATCCCCAAAAATATATATTCTAAAAACTAAAAAACCCCTCAGTTTAGGCCGATACGTATTCTACATCTTTTTGGTTCCAAAAAATCGCAAATAGCGTTTAATGTTTGGTTTTTGCAAAAGTTATAGCGTCTACAAATTTTTTTTTTTTTTGTTTTAACTAGTTATTGGGGCGATCAGCAATTTTTATCGGTACTGCGACATTATGGCGGACACATCGAACACTTTTTTGGAACCATTGGCATTTTTCTAGCGATCAGTGCTGTAAAAAATGCATTGCTTACTCAAAAAATGCCACTGGCAGGGAAGGGGTTAACACTAGGTGCGAGGGAGGGGTTAAATATGTTCCCTGGGTGTGTTCTAACTGTAGGGGGGGGGTGGGACTGACATGTGTAAATGACAGATCGCTGTTCATGAAGGGGAACTCCAGACCCCCAAAAAAAAATAAGGTGGGTTCCCTCCAGGTGCATACCAGGCTCTTAGGCTTGGTCTGGAACATAAGGGGTTAAACCCGCGCAAAAAAAAATAGCGTGGGGTCCCCCCCAAGATCCAAACCAAGCCATTATCCCAGGCACGCAGTCTGGTCAGACAGGAATGGGGGTGGGGACGAGCGAGCGCCCCCCTCCCTCCTGAGCCATACCAGACCACATGCCCTCAACATGGGGGAGTGTGTGCTGTGGGGGAGGGGGGCACTGCCCGCCCACCCCAAAGCACTCTTGTCCCCATGTCGATAGGGACAAGAGCCTCTTCCCGACAACCCTGGCCGTTGGTTGTCGGGGTATTATCAGAATCTGAGAGACCCCTTTAATAAAGGGGTCCCCAGATTCCGGCCCCCCACCCTATGTGAATGAGTATGGGGTACATCGTACCTCTACCCATTCACATGGGGGAAATGTAAAGTAAAATAAAACACCACACAGAATAAAATATTTTATTAATCTGCTCCGGAGCCCCCCCTTTCTTATTTAGCTCTCTTAGAAGGGGGGGTTTCTTCTCTCCCGATCTTCCGCCGGGACCCTGGGCTTCGGTGATTTCTGCCGGGGGAGGGCGCCATCCCTCGGTCCTCTCCAGAGCCTTCCGCCGGATGCCCCCACCCCATTTAAGCTCTTTTTCATTAGGGAGGGGCATCCGGACTTCGGGGTCTTCTGCCGGGGGATGGCGCCTATCCCCCGGTCTTTCCGGTGCCTTTCGCCAGGGTTCCGGTCTTCCTGGTCTTCTGCCGGGGGTGCGCCAACTCCCCGGTCTTTTCTCTCCTGTCTTCTCTGCTCCCTCTTCTGCCTGGCTCCCCCGCGGAGCCAGGGCTTTCTTCCGTCTTCTTTCTTCTCTCTTCCTTCTTCTGCCTGTCTCCTCCGGGAGCACAGGGCTTGTCTCCGCTGTCTTCTTCCTTCTTTCCTTCTCTTCCATTGGATGTTGACACGACGAGGTTCCGCGCTGACATGCCGTGTCAGCGGCGGGCATGGACTTATATAGGGTAATGCCACCATGTGACCTCAACCCATGTGACATCACATTCCCTGGGCATGATGGGAATGTGATGTCACATGGGTTGAGGTCACATGGTGGCATTGCCCTATATAAGTCCATGCCCACTGCTCAGACGGCATTCCAGCGCCGGACCTCGTCGTGTCAACATCGAATGGAAGAGAAGGGAGAAGACAGCGGAGACAAGCCCTGTGCTCCGCGGAGGAGACAGGCAGAAGAAGGAAGAGAGAAGAAAGAAGACGGAAGAAAGCCCTGGCTCCGCGGGGGAGCCAGGCAGAAGAGGGAGCAGAGAAGACAGAAGAGAAATGACCGGGGAGTTGGCGCACCCCCGGCAGAAGACCAGGAAGACCGGAACCCTGGCGGAAGGCACCGGAAAGACCGGGGGATAGGCGCCATCCCCCGGCAGAAGACCCCGAAGTCCGGGTGCCCCTCCCTAATGAAAAAGAGCCTAAATGGGGTGGGGGCATCCGGCGGAAGGCTCCGGAGAGGACCGAGGGATGGCGCCCTCCCCCGGCAGAAATCACCGAAGCCCAGGGTCCCGGCGGAAGATCGGGAGAGAAGAAACCCCCCCTTCTAAGAGAGCTAAATAAGAAAGGGGGGGCTCCGGAGCAGATTAATAAAATATTTTATTCTGTGTGGTGTTTTATTTTACTTTACATTTCCCCCATGTGAATGGGTAGATCGGGAGAGAAGAAACCCCCCCTTCTAAGAGAGCTAAAGAAGAAAGGGGGGGCTCCGGAGCAGATTAATAAAATATTTTATTCTGTGTGGTGTGTTTTTTTTACTTTACATTTACCCCATACTCATTCACATAGGGTGGGGGGCCGGCATCTGGGGGCCCCCTTATTAAAGGGAGCTCGCAGATTCCGATTAGCCCCGCCCGCATACCCCGACAACCAATGGCAAGGGTTGTCGGGAAGAGGCTCTTGTCCCTATCGACATGGGGGCAAGAGTGCTGTGGGGTGGGGGGGCAGTGCCCCCCTCCCCCACAGCACACACTCCCCCATGTTGAGGGCATGCGGTCTGGTACGGCTCAGGAGGGGGGGGGCGCTCGCTCGTCCCCTCCCCCATTCCTGTCCGGGCCAGACTGCATGCTTGGGATGAGGGCTTGGTTTGGATCTGGGGGGGACCCCCGCGCCGAATCGGCGAGGGTTTAACCCCTCACGTTCCGGACCAAGCCTAAGAGCCTAATGTAGCCCTGGAGGGGGACCCGCGCCGATTTCAAGTTTGAAATTTGGCGCGGAGTTCCCCTTCAGGGCTGAAAACAGCTCGGAGATTCCCGTGCGCCGCGTCACGCAGCGCAATCACGGGTACAGTATGTAAAGGATTGGGAATGGTGGCGCTGCCTAAGCGTATTGCTACACTTTAAAGTCCCGGTGTGGGTCTACCTGGACCAAAGTGGTGAAAGTGTACTCCACTTATTGACTGAACCGACTAAGGTCTATATTGGTAGGGATCCCGCAGGGTCAGAAGACTGAGGGGACATGAGCTACATGACCTACAGCTACACTTAGAGTACTGGGGAAAGGGAACGAACCCTACAGCTGTGCTCTGATAGTGAGCTGGTGGTCAGTGAGATGTATGGGCTAATATACCTCTGTAATATGGACACTAACACAGTGTATGGGCATCAATAAATAAACATACACAGATTACAGTAGGTATGCCATTTTGCATATATAATGTTTGTTGGAGACACATAGGGCATACCTACTGAAATCTGTGTATGCAATACGCTTAGGCAGCGCCACCATTCCCAATCCTTTACATACTATACTCTTTCTGCCCCCTAGGGGACAGTTTTTCAGGAAGGCAGCAGCCTCTTAACCTCAGATATCCCAGCGCAGGTTTCTTTACACGTTGCAATCACGGGTACGCCGCTTGGTATTTACCAAGATTTTCACGGCGTACTGACAAGGCGCACGGGAATCCCTGACTTTTCTCTCTGCGCATGCCCAGTATGCAAATGAACCTCCCGAGGTTCAGGCGCACTGTGCAAGCGTACGGGGATCTGTTTTCAAAAAACACTTTCCCTTTCAATTCGGCCCGCCAAACACTTCAAAACACATGTCACTTCACTTCCCCTGCATCCCCCCACCTCCCCCCCTAATAAACTCCCGCCCAAACCCCCGCAATTTACAGTTTAATGTGCCGTGCGCCAGGTCTGTACTGGTGCACAATGCACCCTCTCCTGGGCGCACGGAGCACATTAGTAACTAGGGAAATACACTGCACTAGCAGCGTATTTCTTTAGTAAATGGCCAAACGGCTGCTACTCCTGCTTTTACTCCATGAGTCATGGAGTAAAGGCTTGGTAAATCAGGCCCAATATCAGCTCCTAATCTCTTATAGTGTTGAAATGCTTTTTTACGTTTGTGGGGCGAGTTAAATCCTTGTGTGTTATGGGAGATTATCCTAATACCCATGAGTTGGCACTGTGTGGGCTATCGACAGAATAGGCTTTGATCGGGAACAAAACCAGAAAAGCAGCTTTCTAACCCAACACATAAGCAAATATGTAGTAATTGTCAACGTAAATTCACATACAGTTTGAGAAATTGTGTAAGATAATCGTGCATATCTCCTATAAAACAATGAAAAAGTAAATAAAATGGTGCATGAGAGATGAAAACGTGTGAAACGTACAATCCATTGGCTGTCAAAATATATGCTTATCCAAAAAATGGCCCTAGTGGCCAACAGCAGGAACCACAAAATTGACAATGAGAATGAATAAACTGTGGGGACAGGATAAAACCTGTCAAACTTACAATAAGAACATGTAACAGAATGTGGGACAAATATGTCCCTGGCCCACAAACTGCTCCAGTGATGCCCCATCCTAAAATGGAACAGCAGTCGAGAACGGTTGTGGGAGTGGGGTCAATCTAGCGACGACGGATGCTCCAGGCTTCTTGAAAAAACAGGAAAAAAAAAGAAAAGTAATAATGGAAAAAATTTGAAATGATCTTTAAACAAGATTTGGTTCAGTGTGAATTTGGCGGGAGCCCCCACCAGAGTAAAGGAGTGATGGAGTGGAGCAGATGATCCAGTATCAGAAATTGCGAGACAGGTTGCTGGTGATTGAGAGCAATACAGGCCGATCAGAAATATTTGAAACAAAAAAAAAATGAAAGAAAAAAAAATAGAAAAACTGGCCAGGTCTGGGCGAGACTGGACCAGCCTGCAGTGAGAGTGTTAGTTCTGGATATGATAAGTACATGCTCAGGTAAAATAAAAGCAAGGACACGTAGTTATGAACTCATGGTGGTTGTGCTGACCTACTATAGTCTATCCGTAGAAGGAAGGTTAGGTAGGGAGGTCATTAGAGATGAATCCACTGGAGAGTTCTGAAGTGAAAGATGATGATGTGTCCCATATCAATATTCAATTTTGAAGAGAGGGATAATAAAATAAAGTGAAAAAGAGAAAAAAAAGGTTCTTGTGAGGGGAGAAAAAAGTGTCACTTAAATCAAATCGTGGAATGATCAAATCAACTCACATAGGATGATTCTGAAAGGAATGGATCAATCTTCTTTGGTCCCTTTGGCTACGTCTAGATGATGGGGTCGACCAGATCGGTGAAGGTCTAGGTGTAGTGGGGGGGCGAATAAGAGGGTCCTGGGTTAGCAGGCCCAATTTCACCAGCAATTCTTTGCCCTCGATGACATTGTAGACCGTATATGTGGATCCGTTGTGTGGGATCGTAAGCTTAAAGGGGAACCCCCAGCGATACCTAATCCTGGCAGCCTGCAAGATGGTGGTTACTTCTTTCATCCTGCGTCTTCTGTCAAGAGTCGCAGGGGATATATCAGGGTATATTTGGATTCTTTTACCCTCCATGGTGAGGTTGGTGGAGTTCCTAGAGGCACGCATTATTTCTTCTTTAATAAGAAAATCCCTCATACACAACACAATGTCCCTTGGTGGACTGTCTGAAGGGGGTTTTGGTCGCAGCGCCCTGTGAATCCTGTCACATATGAAGGCAGATGGTGGTTTGTCTGGTAGAAGATTATGAATTAACTTAGATACTGCAGGCATCAGATCTATGACTGTCTCTGGGACCCCCCTCAGCCTGATATTATGGCGGCGGTTTCTGTTGTCAAGGTCCTCGACCTGTGCCTGCATGAAAGCAAAGTTGTCAGCTAAGTTCTCATGATCTTTTCTAAGATCATTATGAGCCAGGGCGAGCTCATCATGTTTTGTCTCTAGGAGGTCAGTACGATTGCCTATGCTGGCTATCTCCTGGGAGAGGGCTGCTGTTGATTTATGTACTTCATTTTCTATTTTCTCCACCAGTTTGTTAAATATAGCGGTAAGGCTCTCATCCAGGTCAGCCTTGGAGAGAGGGGAGTAGTACTCACTGTTGTGCTGCTCAGGATGTGCCTCGGATGAGTTAGAGTCTGTGCAGGCCTGTGTCCACATGAGCTGGCCGGCGCCATCTTGGGACACCTTCTTGTGCCTCTGCTCCATGTCAATGAGAAAGTTGGTGAGGGTATGTCCGGAGCTCCGATTCCGCTTCTTCCTAGCGGATGGCATGCGCTGAGTGTTCCCACAGGGGTGCAAGGTGGATTCGCCACTAAAATCTCTAAAATGCCCTGGGTAATCCGCCTGGAAGGTCCGGGTCTCGTGGAGCGCGGCTCAGGCGAGTCTGTCCAGCATCGCGTCGCGCATGCGCCCCCTCGCGTTTTAAATGTTTTAATGATGCCTTACTGACTGGAATGTGGTTTTAAATGGGGTACACTCAGAACAGAGAGCAGTCACTAGTGGTGTACCACAAGGCTCTGTACTAGGTGACTAAAGGTTTGTTGGGCAAGGTATGTCTTTTTGCTGATGATACAAAGATGTGTAATAGAGTTGATATCCCTAGAGGTGTCTGTTAAATGGAACATGATTTGGCATTCCTGGACGATTGGTCAAAGCAGTGGAGTCTGCAGTTCAATGTTTCTAAAAGTAAAGTAATGCACCTAGGGAAAAATAATCTCTTGAGAGAGTACAACATTGGGGGTACAGTGTTAGCCAGCGCTACAGAAGAAAGCGATTTTGGGGTACTTATTTCAGATGATTGCAAAATGAGCAAACAGTGTGACCAAGCAGTGGGAAAAGTGAATAGAATTCTAGGATGCATCACTAGAGGGATCACCAGCAGGAGGAAGGAGGGTCTGATTCCCCTATATAGATCTTTTTTGAGATCTCACTTAGAATACAGTTCTGGAGACCTAACTTACAGAAAGATATTCATAAAATAGAACGAGTCCTGAGACAGGTAACAAAAATGGTGAAGGTTCGGGGAGAGACTTCAAGAGAGACTTCAGGGACATAATATATACAGTCTGGAAGAAAGAAGGTAAATGGGAAACATTATTGAAACTTTTAAATAGATTAAGGGGGTAAATAAGGCTCAGAAAAGCAGTTTTTGCAATATGAAACCAAAATCAAGAACACAGGGACATGACCTCAAACTACTGTTTCCCCCGAAAATAAGCCCAGGGCTTATATTCATTTTGGCAACATAAGACACAGTAGGGCTTATTTTTGGGGTAGGTCTTACCATGTAATGTGCTGTCCTCTTTACCCATCTCTCTCTCTGCCTGACAGGAATCCCCAGTGTGAACTAAAATTAAAATGCTTGTAAAATCCTATCATTCACTCTATTACAGTAGTATATAATGTACAATGTGTGTGTTTTTGTAATATAATTGTGCCAAATACCTTCGCTATAGCGCCACTCTGCGCTTATGTGACCCGCCGGAGCTCTCTTCCCCACATTTATATTACAGAAACACACACATCGTACATTATATACTACTGTAATAAAGTAGGTTATAGGATTTTACAAGCATTTTAAACTAGGGCTTATTTTCGGGGTAGGCTTATATTGCAGCCCTCCTGGAAAATAATGCTAGGTCTTATTTTCGGGATAGGTCTTATTTTTGGGAAAACACGGTAACTGAAGGCAAGTTCAAAACTAATCTTAGAAAGTATTATTTTACTGAAAAGGTAGTTGATACTTGGAATAAACTTCCATTAGTGGTAGTGAGACAGTCAACAGTTAACGGCTTCAAACATGCTTGGGATAAACATAGATCTTTAGTCTTACAACAAAATTTGCGAAAAAGAAAAAGGGGTGGACTCATTGGACTACTCAGTCTTTTTCTGACGTCACTTTTCTATGTTTCTATCTATGTCTCTATGAATGGTAATAACTGGTTAGTGTAGAGCAAATGTGGTATCAAACTACAAAAGGGGACCAAGATGTATATCAGTTTCACACCAACCGGAAAAATCATCCCGCAACAACATGGACACCCCCGCCCATTCTGGGAAAATCTATCACCCCCAGCACCAAAGTCAAAAGTCTCTGAGTCATTTTTGACACCAACATGACAATGGATGCACAAATAGGGTGAGTAGTCAGCGGAACGCACCATCTGCTGCGCCTACTACATAGACTCACGCCCTTTATTCCGAAAAGAAGACGTTGCAGTCGTGGTGGAACAATTATCAATTCCAGATTGGACTATGCAAATGCCCTCTATCTCGGACTCCCCAAATACCAAATCGCTCATCTGCAAGTCGTTCAAAATACAGTGGCTCGATTAGTAACCGGCAAAAAACCATGGGAATCAATCTCACCTTCGCTGAGATCCCTTCATTGGCTGCCAGTAAAAGACAGAATCACCTTCAAGGCACTCTGTCTAATGCATAAGTGCATTCATGAAAACGCCCCCCAATATCTATGCGAAAAAATAAAAGCTTACAACCCCAATCGTATTCTGCGATCCACCAATCAAAACCTTGTCCAGATACCCAAAGCCAGATACAAGTCCAAAGGAGATTGAAGGTTTGCAGTCCAGGGACCTCGACTGTGGAACGCTTTTCCAACCACCACTTGACTGGAGCTGGACCACTTGGCCTTCAGGAGAAGGAATAAAACCCACCTCTTCTGAGGTCAAAAGGTCTCACTCGCGGAATGGATACAGGGCCCAGAGGCGATTCAGTTCGCATGTGTTGCGCTATACAAGTTTTTCACTCACTCATCAGGAAACTACAGACCAGTTAGCCTAACATCAATAGTATGTAAGGTATTTGAAGGAATGGAAAGGGCCTGTAAACAGAAATGTGTCAGTGACAAAGATATTGTAAGTGAAAACTAGCATGGATTTATGAAAGACTGTTCTTATCAGACCAACCTGTTATCATTCTATGAGGAAGTAAGTGAGAAATTGGATGGTGGAGGTAAAGTGGATGTAGTTTATCTAGATTTAGGCATTTGATATTGTACCGTATAAACATTTAGGCCCGGATTCACATACATCGGCGCATAGTTACTGGCGTAGCCTATCGAATATACGCTACGCCGATGTAGCGCAGAGCGGCGAGCACAGTATTCACAAAGCACTTGCTCCCAACGTTGCGCCGGCGTAACGTAAATTCGTAGGCTTAAGCCAGCCTAATTCAAAGTAGGTGGAAGTGGGCGTGATCCATTTAAATGAAGCGTGACGCCATGCAAATGATGGGCCAAACGAACGGCGCATGCGCCGTCCCGTGGACGCATCCCAGTGCGCATGCTTAGAATCACATCGAAAATGCTCCCTAAGATACGTCGAATCACTGCCTATGACGTGAACGTAACCTACGACCAGCCCTATTCACGTACTACGTAAACGACGTAAATAACGACGGCTGTGTTCCCTGGTGCAGCCATTTGCATTGAGGGTGCTGACTTACACCTGCTATATGAGTCGTAACTTTACTACTTTAACTCTTTATATGAACGGGTCCAGAGAATAGTAATTAATGGCTCATTCTTTGAATGGTTTGAGTGGTGCGCCTCCGGTTTATGTCTTGGGGCGATTGCTGTTCAAATTGTTTATGGATGATATAGAGGTTGGAATCAATTACAATCAATTGATCAATTTCAGTGATTGCTGGTTATACTAAATTATGCAGGGAAATAACTTAATAAAAGGATGTAGCATTGTTACAGGAAGACCTTAATAAATAGCAAGTTGGTCAGCTGCATTAACAAATGAGGTTCAATATTGAGAAATTAAAAATTATGCACTTGGATGCCAAAAATACTCATGAAAAATACACATTAGGAGGGTTCCACTGTTGGAAAGGGATCTGGGGATGCTTGTTGTCATGGACCTTGGAATGCTAAAGGGTATCTCTTTGAAATCTGTTACACAGTGGGGGGTCTTCTGCTCTATCTTAAGGCCAGACGGCTCCATTGTTCTGTGCCTGGCTATTGTGTACATTGATTGCCCCCTGGGGCTTCTGTCTCAATACACATAACAGTCCCTCCATTCAAGCTATCGGACCAATCCCGGCTGACTCATGTTCAAGTCCTCATTTGCATTGTTATGAGGACCTGAAGAAGAACTCAATGTACTTTACAATTGACCAATAGGAAAGCGATTGTTGGGGGCGGGATGTTCCAAATTCTGTTTAAAAGTGTGTTGTGTACTTCCAATAAAGGTCTTCCTGTTTGAACTTACATACAGCCTGCCTGGTGTTTTGTTCTTATGGATCCCGAACGGCACATAGCTGTAGTTCGGATCCCGGAGCCTTGGATGACCGAACCATCAGACGTTGCGATCTGCAAGCTGACTTAATAGTAGCAGAGGAGTGTCGGGAGAGCGTAAGCGAGCAAGGGTCTCGTTACACTTGTAAATCACAGACTAGCAAAATACTGCCCTGCATTAAATTAGACAAACATTCCAAATCAATAAATCTACCCCTTTACAAAACACTGGTTCAGCCTCAACTTGTATATGCAGTTCTGTTTTGGTCAACAACCCTCAGGAAAGACATTGTTGAATTAGAAAGAGTTCAACAAAGGGCAACAATATTTATAAGATGGATAGAGGATCTCAGCCATGAGGATCGATTGCATGGATTATACTGTAGTTGACATATCCATTTCATTTTAGCACAGTCTTTGTAATTGCTCATTCAGAATTTTTTACAGATCTTATTTTGCTTTGTACAAAACCATTTGTGTCATAGAGGTTTTCTACAGACAAATGTTTTTTGGCAAAATGTGAATGTGAAGTCACTTGTATCGTTGACCTTGTTTGCACCAGGTATTACAAACCTTCTGTCACTGTCATCATGAAAATTTTATGAGATTTTCATCTCTTCTTAACTATCCCTGCTTACCACAAAATATTACACAACATACTAAAAAAATCTACAACAAACATACATTTGTAAAAAAAAAAGCTGCCCATGGAATTTTAAGAACTAAAAAAAAGTCTACTATAGCAAAGTTGTCTTGATATATGAACATTCTTACCATTCTCGTTTATCTCATTCCAAGCTTATTTTCTGTTCTCTGCCTGACAACACTGTTTTGCCTGATCCCACAAGTGTTTTGCTGGCATTGAAGCTGCTCCTCTTTTTATGTATGCATACACTGCATGCAAAGACTTTAATCAATTGAGTCCTGGGCGCCATTTTTAAATGGTGCTGGGAGAAATGCTTATTGTCCAAGTGCCATTATAAAATGGAATAGGGAATCAAAAGCTGCTGTGGGTCCTTGTGGGTTTTAGACTGAAATCACGGGCTAACACTTTGACAGTAAGTATAAAAAATGTAAGGAATTCAGTTCCTTTGTCTAACAGTTGAAAAATATTGTCACACTTTGGGCCCAAAGTGTCAATATTTTGTGTGGCCACCATTATTTTCCAGCACTGCCTTAACCTGTGAAAGGCTCTTGGAAAACGTAATTCTTAGGGATGTGCTTATGTCATTTGGACCTTATCTGAAGGAAGTTGCCTCTGCAAAAATTTTATAAACCTGGTGATAGGGTCACAGAGTTTCTCGCCACAGGAACAAGGTAACAAAATAAATTATAAATAGCGTGGTCTCAAACGAAGTGGATGTTTGGAGTTGGAGTTATATTTGTTCAATACCTTGACAAACTCTTTATTGGACTTTTTTAAAATGTTCATCATTTCTGTACTCCATGATCATCCTGTACAGCTACTATTAAAGTGACCTTGAACCATGTTGGCAAATGTTAGAGCAGAATAACTCTATAGAAGAAGAGAAATGCCTTTTCAGTAGGTAGCAAATTTATTATATGCTTTTTTAATTGGCTACAGCTTCTGCGGCCATCCGATCCGATGCTTCTAGGTGTGCCAGATAGACTACCCCCACTGCATGCTTTGGTTCTTCCTCTTGTGAACCCCTACATCACTTCTTTGGTCTGTTGTGGGGGACATTACTATTTGGCACACCCAGCATCAGATAACAGTGGCCACTATAGGTCACAAAGGGAGTAGATTCCCCAGAAAGGTGAGTATCGCTTTTTTTTTTACAGGGTTTCTACTAACAAGTTCACCTAAAGAGGTAAAACATTTTATGAAAGGTTCACAAAGTGGATCATATAAGACCTAAAGGTAGAAAAATTGTCCAATGGCTTTCCTAGTGAGAAGTATGAGGAAACACATGAATGTGAGAAGTCCTCCTTCATCTTGTTGTGTCATCATCCTCACATCATCCTCGCATGTCTGTTTGTGTCTCAATAATAAAAAATAAAAATAAAAATTGTGTTCCAGCGAATGCTTATGGGCGGCTTTATATGTAATCTAAACATACTAAAAATCAAGCATGGTTGCTTTTATTTAGCTAGGTTAGGATTTAAAAACATGTATAGTATATTCACCCAATGTAGCCAATTGGCAATAATCTAGGCAGTTCTCCAAAAAATCATGTATACTTAAATCACCTATCTAGTGCTGTCATATAGTTTCATCTTTTATTTGAAGGACAACAAAGAAAGCAAAGTTCCAATGTCCTAAATAAATACATTACAAATAATGTTTGATTTAATTTGCAGGGTGTGTTTACAGGAGCGAAGCTTATATGAGGATATTTTGTCATGTAGCCTTAAGCATAGACATAGAATAGAATAGCGTGACCAGGACCAGTCAATGTGACAATCAGTGACCTGAGATGACTCCTAGTAATAAGTGTTTAGTGCCCTGGATATAACTCGTTCATGTGAAAGGCAGCTACAGAACAAAAGTCGCCAAACTAGTTCTGTGCTATTATAAGAATGGTCTTTGCACCCTTTTTCTATTGTTAATGATTGCTGGTGAGAATACATACAATGTTATTAAACCATGTGTTTTCCCATTTGCAAATGATTAATTTAACATTAGTACAATATACACATCTGACATTTACAGTTTAGATAAGGTGCATAGTGCAAAATAGTATTAAAACATGCTCAATTTTAAAGGAATGGGCATATTATTATAAAAGCAATATTCAGTAGTGGATTATGATTAGGTGGATTGGGCAGCTTCCTATGGTAATGGTAAGAAAAAAATTTAAATTAACATCCCCATGGGTCTAGGGGGATGCTAAAAAAAAAATCTGCATTCTAATTTAGATGTGAAACTGGACAGAACAAACATTCACCAGGGGAAGGATTGTAGGCTGTGTTTATTCTGCACTCTCCATTGAAGAAACACTGGGGGCTTCCTGTGGCTCTATATTACCACCCCTCTCTCACCACTAGGCTCCTGCTATCTTATATTTATCTGTGTTTGCGACTTCTATCCTTAGGGACCTCCGCGGGGTATGTTGTCTGGCTTGGTGGCCGTACTGAACCTCCAATTATTATTATAATTATTATTATTATACATGATTTATATAGCGCCAACAGTCCAATCACAACAGCCCAATCATACCACCTATGACCATCAATCTCTGTCTGAATAATTGCATTTCTGTGCATTGTGCCATTCGTTTTATGTGATAAGTTGTTGAACATATATTATCCTGTATAAATACCCCTGAGGAAGGACTTGAACCTGGAATGCGTCGGGTACCGAAGACACTTTACGGATACTGGAGAGAATTTGGATAATATGTGTATTTATGCAATTTGCCATGATTGCAATGATTATGCAATATATTCTAGTATTATGTTTTTTTAGATCACCACTTTTGTGACAGATCACATTTTAACATGTTAAAAATACACAATTGGTTTTATCTAATCTGGGTGGTGGTGTTACCATACCATTCAAAATCCCATCCTAGGGAAAATGTCCTATTTTCTTACTTCCTTAAATGAAATATCTTTAAAACTCAGCAGGTAATAACCCCCCCCCCCCCCCGCTCATGACTCTTCTAGAAAAATCAATAATGCAACCATTAATTCCCCCCCTAATGCCAGGTCACTGGGTGTACTCCTAGACTCTGACCTGTCCTTTCAGCCCCCCAAATACAATCATTGTCAAAAGCTTGTAGACTTCACCTCCGTGACATCTCTAAAATAAGCCCCCTTTTAACAAATGAAACCACCAAGCTACTCATTCACTCCCTTGTTATCTCTCGCCTTGACTATTGCAACTCCCTCATTGGTCTACCTCTCCATAGGCTATCCCCTCTTCAGTCTATCATGAATGCTACTGTCAGACTTATCCACCTTACCAACCGCTCTGTGTCTGCTACCCCTCTCTGCCACTCCCTACATTGGCTTCCAATTCAAAATACCAATAACAACATACAAAGCCATTCACAACTCTGCCCCGAGTTACATCACCAATCTTGTCTCCAAATATCACCCAAACCGTCCTCTCCGTTCCTCTCAAGACCTCCTACTCTCAAGCTTCCTTGTCTCCTTCTCCCATGCTCATCTCCATGATTTCTCCAGAGCCTCTCCTATCCTCTGGAATGCTCTACCTCAACCTGTCTACTCTAGCTGCCTTCAGGCAATCTCTGAAAATTCATCTCTTTGGGGAAGCCTATCACGCCTCCAACTAATATTTTACCACTTCCATCAGTTCATACCTCACAGTTACGACCTTTTGTACCACCTGCCGCACCCTTAATCCTCTTGTATTGTATATATATAACTGTATTGTCTCCCTTTTATATTGTTTATAAACTGTTGACACTATATAAATCCTGAATAATAATAATAATGTAAATAAGTCACCACCAGGACCGAGTGGTTTACACCTG
Source organism: Rana temporaria (assembly GCF_905171775.1). Taxonomy (NCBI): domain Eukaryota; kingdom Metazoa; phylum Chordata; class Amphibia; order Anura; family Ranidae; genus Rana; species Rana temporaria. The sequence continues at coordinate 57,376,687 of NC_053489.1, forward strand.
AGAGTTCTCAAGGAACTTGGCCATGTTATAGCCAGACCATTGTTCCTAATTTTTAAGGACAGCATACTGAGTGGAATGCTACCAGCTGATTGGCAAAAAAGCAAACATGGTACCGATATTCAAAAAAGGGCCAAGATGTATACCTGAAAACTATAGACCAGTTAGCCCATGAGTCTTCAAACTACGGCTCTCCAGTTTTTCAGGAACTACAATTCCCATCATGCCTAGTCACGTCTGTGAATGTCAGTGTGTTACAATGCCTCATAGGATGTGTATTTCTACAACAGCTGGAGGGCCATAGTTTCAGGATCTGCTGATGAGAATAGTATTATTAGTAATAAACAACATCGATTTATGAAGAACCATTTTTGCCAGACCACCCTTTTAACATTCTATGAGGCGGTAAGCTGTAATTTGGAAGATCTGTGGACGAAGTGTATATGTATTTAATACAGTACCCTGTAAACAAATTAAAGACTTTTGGCATTGATGAGATCATATTACCTATATACAAAACTGGTTGCAGAAGCGAGTCCAGAGGGTGATGATTAATGGCATATCTTCTGAATAGTTTGGAGTTGTGAGCTGGGTAAAGCAGGGATCTGTCCGTTGGAATAACTAGTTTAATATCAGTGTTCACTGATCATAAAAAGGTGAGCAGGGCGATAACTTTACAACAGCATATAGCAACTTTACATGAAGACCTAATTAAAATAGAGGGGTGGGTAGCTATTTGGCAGATGAGGTTTAAGATTGAAAAATCCAAAGCACTACACTTGGGAGCTATGAAAATGAATGCAAGTTACACACTGGGAGGATGGGGGACCATCCGGGGTAATCAAAGATGGAAAATTATCCCAGTAGCATGCAATGCCAAGCTGCAGCAAGCAAGGCCTGCAGACTGTTAGTATGCATTCAAAAGGGTACCTATTCAAGAGATAAGACTATAGTTCTACCACCTTACAAAACTCTGGTTTGGATGCATCTGAAGTATGTGGTCCAGTTCTGGCCACCAATCCTCAGGTAGGATGTACTTAAATTGAAGAAAATTCAGAGAAGGGCAACCAAGCTAACAAGTGGAGTGGGTGACCTCAGTTATCGGGAATGACTGCAAACATTACATTTATTTTGTCTGGAGAAGAGACACTTGAGAAAGGATATGATCGCAATATACAAATGTTTAAATGGTGACTCTAGCATTAAGAGGAAACTATTTAACCTAAGTTCTCTAAAAAAAGACCTGTGGCCACACAATGAAGTTGGATGAGAATCGGTTCAATCTCAAACTGTGTAAGGTTTTTTTGTCTGCCGGGAGTGTAGATAAATTCAAAAAACGTTTAGATGTGTTTGAAGTTGGATTAGAATCGGTTCAATCTCAAACTGTGTAAGGTTTTTTGGTCTCTAAAAAACTTTTAGATGTGTTTTATATCAATTGAAATGTACAGGGATATGGAAAATAGTAGTCACACACATTTAGGTTGAACTGGGTGGACTGGTGTCTTTATTCAACCTTACCAACTATGTATAGTACCGGTACTTATGCACAATCCATAATGATCCTTATGCATGACCCCAGTAAACTATTAGGAGGCCCTAGAACTGAAAACAGTGCAGGGTACACTGGATATAGTAGCACCAAAAAGTTCTCATGTGCCACAGCCATGCATGGTAGGATTAGAGGTTGCAGTCAAAAATGTACTAATTATTTTTAAACTTACTTAGGTAAAATGAAATTCCTATTTTCCAATAACTGGCCCTGTATGATAGTAAAAAAATAAAAAAGCATACTTACTAGACCATGGAGTCCAGTATGGTGTAACTTGAAATTGCTCTTTCTCCGTACTGGCACCATTCTGAAATATGTCTGCACATGTGCACGTTTTTGCACATGCGCCCTCCAGAAAAGCTCTGCCTCCTGGGATATGGACATCCCAGGGGGTAGTGCGGGGGGAGCAATTCTTTCTAGAAACTGAAACCAAGACTTCAGCACTGCAAGACTCAGCTGCTAACAACCTAGAACCATCTCTATCTTTGATCAATACTTTGTCTTAGTTATAATACTAGGACTCTTTAATAAGGCAACTCAAATGCCGCGTACACACGGTCAGAAATTCCGACAAGAAAACTGTGGACTTTTTTTCCGACAAAATTTTGGCTCAAAATTGTGTTGCATACACACCTTCACACAAATGTTGTCTGAAATTCCAACCGTCAAGAACGCAGTGACGTACAACACTACAACGAGCCAAGAATTTCCAACAAGAACTTTTCCCGTCAGAAAATTTGAGAACAGCTCTCAAATTTTTGCTGTCGGAAATTCCGACAAAAAAAGTCAGATGGAGCCTACACACGGTCGGAATTTCCGACCAAAAGCTCACATCAAACTTTTCTTGGAAATTCCGACTGTGTGTATGCGGCAAAAGTGTAATGTTGATGAGCACAGCAATCCATAAGAACTAGCCAGCAATCTCTAAGCAGGGTCCAGGAAAGGAAAAACTGTCTGGTTGCTATGGGTTACTCTAACAATAATTGCCCTTTTCAATGCTTTACTAAATGAGCCTGCAATGTGTGTGTACAATGTACACAGATACCGTGACTGCTGTTATCGGGTCTTTATATAGCATAAAGCTGGGGGCATTTCACAGTCTCATCCACACAATAAGCGTAATCTCACTGCACTTTTAGTTCTTTCACATCAAGGACATTTTAAACTGGGAAAATCCTACATTAATTCTTGTTCAGTGGTTCAATTCTAACCACATTTGTACGTCTGCCAAAAGATGACATATTCTTATATATTCTTAGATCATCATTTTTTTTCAACAGGTTCTAACTTATTATGGAAGAGTTTTTATAATGGCTAGGTGTATTCCATATATTATGGGAACACTAAACCTAAAGTAAAGTTTTACACTCTATGATCATTTGTTGTATTACTGATCGCAGGCTGTCCTATCTACCATTTTAGGTTCTGGAAAGGCTTCAGGTGAGTCTGTGGCTAGTAATAAACTGCAACTGGACTAATTCATACTGGACCTCGGGCATACTGTATACACCAGACTGCTTTTTTCTATTATGCCCCAAAGCCACCAAATACGATACTAGCTTTCATATTTGCAAGCTCTTGCCCATCCCCTTTAGCCTCCCATGCCTATTACTATGATGGTTGGCCTCAATAAGCAATGTATAGGAGGCAGACATAGATTAACCAGAGTTGGAGACCAAAGATCCTGGCTGATAACTTTATATTAAAGCACTTTATTATTTTTTTTTAAACATTTAATCAAGCTTAATAAAGTCTATTGGAATGAATGGCAAATACATGTGACATGCCGTTTTTTGGAATGACAACTTATCCAGGTGATTTCTATTATTATTATTTTTTTTGAGGGAAAAAAAAAAAGAAAGGAAAGGGTTAAAGAAACAGTATGCTTAAATTCTTGCAACAAAAAGTAAAATCTGCCTATTCCTTAAACCTGCCCCACATGTGAAAAGGCAGCATTAAACACACACACACACACACAAAATGAATTTTAAAAACATGTTTACCTTACACCCCCTGGCTTCTGCCAGCAGAAAAGCACCTAGGTGAGAATGGAATCACAGTCCTTTTGGTAATATCCTGGTGAAGCTGAAGATCCCAAATCTTGAGAGTAAATTGTCCAGCACAAAGCTCCAGTTAACATTGGTAGAATGCAAGGTAAGTCATTTTTGTAATGTGTGATTTATTATTTCTTGTGGTGTTTTTTTTATTGGGAAGAGGGAGGTCTAAACAATAACCAGGCTTTCTGTTTTGATGAAAAGTTTACTTTAAAGCAGAATTTTCCCCCAAAGAGGAATTATCGCTTACTTCTCTCCAAAGAGGGGAACATTTTCCTCTAAGACAATTGTTTTCAGTTGAATATTTTTGTCCCTACTGCAACTCTGATGGCAGTTGTAAAAAAAATTCAGTTTCCCATTTCTTTTGGTCTTGGTGGCAATGATCACAGGACAAATAGAGAATAATAACTAGAATTATGAAGTCACAGAGTGTGTTCCTGGCTGGGACTACACCATGCCCTTAAAGAAAGCAATACAAAATATATTCAGGTATTTCGTGTATTTTCAATTCCAATGACTAACTAAAGCTAATGCAGTACATCACTTTACTACTAATGTATATAATCTCCTTAGACATTCTTTTCTCCTTGCCAAGCAATGCTTTTAGAAAATTATATTGCAGTGGGTGGAAGATTTTTGTTGCAAATAGATGTCATGATGATTACAAAGGAAGTGAATACTCAATAACAATACATACACTATGGTCAAAGGTTTGTGGACATCTGACCATCCCAGCAATGTGAGCTTGCTGAATGCCCATTCTAACTCACAAGTGTTAATATAGAGAATGATTTGATGGGGTGGCTCGTGGACAGTTGTTAGGTGGATGTGGGATAGGCTTCCCTGAATAAATGGTATATATATATTTATTCCCTGGTATATTTATTCCCTGAATAAATTGGTATTCCAATTTAACCCAAAGGTGTTTCTTAGGGTTTGAGTTAGGGCTTTGTGGGGCACTTTAGTTCCTCCACACAAAATTCATGCTTCTTTAGAGCTGGCTTTGTACACCTGGGCATAAGCCTTTCTCAAACTGTTGTCACAAGATTTTTTTCAAACAGACAAACAGTGTGACAATCTAGGACAAGCTGGTACACAACATTATGTACAAGAGAAAAGACAGAAAGACAGAAAATACATTTGTACATATAGTAGAATACAGCTATAGGTTCCAGCTAACCCATCCCCAGCAGACCATCTACATAATGTAACAGTGACTTTACTCATTGAGAAAAAGGTATAAAGGCCTACCCGGGCACAGAAATTGTCTCTAGTATACAAACTCCCTTGGGCTGAGACAAGGGGTATCAAGTCAGTGTCCCAGAGCTTTCCGAATTTATTGAGGCAGCCCCTACTTAAGTAAATATGGTTTTCGAAAAGTAGCGAACTGCCTACAGAGGCTACCTAAGACTTATGCATAGGAGTATCAGGGGATTTACAAAGTTGTAGAATTAGCTTTTGGGCATGAAAAAGGGCCTATTCTATGGCTATCCTGGGAAGCTCCTCCTCTACAACCAGCTCAAGGACACTTAAAAGACAACATTTAGGATCAAATTACCCTGAATATGACACAAGATTTAGATCTGTACTATTGTCTCAAATGCTTTTGTACACTGTAGCATTAACAGTACCCTTCAATGGAAACATTTTAACTAAATCATTTGGTTTCACATACTTGACCATAATGTAGGTGGGAATTAATGGTCAGATATCCTTGATAGTGTTAACAGTGTACATCCAGACCATACTTACCAGGGCTCAAGTCCTGTGGGAACGCGTGGGAATGGAGTTCCTGCACTTTTTTCACAGCAGAAACTCAGTTCCCTTTGCAGAACTAGAGAAGCCGAGCCAATCCTTCACTAAGCGGCAATGCCCAGCTCGAGTCACTGTCAGGGGCAGGCGAACCTTAGTAATCCTTTATGTTACTGGCTGCTTCCTGTATATGGATTCATCAGGTAGTGTGTGGATATTCCGTCACTTCCTCGATGCCGCAATGTCTTCTGGGAGCTTTTGTCATTGTTCCCAGGAGACATTGCGGAGGTCTGCCGCAAGTTATCGCGGGATTTAGAAAGAACTTGCGGTTTAGTAATTATGCATATGAGCGTATCAATTTTTTTTTTTTTTTGGTGGGGGAGTGGATCTTGGGTGGGAGCTCCCACACTTTTTTCCCCAGGACATGACCCCTGATACTTACCATATGCATAGTGAGGTTTAGCTTACTAACCAAAGGTTGTGTACCTCCAGGGTCCTGTGATGGAAAACATGTAAACATTTCCTATGCTTTTAAATAGTTAGAATCAGGGACTGCAGATTTGAATGCCTGGAACACCTAATTAACATTGGGATGAAAATGATGACTATCCCACATGCAGGCCAGGTCTCCTGGGTCTATGGAATGGAAATCCTAAGGAGACACTGGCATATACGATTTCAGATATCAGGCAGGACTGACTTCAAGCTTTGTGCTTGATTCTGGAAGATAGCTGATGAGCCAAACCCTGATTGCAAACTGCAACTGCCTTCTGTTACTGAGAGGCTAAGTTCAAACTAACCTGACATGGGAAAAATACCCTCTTATGGGATTTTTAAGGCAACCAAGAAAGAAAAATGTGTAACCATTTATATAAACCACTTTTTATTTCCAAACTCTAAAAAGACAGCCTTGTTAAAAACATGCATGGCCATATTTAGGCCAAGATCCATTGTACACATTAATATGCAGTTGATACTTTGGCAATGTTACACATCTCTTTGCAGAATTTGATATTCAGTAGATACTTTGCTTGGGCATCATACATCCAATGCGTTTCTAGATTTATTAATTAATCTCTTCCTCAGGGATGATTAGATGCCTTTCTGGAATATCAAAAAAAATACTTGCAATAGTGTCTATACAAGGGTGTCAAAAAAATGACTGCTTCTCATAATGACTGTCCATATCAACCTCCATTTGCTTGCTTGTCACCCCTGCTCACATGGTAATATATATTTTTTTTGATAAATTGGTGTGTATGTGATGAATATTTTGAATTTATGATTTATACATTTTTTGGACACCCTTGTGTATATATACTATTGTAAGTCTTTTTTTTATATATATTTCATAAAGGCATCTAATCGTCCCTGAGGAAGAGATTAATTAATACATCTAGAAATGCTTTGGATGTATGATGCCCAGGCAATTTATCTGCTGAGCATCAAATCCTCCAAAGAGATATGTAACATTGCCAAAGTATCAACTGCATATTAATGTGTACAATGGATCTTGGCCTAAATATGGCCATGTGTGTTTTTAACAAGGCTATGTCTTTTTAGAGTTTTCTTATATATAGTGGTTTTATATATAAATGGTTATGCGTTTTTCTCTTTTTCCTTTTGGGTTGCCTTTAAAATCCCATAAGAGGATCTTTTTTCCATTTCCGTTACAGAAATAGGAATGGTGGCTACCACTTCCCAGAACAGAATAAACATACATTAGTTCAAACTAACCCATTCTGTAAAAAGCAGTTGTTGTTTCTGACTTCTCTTGAATGCCTATTTTTTTTACCAACGGCAATTGACAGTGGGACTAATGTGCCGCAACCTTGAGGCAGGCATTTGGCTTGCGGTTGTGGTGCAACACCATTGACTTGAATGGTGGAGTTTGACAGGTGGTGAAGCCTGTCAACTCAACATGTCACACTAAATTTGGAGTAGCCACAGAATGAGAACAGCTGTATTGTATTGTTTACATTGAGTGGGCCGGTAAAACCTTGGCTCAACTACTCATTTTTACCACACGCCAGCCACCCTTGTGAAAGAGGCTTAAGAGAAATAAAAATGTTATTTTTCTTAAAAAAATATGAAAATAATTGTAATTAACATTACATTATGAAATGGTTTGTATGGCAGTTGTGTGTGGTAAATCGATGTTTGCAGCTAGTTTTTGAAGGGCATGCGTGTCAGGTATAAAATATCATATTAGCATTATTAACTGAGACTATATTCAAAGTATACAATATAGCAGTTTGTTCTGGATTCCCTTTCAGCGATGAAAGATTAATGGTGCTTTGTTTAGATCTATCATGTAAATCCAGAAGAGTCACTATGGAAATGGCACAAATATAAAATAACAAGGTAAGGACTCTCAAAGGTACATTGTGATCTACAATTGGCATATGTGAGCTAGACAATCATGCAGCCACAGTGTGTTCCTCTCTTAGAAGCTTGCCAAGCACATAAATCTTTACAATGTTTGTTTACATTACCTTTCCTCTATAGCCAATAATTATTTATTCATCTAGAATATTATAGTAGCATAATGTTATACAAGGGAGATTATGTGAGATAAAATATGGGAGATAAAACTAAACTCCAGGAAGATTTAAAAAAATATATATTTTATTCCAGTTATGAATACATGATATCATTAGGGTGATTTTTACCATACTGGCACTTAAAGTGGTTGTAAAGTTAGTGGTTGTAAAGTTAGGAGGTTTTTTAACTTTATGCATTCTATGCCTTCTGTGTGCAGCAGCACCCTCTCAGCCCCCCTAATACTTAATTGAGCCCCATCTCGATCCAGCGATGTTGCAGCTGTGTCTTGGCTGCCCGGGAGTCTCCGTCCTCATTGGCTGAGATGGCAGCGCGGTGCCATCGGCTCCCGATGCTGTCAAAGTCAGGGAGCCAATGAGGAAAGAGAGGGGACCGGGCCGAACCACAGCTGTGTGCCTGAATGGACACAGGGACCTGCAGCTCAGCTTGGGTGCCCCCATAGCAAGCTGATTGCTGTGGGGACACTCAAGATGAGACAGGGGCCAGGTGTACATAAGAGTGACCCAAGAAGAGGAGGATCTGGGCTGCTCTGTGCAAAATCACTGTACAAAGAAGGTAAATATACCATGTTATTTTTTAAGAAAAAAAAAATGAAACTTTAGTATCACATTAAAGGTCTGATCAACATTTGCACACTAAGGAACATGTTTTATTTTATTTTCTTGTGGGCACCTCTTGGAGATGCAAGAGAGGCCAAGTTTGTAATTTCAGTCTCCTATCAGATACATGACATTACCACCGACAAGGGCTCACAATGATCAGATTTCATTAATTTGGGTAAAACCTTCATCCCAAATGGAAATAAATAACTGTTGCAGTAACTGCTTATGAAGTGTTAGCTGGAGTTCAGATTTAATTTGTTGGTCAAGTCCATCTAGATGAATATATATATATATATATATATATATATATATATATATATATATATATATATATATATAAACTAATGTACACTGTGCAATGACCACAAAAACTAATGATAATGGAAAAGATGTGAAATTCACACCCAAACTAAAGTCCATGTGCCATCATATTAAGGTTGTTTAACATAAGCATAACAGTCTTTGAATGGACGGTGAAAACAAATGGTGTAATAGAAGTGGGATTCCACGTGACATCAATGTTGAAGTGAAGAAACAGACAATAGACCCACCACCGGTTAGTGAGGAGGCTTACCGGAGTGAGAGGACTCCAATGGGCATATGCTCAGTGAGGCAACAAGGCTTATGGTGTAACCATCAAAATATGGGACCTACACGTCTGGGCTCCAGATCAAGTTGTAAGACAATCCAATTGGTCAAGAGATGTCATGAGAAGCAGTCCTCAGAAGCAGCCAACTTGTCAGTCCAAATCCTCTCAAGTATTCAAAATGGCATGACCAAAAAAGAAAATACTCCACATAGTGTGAATCCGTATAAACGTAAAAATGTATTAAAAGAAAATTAAAAGCACTCACATTTACAAAGTGGATCAAGCGCTTAAAATTGAGGTTTGTGGGTAATGCAATGACATCAGCTGGGCTTCTTTTGACACGTTTCGTCTAAAGAGACATCATCTGCTTTACAATGTACGGTACTTGCATGAGATTGTATCCTGTTCTCTTTGTATTTCTTCCTTTATGTGAAATCCCTGGTGTTCCTGAAAGTCCCTCTGCTTTAAAAACTGACCACATTAAGTAGGAGAGCACAACATGGTCAGCTTTCTAGCCATGCTGGGGACTCAGTTTGCTCTCCTCCAATGATAAGACTTGTCCTGACACGCCCCCGCTGCACAGCTATTCACTGGGGAGCTCAGTGTGCTGATGCTTCTTCTCCCACCAACTCTTATGCAGCTGACAACGGAGGGAATGTGATCACTTCTAAAAAAAGGGAAAAAAAAGGTATTTATAATGTTTTTTTTATAATTATACAAAAATGTTTTGCCTATTTGCCTCTATTTTAAACTGAATGGGTTGTTTTACAAGGCGATCATTTACAATCACTTTGATATATGTAAATGTTTCCAAAGCTTATTAGGTCACTTTTTTACTTTAACATATTACACATATTTTTAACAAATAAAGCCTTTGAATTACTGCGTTTTTCATTTTGTAAGAACTGTGTACTTTGGTTGTCTAAGTAAATCAGTAAAACATTTTGAATGCTAAATTATCAAATATATTTATTATAACCAACAATGAGTACAATGAGGAAATAATTGCATGGTCTATATATTGTACACAAGAAATGAGCAATAACTGGTTTCAGCTGTGTTATTCTCTACATGGCCCCAAACTGCAGTACCGGGCTGACCTGTTGCAGATGGATCAGTAGCAAATAGACGTTTACCATGGTTTGCTGCTTAGCTCCCCAAAGAGAGCCATTCTGCTGTAAGGATTTGTTAGGCAATACACTGTACCCCTTAGCAGTCCACGTATGCTCAGTTTATGTGAGACCACACAGCACAGAGCCCCTAATCCATGCAAGGGATTGCATGTGAACAAATGGAAAAAACTGATTTTATACAGAAGAGGGTCCAGTAGTGTTTGGCACAGCAGATTTTTTTACAAGCAGTATTAGTACTAGTATTCCTCACTCCCGGTGATATGCCCAATAAGGGACTACTTCTAGGTCTGGCATTGTCTCTTCCCACTGAGCTATCTGGGATGCTGGACAGTTTCCTGCCTGATCTGTTGGACAAACCTATATGATCTATTAGACTACTTTGCTTGGTGTCTTTTTGTTCCCCACTTCAGACTTAACCATGTACAAAGAGAAGGTAGCGAGGCTTGCCCGCCATTCATTTACCCGCCATGTCTCCTTCCTGGTATCGCATCATATGTGTTTTTTTTTTTTTTTTTTTACCCTCTCCCTTTCTTTTGTTATATTTATCTTTATCATTCTTTTCATTTCTTATTCCATTTTATTTCTTTACTTATTGTTACCTTTTTTTTTAACCTCTGAAAAGGGGGAGCAAATTATATTGTCACTACATCGGCATCCTTCCATAGTCCAACTCTCTCCCCTCCACCCCCTCCCTCCCCACCCAACCCCCTGGCCTCTCTCTTATCTCCGTATTAACCGTTTTTACCTGCTCTAGTCCTATGGGTGCTACCTCTTGTCATTTATATTATATTATGTTAAACATCCAGCATCTCTGCATATTCCGTTGTAGACTTAAACCTTTTCCACTCTTTCCATTTCTCTTCAAATTCCTCCCATTTTCCTCCATCTCTGAATATCAGGTATTCCATACTATAGATTTCGTCTATTTTTTTGGACCATCCTGCCAATGTTGGTCTCTCCAGTTGTTGCCAGTTGCTAGATATTTGATTCTTGGCTGCGTTCAAGAGCTGTGGGGTTAATGTCCTCAAATATTCTTTGGTTGGCATTTGAGCCCCATGTAAAATACAGACCCACGGATCGTCTGGGAGATCTAGGTTTGATATTTCTCAAATTTTTTGTCTTATCTCCACCCAGTATACTCTAATTTTGGGGCAAGTCCACCAAATGTGGGTCATTGTACAAACCCCACCGCAACCTCTCCAACAGAGATGTGTTGTAGTTCCTGGGCTCGTGTGAATCCTATCTGGTGTGAGATACCATCTTACCAGGCATTTGTAAGTCTGCTCCATAATATTATTATTTACCCATATCGCATGAACTCTATTAATTAACTGCGTAATCTCATGTTCATTTACAGATGAGCCCAACTCCTCCTCCCATTTCTTGTTGAATGGAAATACGTTATGCAATTTTGGGGCGGTCAGGATTTTATAAATCTTTGAGATTGTCCCCTTTTCGGTCTTATCCCCAGTTTTTCGAAGGGCCGAAAATGTATTTCCGATCTAATCGGTTGTGGGAGACTTTTCCAAAGAATTGTTTCAATTGCGCATACCGCCATTCATCAATCCGTATAGTTTCTTTCATATTTTGTAATTCCTGTATTGTTAAAAGCTTGTTTTGTTCCATAACATCTTTTAATTGGGTGTTGTCATCAATTATCCAATTACCAAATCTTTTTACAACTCCTGGTGGGAAAAAATTTGTGTCTTTTAAGGGTATAAGTGGTGAGTTATAATCCCATTTTTCTCTCCTGTGTATCTGATCCCAAAGTTTTAGTGCGTGACTTGTGATGTAGTGAGCTTCGGGGCTTAATCCTCTAAACTGTGCCGGAACCCAAATTAGTTTCCCCAATACTATTTTACTAAGTTTATTTTCCATATTTACCCATCCTTTTTCTTTATTATTTTTAGCCCTATCTATTATTCGTGAGAGGGTAATTGTGTGGTAATACTTCCTAATATCTGGTGCCCCTAACCCCCCTTGTGTCTTATCCTTCATCAACAGTGTTAGTTTAATACCAGATAAATTTAAGACAATTATTTTTGGTAATATTATCATTTTAAAGATGTTTATTCTTCCAGTCCATGATAGTTGCCCTGGTGGAATTCTATTTAAGTAATTTTTTACCTTGTTTAGTAATGGAATATAGTTGATCTTGTAAAGAGTCTCCCTGGAAGTTGCTAGTCTGATTCCCAGATATTTTATTTCTTTTTTCCAACTAAATGGGAAGAGTTCTTGTAAAGCGCATCTTTCCTTTTTTGGAATGTTAATGCTCAATATTTCTGATTTGGCAGGGTTTACCTTGAAATTGGATATTATGCCTAATTCTTTAATCGTTTTCATTATGTTGGGCAGGGTTCTCCTGGGGTCTGTTACATAAAACAGAATATTGTCCGCATAAGCGGCCATTTTGTGTTCCACTCCTCCAATTGTTATCCCTTTAATGTCAACATTTCGCCTTATCCCTCTCAACAGAGGTTCTAATGCAAGGGTGAACAGCAGCGGTGACAATGGGCACCCCTGATGGGTACCATTTTCCAGTTCAAAGGGTTCTGAGATGATCCATTGACTTTAATTCTTACGGTAGGTCTGTTGTATAAGGATCTTATCCAACTTCTCATTCTAGGCCCTATTAAATTCGCTTCTAATGTATTCTGTATGAAGCCCCAGTCTACCCTGTCAAAAGCCTTCTCGGCATCAATTGCAGGAGTAGATCAGGGGCTCCACTGTTCCCGATTTTCTCGATAATCAGAAGCGATCTGATTCCATTGTCTCTTCCTTCTCTCCCTGCAATAGCCCACTTGGTCTATATGGACCACATCTTTCATTATTTTTTCCAATCTATTGTCGAGAATTTTAGAAAATATCTTTAGGTCGATGTTAAGAAGCGAGATTGGTCTATAATTGGAGCATAGGGAGTTGTCTTTTCCCTCCTTTAGGAATTACAGTTATTAAAGCCTCTAAGGCTTCTTTCCTCATCTCCCTCTTCTCTCCTATCCCATTGAAATAGGAACATAATTTGGGGATTAATATGTCAGACAGGGTTTTGTAGTACAGTGTTTGTTGTCAATCCATCAGAACCGGGGCTTTTATCATTAGACAGATCTTGTATAATTTTAAATATTTCTTCTTCTATTATAGGGGTTTCTAGGTTACTAAGGGCCAAATTCTCAAAAGAGATACGCAGACTTAACTCCAGTTTTCTAAATTTACACGGCGCGTATATTTGCGCACGATCTTCAAAACGACTTAAGCAAACATTTCCGTATTTTCAGCCGTACTTAAATTAGTTACACCTGCGCATCCCCGGGCGCAAATTACGCTAGGCTCGCCGCTGTTTTTGATAGGCAAAGATGCAAATGAGGGAGTTAGGGCGATTCTCAAAATTAAGTGTGTGCGCCGTATTTTCCGCCCTGTGCGCACCTGTTAGTTTTTCTGACTAAATTTCCACATTATAAAACCAGCCCTAATTTTACACATGCTGTGGAAGGGTTTGCTGTAGGTAGTGACTAGAGCTTAGAGCTATAGTTGAGAAGGATCTTTGTGTAAAAATGCCAGGGCCAGATATGATTCTGACGGCACTTGCTGCCTTACAGGCACAAAGGAGGAGGAGGGCACAGAGGAGGAGGATGAGGGCACAGGCGAGAGTTTATCGTCCACGGCGTGATATTTGGCAAATGCCAGATTATGAGGTGTATGGCAACTACCGGTTTGATAGGGAGGCCATCCTGGAGATCACCCAACTTCTTCATGAGGATCTTATCACCCCAACCCTACGTTCCCATGCCCTGACACCTCTACAAAAAGTGATGGCAACCCTCCATTTTTTAGCCAGTCCCTCATTCCAGCGTGCATCTGGAGGTCTGGCTGGGATGGTGCAGTCAACAATGAGCAAATGTGTCCATCAGGTGGTCCCTGCCATACTGCGGCGCATGACCAACCAGTTTGTGATGCCCACCCAGGAGGAGCAGCGTCTGCAAGCCATGACAGACTTCTATAACATTGCTGGCTTCCCAAGGACCATCGGGGCGATAGACTGCACCCATGTGGCACTACAGGCCCCCCATGAAACTGAACACCTGTTCAGAAACAGGAAAGGCTGGCATTCGATCAATGTCCAGGTGATCGTAGATGCCCATGGCCTCATCTGGCACGTTTGTGCCAAGTTTCCAGGGTCGTGCCACGACAGTTACATCCTACGGCAGACCAAGATCTACCAAGACTTGGAGCAGAATGTGTATGGAGACAGCTGGCTGATTGGTGAGTGACATTGGTGTCAGGTATGCCCCCCCCCGTGATGCAGACATCACAAGGGGCACATGCATGACTAATATCCTCCTGTCTTTTCCCTTACAGGTGACTCAGGATATGCGTTGGGACCCCACCTGATGACCCCCTTTAGGAACCCCCAAACACCCGGAGAACGAAAATTCAACGAGGTGCACATCCAGACCCGGGCAATAGTAGAGCGGACATTTGGCCTTCTCAAGTCCAGATTTAGATGCCTTGACAAGACTGGGGGTACACTCTTGTATTCCCCAGACTTTGTCTGCCAAATTATTGGGGCATGTTGCATCATCCATAATTTTGCTCTGAGAAGGGGCCTGCATGTTGATATATGTCCTGACCTAACCCCCCACCCAGGCAACCCCCCCCCCAAACCCGTCTACCCAGACTGCTGAGGGCCAGGTAATAAGGAGACAACTGGCTGAAGGCATCTTTGCCCAGTAAATGGACCCTAATTATATTTATTTTTTTGCTTTGCCCAGAATAAATCACAGAGATTATGTGACCTTTAAATATTTTCTTTGCACATAAAATGCACATTACTTATATGCCAATGAGAATGTTTTTTTTTTTTTTACAAAACGCACATTAATTATCTCACAATGAGAATGCATGAATGCACGTCACTGTGGTCCCTAGCACAGACACATCACATGCACATCGAATTGGATTAGATCCAAGTACCCCCCCCCCCTTTGGTACTTGGGAGCAGTAACGCCCCGCCACGGCTCCAATTATGTCACTGTGCATTCATACACCATTCAGGAACCTAGGATGACTTCTCCCTGGTCCTGGGGATCCATACTCCACCAAAACTGAGGGTGACACCCTTATGTTTTCAGGAATGCCACCCCCCACATTCACACATCATTCACACACATAAACCAAATCATAAGTACAGTAGCAAAAAAAAAATAAAAAAAAATTTTTTTTTTCAAAAGTACCCCTGCAAATTAAGGATGTTGCCGAGTGCTCCTTCTGGGCTGCCCACGGCCACGGGCACGGCCACGGCCACGGGGACGGCCACGGCCGACTGGGGGATCTTCACGGGGGGGGGTCTGTGCAGGGGAGGGAGTATTTTCAGGGGGGGTCTGTGCAGGGGAGGGAGTATTTTCAGGGGGGGTCTGTGCAGGGGAGGGAGTATTTTCAGGGGGGGTCTGTGCAGGTGAAGAAGGAGCCTCCCCTGGTGTCTGTCCTCCTGCTGGCCTTCCCTCCAAGGCAACGGCTATCCTTGTCAGACAGGAAGTAATGTCAGCCGTATTGGCCTGCACAGCCCGGGTATTGGCCTGCACAGCCTGGGTGAGGGCAGTCACCTCCTGGGCCACGCCTGTTGTGGCGTTCCTCAGGTCCCACAAACAGGTGATGACCCCCACTGAGTTGGTGGCCACGTCACCCAGTGACTCCCTCATTGCACCCAGGCTGCGCTCCACCTTGGTCATCGTTTTTTGGATTGCAGACAGACTGCGGGTCTGCCGGACATTGTCCCTCAACAGACTGACCGGCAGACGCACCAACCCCCCCCTGTTTTCCGGGGTCGGCCTCCTACTTGCCCCTGAGGCGGAGTGAGCCATGGGTGCTGCTGCATGTTGGAGGAGGGTTGGAAGGGGCGACCCATGATGGTGGCCTGACTGCTGGGCGCCTGTGGGGTTCCCTCAGGGGATGACTCAAAGGTCATATCTTGGCCCATCATGATTTGCTGCCCAATCACAATATTGTCATCTTCCTCCCCCTCATCCTCCTCCCACTCAACATCCAAATTAGGGGAGTTGTGGGCACTCCCCTCCCATGGCGAATCCTGCCCTTCTTGGGATTCTGCATCAGCCTGTCTTGGGGGTGGTGCAGCAGCCTGCCCTGATGGGCCAGCAACCTCCTGACCTGATGGGGCTGCCACCTCCTGCCCTGATGGGGCTGCCACCTCCTGCCCTGATGGGGCTGCCACCTCCTGCCCTGATGGGGCTGCCACCTCCTGCCCTGATGGGCCAGCAACCTCCTGTCCTGATGGGCCAGCAACCTCCTGTCCTGATGGGGCTGCCACCTCCTGGGCTGATGGGGCTGCAACCTCCTGGCCATCTGGGGAGGACACAAAACAATCACAGGTTGTTGGATCCACACACTTGGCACATCTTCCCTTCCCCCACCCACACATGCTAATCACCAGATAGAAATTCCAAAAAATTACCTCTCCTTATAAGAGGATCATTGTCAAAGCCAGGCAGGCCCACCACCTGCTGTGGGTGGAAACACTGGGCCACTGCCCATTCCTCCTCACTCATCCTGACTGGGCAGGGTCCCCCTCCTCCAGTGCCCCTGGTATGGGCATGCAGCGTTGCCAGCTTGTTCCGGGACACGCTCCTTAAGTCATTTTTTTTTTTTTGTACTCCAGCGATGGTCCTGGTCTCCCCCGCCGCATTGATCCGATCGGTAATAGTTTTAAGGATCTCCTTCCTCCTGGCCGGGGTGGTGTTGTGGCTCTCAGGGCCATGGAGAAATCGCCCAAATTTAATGACGCCCTGAGCAAGTATATGCTTCTCTGCCAGGGTAAAATTGGGAGCCATGACAGACAAGACCCAGCAACAGGGAACTCACCCAAAAAACAAACAACAATACACACACACAACAAAGAAAATAAAAACAAGCAAAAAAAAAAAATATACAGACAGCTACTATAAATTCAAAAACAAACAGGCAAAAAAGGACAACAAAAAACAATCACACACCAAAAAAGAAATACTTATCAAAAACAAACAGGCAAACAATCAAAACAAAGAACAAATTAGCAAAAACAAACACCAACTATACCCTCCAACTCCACAAACACTTTTCTCACAAACAAATCTTACCAACAAACACTGACAAACGTTCAAAGCAGAAGCAACTTGCTTTAGGAAGGGAACACAGGGAAATACTTTTGCAATAGAAGTCTGTTTGACTGGGGCTATTTAGACACAGGGCGATCTTCAAACTAAGTACGCTTGGCCTTTTACCTATCTCACTGATTGCGATGACCAAAGTTCTGCACATGCGCAGTGAGGTCCAGATTCGTGCGCGCATGCGCAGTACGGCCGGCACTTCATTTGCATGGGGTCACGGCTCATTACAATGAGGCACGCCCACTTCATTCCCACTTGCCATAACCACGCCTTACGCATTGAAACTTAGGTTAAGGATGGCGCAATTTTGTGCGCAAATGCGCTGAGAATACGGTACTTACGACACCAACTTAGGGCGCCGTAACTTAAATGACATAAGTTAGATAATCCTAAATTTACACAGGTTTTTGAGAATTTGGCCCTAAGTTTGCATTCAGGGATTTTATTTAAGTCTAAATTCTTCAGGAATGCTCTAGATTTCTCATCTTTTATTTTTGCTTCTTCTTTAGTTCTATTCTTATTGATAGCATAGAGTTTACCGTAAAATTCCTGAAAACTTTTAATAATATCTGAAGTCCTGAATTTTATTTCTCAATTTTTTGTCTGTATTCTTTCAATATAATTGATTGTTTTTTTTTTTTTTTTAGAATATTTGCTAAGTGTTTTCCCATCTTATTACCCCATTGATATTGTTCCTTTTTAATCATATTTAAAGCTGTTCAATTAATTCTTTCATTTCCTCCCTTTTAATACTAAGGTTCAATATCAAGTCTTTTGAGCTGTTTCTTTGTGTAGTTGTTCTAGATCAAAAATGTCTTTAGTTAAATTAGTTTTTTTATCTTTATTTCTTTTCTTATTTTCTGCTCGCTCAACCAGCCCCGTTAGTCCTTCGCCTCTCTTTTTAGAGACCGCGTGGTCAGAGTGCGTGCATGTTAACCCAATTGCGAGTGCGTGTGTAAGTGTGGTGGTTTTTGTGGGAGGGAGGTGGGCGTACTAAGCGCAGGCTTACCTCGCATAGCACACCCACCGGGGGCCGGGCTGAGACCACCAAACTCAATTCACATGTAGCCGAGAGCGGGATCCGAACCCCTAGCTGCAGAGGTGAATGGCTTGTCAGCGCAGTGGCAATCGCGTTGAGCCAGCCCGGGTCCCTTGGGGACAGTTATGTAAGGTCATATGTAATTAATGTAAGGTCAGATGTTGTTAACCAAGACGCCATGTTGTTGTAACATATATCACCACCAGCCAAGGTATTCATAGTACTGTTGGAAAAAGACATGGGACAGCAGACAGGAACACAGAAGTTATGTGGGAACATACTTTTCCCATTGCTTTGCATGGGACTTTAAACAAAAAGCCCGACCCTCACCAATGGGGGTAGTTAAGGGATAAATTAACGATCCTATACTTTAAGTGGACGTATAGATAACATGTGACCAAGTGTTATCGAAATATCTACAGCTGTTATGAAGTAACATGTATTTCCCATAGAGTTGAATGGGACTATAAAGAAAAACCCTGACCAAGGCAAATGGGGGTGGGTAAGGGTTAAACCGCCTATCCTATGTTTGTGGCTGACATATAAGTAACCTGTGTGCCAAGTTTCATGTAAATATCTTTAGCCGTTTGGACGTGATGGTGGAACATACATACATACATGCATGCACACACACGTTGAGTTTTATATATATAGATTCCCACTAAATTCCTGTGTTAGGCGTGGGGTATTTATAGTAATCCCGTGTACTCCATCAAGCCCTTTTTTTAACATGAGATCGTCTGAACAAAACAAAGGAGACAAAAACAGCTCATTTTACCATGGTGGCAGCCCAGCTCACGCTCAGTCCCCTGTAGTGCCCACAAGACCCTTTAATATCCAGCAGAGTACACAGAATTTGCATACGTCATTAGAAAACATTTTTATAATATATGAACATTGTGTTATTATAGGAGCTCCGCTACCAACTGTGCGCCCCAAGCGCACAAGGCGACAGGCCGCAGAGGAGGAGGATGCGGCAGAGGAGGATGCGGCAGAGGAGGATGCGGCAGAGGAGGAGAGGGATGAGGAGGAGCAGCCAGGGCCCTCCCACTCGCCAACCCCAGCTCCTGCTCAAGTTGAGGTGCCTGATGAGGAGCTTACCCCCTCCCCCCAAATTTCTGGTCAAATCGCGGCTGCAGGGGAGGTCGAGGAGGTGGAAGAGACCGTTGCTGTGAGCCTCGGTCAGGAGGGTAATTATGTTCACAAAGCTTAATAACATTTTAACAATAACATGTAGATATAAAAATTGACAACATTTAAAGCGCACCCGTCAGATTTCAGAACCATAATATGGTATTTATGATAGAAGTATACAGGTAGTGCAGAATTATTAGGCAAGTTGTATTTTTGAGGATTCATTTTATTATTGAACAACAACCATGTTCTCAATGAACCCAAAAAACTCATTAATATCAAAGCTGAATATTTTTTGAAGTAGTTGTTTTTTTTTTTTTTAGTTTTACCAATTTTAGGGTGATATCTGTGTGTGCAGGTGACTACTATTACTGTGCATAATTATTAGGCAACTTAACAAAAAAAAAAAATATATACCCATTTCAATTAATTATTTTTACCAGTGAAACCAATATAACATCTGAACATTCTAAAATACAAATTTCTGACATTCAAAAACAAAACAAAAACAAATAAGTGACCAATATAGCCACCTTTCTTTGCATGGACACTCAAAAGCCTGCCATCCATGGATTCTGTCAGTGTTTTGATCTGTTCACCATCAACATTTCGTGCAGCAGCAACCGCAGCCTCCCAGACACTGTTCAGAGAGGTGTACTGTTTTCCCTCCTTGTAAATCTCACATTTGATGATGGACCACAGGTTCTCAATGGGGTTCAGATCAGGTGAACAAGGAGGCCATGTCATTAGTTTTTCTTCTTTTATACCCTTTCTTGCCAGCCACGCTGTGGAGTACTTGGACGCGTGTGATGGAGCATTGTCCTGCATGAAAATCATGTTTTTCTTGAAGGATGCAGACTTCTTCCTGTAACACAGCTTGAAGAAGGTGTCTTCCAGAAACTGCCAGTAGGACTGGGAGTTGAGCTTGACTCCATCCTCAACCCGAAAAGGCCCCACAAGCTCATCTTTGATGATACCATCCCAAACCAGTACTCCACCTCCACCTTGCTGGCGTCTGAGTCGGACTGGAGCTCTCTGCCCTTTACCATTCCAGCCACGGGCCCATCCATCTGGCCGATCAAGACTCACTCTCATTTCAGCAGTCCATAAAACTTTTGAAAAATCATTCTTGAGATATTTCTAGGCCCAGTCTTGACGTTTCAGCTTGTGTGTCTTGTTCAGTGGTCGTCGTTTTTCAGCCTTTCTTACCTTGGCCATGTCTCTGAGTATGGAACACCTTGTGCTTTTGGGCACTCCAGTGATGTTGCAGCTCTGAAATATAGCCAAACTGGTGGCAAGTGGCATCTTTGCAGCTGCACGCTTGACTTTTCTCAGTTCATGGGCAGTTATTTTGCGCCTTGGTTTTTCCACACGCTTCTTGCGACCCTGTTGACTATTTTGAAAGAAACGCTTGATTGTTCGATGATCACGCTTCAGAAGCTTTGCAATTTTAAGAGTGCTGCATCCCTCTGCAAGATATCTCACTATTTTTGACTTTTCAGAACCTGTCAAGTCCTTCTCTTGACCCATTTTGCAAAAGGAAAGGAAGTTGACTAATCATTATGCACACCTGATATAGAGTGTTGATGTCATTAGACCACACACCTTCTCATTACAGAGATGTACATTACCTAATATGCCTAATTGGTAGTAGGCTTTCGAGCCTATACAGCTTGTAAGACAACATGCATAAAGAGGATGATGTGGTCAAAATACTAATTTGCCCAATAATTCTTCACTCCCTGTATGTGCTAGACACATAACAAGTGTATAGACATCATAATGATTGTTTAATAAGCAACATAAATATTTTATTTATTTGGTAACGGTCTTTGAAATCACAATGTTTTTTTCTTATATCCTAACAGTTGCAAAAAAAATGCTGCGGAGGCAGGCTTTGATCCAGAGAACGAATGACAAGATCCTCTCGAATCAGGAAAAAATTTGTTACCTGGACCAGCAGAATCGGCAGCTGGAGCAGCAGCAATTAATAAATTATTCAAAGATGGCAGAGCTTCAGCAGCGCATGCTTAATTACGTTTAATTTTTTTTATGTTAATAAAAAATGTTATTTTTTTGAAATGTTTCCTTTCTTTTTGAGATTAATTTTTAGGTTTTTCAACACATCTAACTTCACATCTAACACATCAACATCAACACATCTAACTTCCTAATAAGCAAAAAAAATGTTATACTATTATTTTATGTAACACAAACCTAGGACAAACTAAAGTTCGCGGACACAGACACGACGAACACAAACTAAACTGTTGAAAAATGAACATAACAAAAGCAACAATATATATATATATATACAGAGAGAGAGCAAGAAAGAGAGAGAGAGTGCAGATTTGCTCTTGCAGACAGGCTAATGGTTCCAGTATAAAGGCCGCAAACCAGGCTTTAACATAAAGTTCATTGTTTTAGTTACACTTGCTGTTACGATCCGGTCTGGTAGCTTGTAGCGGAGGCTGTTGGTGGATCCGCTGTGCCAGAGAGGTCATGAAGCATTACTCAGCATGGAGGCAGCAGCAGTAGTATTAAAATGTAATGTAACTAGAAAAGATACAATTTCAGGGTAAATTGTGCTGCGTGGTCTTGCCTCCACCAATACTACTGACTGGAGACGGTGCCCCTGGAGATGTAAATGTGATCCAACCGTGTGTGGATCCAGTTCGGTCCATTGCCCCATCAAAAACTGCTCCATCCAAAACTAGCCCATCAAAACTGCACCATCAAAACTAGTGCTGCGCAGCTTCACCCGTCTCACAATTCGATGCGATTACGATTATCAAGTCCACGATTCGATTCGATTCGATTCCGCAATGCATCACGATGCATCACGATTGCAGCGCAAGTGCGCATGTCTCTCCCCCCAAAATACTAAAGGAGATTATCAGAGACTGCAGACATAGTACAGGAGATGGTCAGAGACTGCAGACATAGTACAGTAGATGGTCAGAGACTGCAGACATAGTACAGGAGATGGTCAGAGACTGCGTGCATGCTACAGGAGATGGTCAGAGACTGGGGACATGCTACACGAGATAAGAGACTGCGTGCATGCTACACAAGATGATCAGAGAATGCGGACATGCTACAGGAAATGGTCAGAGACTGCGGAAATGATGCAGAAGATCAGTAGGTAAGTATGATTTTTATTTTTATTTTAATTTTAAAGAAGAAAATAATACCCTTTAGTATCACTTTAACAAAGCCATTGAGTCTTTTGGCAGCAACTTGCATAGTAAACAGGTCAACATCACTGCACAAATAAAAAAAAGGGAGACATTCCAATCAGCAAGAAATATACTGCTTGCAGATCAGTAGATGGTTCCAGAGGGGAGAGATGTTTGGGAAATCACAGCAAGAAATTAGACAGTAAAAGAGTTTGCCTTACACATTGGGGGCTGCACAAACAGTACACACACACAGAGGATCGCTGCAGCAGGAAGGGGGGGGATGCTGCCACCTCTCTACACTCACCCATATATCAAGCATGACAGGCTTATCTCTCACCTCCGGAGCACTTCCATCCCCCCCTCCTCTCAGCTCGTTTGTAGTTTGCAGAAGCCAAATTTATGGCTCATCGCACGGATGTTACAACAGCTCCGTGCAGTCATGATCTGTATGCCTCTGTCTCTCAGCTCCTCGTGCGGCTCGGCACCGCCCATCGGGGAGATGTTGCAAAACTACAAGTCCAATGAGGCATTGCAAGAATGACAGTTACCAGCATGACTCCCACAGGCAGAGGCATGATGGTAACTGTAGTTTTACAACAGCTGGAGGGCCACCAGTTTGAGACCCTTGCTTAACAGAGGAAAGTTCCCTCAGCCTTGTGTGGGAGGAACCAACTCACCTCACAACTGTTTGTGAGGTGTTATTAAACTCCTCAGCTTTTCCTAGGAAACCAATTTTTGGGTTTGCAGGCTCTCTGTAAACACAGCAGAAATTGAGGAATGTTTTTTGAATACTTGTCCTTTAAATTGTTCGATCTTAAAAACTATAAATCTCACAGTGAATATCTTTATAGTTTACGAATCACAAGACCCAGACCTACATTTTGATGTATAGTATGTCTCTGAAATAATAAAATTGAAGGCACAGTCGAAGTTTACAAATTCAACAGCAGATTTTAGTTTTATAAACTTTGACCTCCATTGACTTCCATTGAAATAATGGATGTCGTTGGTTGCAAACAAATTATCATATTGTGAATACCGTTTGATCATTCGCTTAGCCGTAAACACGTGTGATGGCAGCAGGGAGAGCTGAACTTTTTGATATAAGATTTGTGTAGATCGGCATGAAAATGAGGGAGTGGTCGCAGTTTACAAATCATGTGCTGATTTTTCCGGTTTTCACATTCCACACTCTAGCTCTCCTCATTCACTCCTATGGGAAAATTTCGCCGCAAAAATGACGATATTTCATGAATGATTAAGCGAAACGTTCCACAAAGTAATAGCACACCATTCTGGAAAAATCCACACGTTTCGATATATTACTTGTCTATGTAGTGTAAAAACTGTGGGAGGAGATACCGTTTAAAAGTTGGCTATAATAAGAATAATATATATGTGAGATAACAATAAGTGCTCTTGCTATGCAAGACCACTTTACTCTCACACAGGCATCATTTACAAGGAGTATTGGTAATATTACTAGATAGCATCTAAACACGTGGGCAGGACTTTACAACATCAGTAATGACCATAGTAGTCAATAGTGTCAAATAACTTGTGACATAGGTGTCGTGAGCAGCAGCAGTATTAGTAACAGTAGACAATATAGTGTCAAATCACTCGGGAAAGAGGTGCCATGAACAGCAGCAGCAGCAGTGGTAATAGTAGTATAGAGTGGCAATTAACTTGTGACATAGGTGTCTTGACTGAGCAGCAGTAGTAGTAGTAGACAGTGACAATAGAGAGTCAAATCACTTGGGCAGGAGGTGCCATGATGAACAGCAGTGAAAATAGTAGTATAGAGTGGTAAATACTTCTGACATAGGTGTTTTGACTGAGCAGCAGTAGTAGTAGTAGTAGTAGTAGTAGTAGACATTGACAATACAGTGTCAAATCCCTTGGCCAGGAGGTGCCATGATGAACAGCATTGTAATAGTAGTATAGAGTGGTAAATAACTGCTGACATAGGTGTCTTGACTGAGCAGCAGCAGTAGTACTATTAGCAGTAGTAGTTGATACGGAGTCATATCACTTGGGCAGGAGGTGCCATGATGAACAGCAGTGGTAATAGGAGTATATAGAGTGGGAAATAACTGCTGACATAGGTGTCTTGACTGAGCAGCAGCAGTAGTACTATTAGCAGTAGTAGTTGATACAGAGTCATATCACTTGGGCTGGAGGTGCCATGATGAACAGCAGTGGTAATAGGAGTATATAGAGTGGGAAATAACTGCTGACATAGGTGTCTTGAATGAGCAGCAGCAGTAGTAGTATTAGCAGTAGTAGTTGATACAGAGTCATATCACTTGGGCAGGAGGTGCCATGATGAACAGCAGTGGTAATAGGAGTATATAGAGTGGGAAATAACTTTTGACATAGGTGTCTTGACTGAGCAGCAGCAGCAGTAGTATTAGCAGTAGTAGTTGATACAGAGTCATATCACTTGGGCAGGAGGTGCCATGATGAACAGCAGTGGTAATAGGAGTATATAGAGTGGGAAATAACTGCTGACATAGGTGTCTTGACTGATCCAGAGGAGTCATGGGATAAAGTCATGTGGTCAGATGAGACCATAATATAACTTTTTGGTCATAATTTCACTAACCGTGTTCGGAGGAAGAATAATGATGAGTACCATGCCAAGAACGCCATCCCTACTGTGAAGCATGGGGGTGGTAGCATCATGCTTTGGTGGTGTTTTTCTGCACATGGGACAGGGTGACTGCACTGTATTAAGGAGAGGATGACCGGGGCCATTTATTGCTAGATTTTGGGCAACAACCTCCTTCCCTGATTTAGAGCTTTGAAGATGGGTCGAGGCTGGTTCTTCCAACATGACAATGACCCAAAGCACACAGCCAGGATAACCAAGGGGTGGCTCTGTAAGGAGCATATCAAGGTTCTGGCGTGGCCTAGCCAGTCTCCAGACCTAAACCCAATAGAGAATCTTTGGAGGGAGCTCAAACTCCGTGTTTCTCAGCGAGAGCCCAGAAACCTGACTGATGTAGAGAAGATCTGTGTGGAGGAGTGGGCCAAAATCCCTCCTCCAGTGTGTGCAAAGCTGGTGTAAAACTACAAGAAAGGTTTGACCGCTGTAATTGCAAAGAAAGCCTACTGTACCAAATATTAACATTGATTTTCTCAGGTGTTAAAATAGTTATATTCAGCACTGTAAATACATCAGGTCCGGGGCTCCATCAGGGAATGCATGACAAGGGACCCTTCAGCGCCCTGAACCGACGACGGGTGCCAGAAAGTCACCGCCGATCCAGGACTCATTCATCTTTATGAATGTGAGTCTGTCCACGGAGTCTGTGGACAGACGGGTCCTCTTGTCCGTGACCACCCCACCTGCCGCGCTGAATGTCCGCTCAGATAGTACGCTGGAGGGGGGGCAAGACAATAACTCCAGCGCATACTGAGCGAGCTCGCGGCAGGTGTCCAATCTGGCAACCCAGTACTCCATGGGGTCGTCGGTGCTCATACTGTCAGAAGCACCGACGACGCCATGTAGTCAGCCACCATGTGGGCCAGCCGCTGGTGGTGACTGCTGCTGCTGCTGGTGCTGGTACTGGGTCGCTCGGTTTGGAAGAACATCCTCATCTCATCCATTAGGTCCCCTGCTCGGCTGCTGCTGGGTGCAGCCACCTGCTGGGTGAGATGAGGGGGGACAACTGGAGGCCGGGGAGTTGCCTGCTCCAACCGGCTGACAATGCCTGCCTGCAGTTCCTCCATCCGGTGCTGCCTCCGGCTGGCTGGGATGAACTGCTCCAGTTTCCCCTTGCACCTGGGATCCAAAAGGGTGGCCATCCAGAAATCATCCCTCGCCTTAATGGTCTTAACCCGGGGGTCCCTCCTGAGGCATCTCAGCATGTGGGCAGCCATGGGGAAGAGCACAGCCCGCTGTGACTCCTCACTGCTGCCCAGGTCAATGAGGTCCGACTCTTCATCCCTGAGGCGCTGCTGGTCACGCTCAGAGATGCCCAACCCCCGGACTATCGGTGCCCCCAACACCGGCTCTCCCTCCTGACCAGGCCCTGACCCTGGGATGACACCAGCAACCACCTCCTCCTCA
Organism: Rana temporaria; assembly: GCF_905171775.1. Lineage (NCBI taxonomy): Eukaryota > Metazoa > Chordata > Amphibia > Anura > Ranidae > Rana > Rana temporaria. Next base: position 57,403,515 of record NC_053489.1, read on the forward strand.
TCATCATCATCCTCCTCCTCCTCCTCGTCCTGGCCCTGGTCTCGGTGGAGCATTGCTGACTCCTCCTGCTCCACCAAGGCACTCTCCCCAGCTTCGAGCAGGCGATCTAGTGTCCTCTCCAGCATGAACACTATTGGCAGCACGTTATTGAGGCCGACATGCTCACTGCTGACCATCTTGGTCGCCTGCTCGAAGGAGGACAACACTTGGCAGACCTGGTGTATCTGCCCCCACTCCGCACAGGCGATGAAAGGGAGTTGTGGTGAAGCCCTCTCAGTGCGTAGGTCCATCAGGTACTCCCTCACCGCCCTTCGCTGCTCCCACAACCTCTTCAGCATGTGGAGGGTGGAGTTCCACCGCGTCACACTGTCCACAATCAGCCTGTGAAGGGGCAGCCTGTAGTTCCGCTGCAACTCGGACAGGGACGCGGTAGCGGTTGGGGAGCGCCTGAAGTGGCTGGCAATCCTACGCGCCTTTGGCACAATGTCACTCAACCCGGGTGTCACGCCCCTGACGGTAAGAGCCTGATGTGCGGAAGACGGCCTCCCTTGCAGCTCTGACTCCGAGCTCCTGGTAAAGTGGACAGGAGACTCCAAAGTACAAAGTCGCACGAGTGCCTTGCAGGGTCGCTGGTGAGTCGCTAAGCTGGAGTTGCTGAGCAGGTAGCGGAGAGGCACTGGTGCAGGCGGTAGTCCCAGGCAACTGTCAGCGGGTAGAGGAAGTGGTCAAGCCGGGTCATGCACTATCGGATATGTCTGGAACACAGGCGGAAGCCGGAAGCGAGGTCACAGGGCAGGCTGGGTCGGTATTGGGCTGGCAGCAGAGTAGCAGAATCAGTAGGCGAAAGCAGGGTCCAAAACAAGCCGGGTCGGTGCAGGCGGAGAGCAGGGATATCAAAGGCAAGCCGGGTCGGGTCAACAGTACAGGAAACAGGATACAGGTTACTAGGTAGGTTAGCCAAACGCTATAGAACGGACAGCACCTGAGTCCAAGAAGAGGCCAGCCTAAATAGCCTGTCTGGCGCCAAAAACACTCAGAGAGTGCACGCCGCGGCGCCCACACACGCACGCGCTCCTGTGGAAGCTGAAGACCCAGCTCGACCTCTATGGCCGCCATTTTGGGTGCTGGCATGCCCTTCCTGACATTGCCCCCTCCTAATGGGCAGCCTCCGGATGCCCAATCTAGCCAACTTGTCAGGATGAGAGTTCTTGAAAGCTTGAACGAGCCTTTGGGCGTGAATATTGTCTTCCGGTTCCCACGAGTTGTTCTCCGGTCCGTATCCCTGCCACTTGATTAGGTATTGAACCTGATTCCTCCTTCTTCTGCAATCTAGTACCGCTTCTACTACAAATTCTTCCTCGCCGTTCACAAGCACAGGTTCAGGTGGGCCAACGTCTCGATCAGGGAATGGATTAGACACAGCAGGTTTTAGCAGGGTTACATGGAATACGGGATGGACCCTTAAGGAGTCTGGTAACTCGAGTTCATAAGCGACATTATTGATTCGCCTCTTCACAGGGAATGGTCCCAGAAACTTAGGTCCTAACTTTTTCGAGGGACAAGCGAGTTTCAGATTAGTGGTTGCCAACCAAACTTGGTCGCCTGGATCTAGTATTAATTCCCCTCTTCTCCTTCTATCAAAAACTTCTTTGTTATAAGCCTGGGTCTTGGCCATTGTTTCCTGTAACACTTTGTTGTTGGTATTAAAAAAGTCCACTGTTTCAAGGACGGCAGGTACTGAGCATTCAGGAATCGAGTTGAACAAAAAGGATGGGTGAAACCCATAATTTGCAAAGAAGGGCGATTGCTTGGTGGCAGAGTGGGAGGAGTTGTTATAGGCGAATTCGGCCAGAGGAAGTAAGTGCATCCAATCATCTTGGGAGAAAGAAGAAAAACAGCGAAGATATTGTTCGAGAGTCTGATTGGTCCTCTCCGTCTGTCCATTCGTCTGCGGATGGTAAGCTGATGAAAATGAAAGTTCGATCCCCAGGGATTCACATAATGACCTCCAGAACCTAGAGGTGAACTGGACCCCTCTGTCGGAGACTATGTTTGCCGGTGCTCCGTGAAGTCTTATGATTTCTTTGATGAAGACCTGTGCGGTCTCCTGTGCAGAAGGAGTGCCTTTCATAGGTAGAAAGTGGGCCATCTTGGATAAGCGGTCAACGACCACAAAGATGGTATTATAGCCCCCCGGTGGCGGCAACTCCACAATAAAATCGATGGAAATCATCTGCCACGGTCTGCTTGGAACCGGCAGTGGCTTGAGTAGGCCCCAGGCCTTAGACCTGCTGTTCTTGTTACGGATACACGTGGTACATGACTCCACATACTTTTTACAGTCTTTCTGTATCTCGGGCCACCAGAATGTTCGTTGCAATAGTTCGGACGTCTTATTCGTACCAAAATGTCCCGCAAGCTTGTGGTCGTGGCACAACCCCAAGGTGGGGACTCGCAGGCTTTCTGGCACAAAGACCTTGTCTCCGTGCCAGAGTAGCCCATCCCTTGCCAACAGAACGGTCCCGAGTGGGGAAGGGTTACCTACTGAAGCTTGCTTAATTTGATTGATTAAGTTTCCTTGCAACAGAAGAAAGTTGCCAGGAGACAAGATTGTATCGGGCGGGGAAGTTTCTTGAGGTTTGCTAAACATGCGTGACAACGCATCTGGTTTTATGTTCTTTGATCCTGGTCTGTATGTCAAATGAAAGGTGAATCGGGAAAAAAAAAGTGCCCATCTGGCCTGCCGTGGTTTTAGTCTCTTTGCCGTTCTCAGATATTCAAGGTTCTTATGGTCCGTGTAGATTAATATTGGGTGTGCGGCCCCTTCCAGAAGATACCTCCATTCTTCTAAGGCCGCTTTGATCGCTAGGAGTTCGCGATCCCCGACATCGTAGTTCTTCTCCGCACTGGACAATTTACGAGAGAAGAAGGCGACAGGGTACAACAGAGCTTTAGGTCCCTGTCTCTGGGAAAGTATGGCCCCGACTGCCGTCTCTGACGCATCCACCTCAAGAACATATGGTTGGGCCGAATCAGGGTGTTTCAAGACAGATGCGGAGGTAAATAACTTTTTCAGGGTCTCGAAAGCAGTTTGGGCCTCAGAAGACCACTGGAACCTGACGCCTTGTTTGGTGAACTGGGTGATGGGGGAGATGATTGCTGAGAAACCCTTGATAAATTTTCTGTAAAAGTTCGCAAAACCTACGAAACGTTGGATGCCTTTCTTATCACTGGGAGCTGGCCAATCCAGGATGGCTGCGACTTTTTGAGGGTCCATCTTGATACCCTCAGTGGATATAATCAGGCCCAAAAATTGGATGCTCTGGCGTTCGAATTCGCACTTTTCAGCCTTGGCGTAAAGTCCATGTTGTCGAAGGCGGGCCAGAACATTTCTGACGTGTCTGCGATGGTCAACTAAGGAGGAAGAAAAAATTAGTATATCATCAAGGTACACCACAACAAACAGGTCCAGGAAATCTCGAAAGACATCATTGATAAAGTGCTGGAACGTGGCGGGGGCATTGCAAAGTCCGAAGGGCATCACCAGGTACTCGAAATGCCCAAAACGTGTACGGAAGGCAGTCTTCCATTCATGACCCTCCCGTATACGGATCAAATTATAAGCACCCCGAAGATCCAGCTTAGTAAAAATGAGGGCAGCACCAAGTCTTTGGAAAAGTTCAGGCACTAACGGCAGGGGGTAACGGTTTTTGACCGTAATTTTGTTTAGCTCGCGGTAGTCTATACATGGACGTAAGGAGTGGTCCTTCTTTTCCACAAAGAAGATACCCGCACCAGCCGGGGACGTGGAAGGGCGGATGAACCCTTTTTTCAGATTCTCATCCACATAGTCCTTAAGGGCTACCAGTTCATTTTCAGATAAGGGGAAAATCCGGCCAAAGGGAACTTCAACTCCGGGGAGGAGGTCGACTGGACAATCATAGGAACGATGGGGAGGGAGCGTCTCTGCCCCTTTCTTACTAAATACGTCCAAAAAGTCGTGGTATACTGTAGGCACCAGTTGACGAGCTTTAGAGTCTGAATCAAGACATAGTAGGGAAGGCTGGTCACAAGGGGTGGGAAGGCAGTGTTGAAGGCAGTAGGGTGAGCGGAAGTTAATTTCATCTGTGGTCCAGTCGATGCTGGGGTTATGGACTTTCAGCCAAGGCATGCCGAGAATAATCGGAAATAAAGGAGAGGCGATGGCATCCAATCGGAGTAGTTCTTTGTGACCGTTAGCCATGGTGGCTAATAGAGGGACAGTCTCATGAGTAACTGCCCCGGACTTGATAACGGAGCCATCGGCCAGGTAGACGGAGAGTCTCTGTGGTTTGGGTTGGAGCGGGATACGGTGTTTCACAGCAAAGGATAGGTCCACGAAACAACTGCAGGCCCCGGAGTCAATTATGGCGGGCGTCTGGATGGTCCCTTCTGGCAGCTGTAATGAGATGGAGAGAGCAAGGTGAGCAGAAATGCTGGGTAAGTTCATATTTGCAGAGGGTGAAGTAACTGAGAGGCACTTACGGGGTTTGACTGGACAAGATCTTACGTAGTGGCCTGACCCTCCGCAGTACAGACACAGGTTCTGCTGGCGGCGGCGTTGACGTTCTTCGAAGGAGAGGGAAGGGCGAAGTAGGCCGATCTGCATTGGCTCCGGTGCGTCGGACGTGGTCGGAGTTGGGACCGGTGGAGCAGGGTTGAATGGGCTGGGAATCCGTGGTAGCATCCATACCGGGCGTGACTGGCCCGCAGCCCTCTCTGATCTCCGTTCTCTCAACCGGCGATCAATCTGAATGGATAAGTCAAACAGGGCCGTCAAGGTGGAAGGCATTCCCACACGGGCTATTTCATCCTTAAGGGGCTCAGAGAGGCCCATGCGGAACTGGGAGCGTAATGCAACATCGTTCCAATCAGTGTCAAAGCCCCATCGTCTAAATTCAGCAACGTAGTCTTCCACCGGTCTGCGACCTTGCTGGAGAGAGCGAAGAGCCGCTTCAGCGGAGGCGGCCTGCTGGGGATCCTCGTATAACTGGGCCATGGCGGTGAAAAATGAAGCTGCATCAGTTAAACACTCGGACTTCTGTTCTAGGTGACGATGGGCCCAGGATTGCGGTTCCCCTTGCAACAAGGAGATTACAAAGCCGACCTTTGTGGCCTCTAAGGAAAAGGTGCGCGGCTGCAGTGCAAAATATAGGTCACATGCATTCTTGAAGGACCTAAACTTACTGCGATCTCCAAGGAATTTTTCTGGGGTCGGGACCCTGGGTTCAGGTGGAAGCATGACAACTGCCGGAGTGGCGGAGGCCCCCTGGTGGGCAGCAGAGGCAGATGCAGGTCCTGGGGCAGCAGAAGATAAAGCTTGCACTTGTCCTTGCAGCTGGGTATAGCCGGATTGTAAGTCCTTTACTGCCCGTGTTAGTTCGGCCAGATGCTGGCATAGTTCGTCCATAGGAGAGGGTCCCCGCACAGGCTCAGTCATGGCTGTCCGTTACTGTCACGCCCCTGACGGTAAGAGCCTGATGTGCGGAAGACGGCCTCCCTTGCAGCTCTGACTCCGAGCTCCTGGTAAAGTGGACAGGAGACTCCAAAGTACAAAGTCGCACGAGTGCCTTGCAGGGTCGCTGGTGAGTCGCTAAGCTGGAGTTGCTGAGCAGGTAGCGGAGAGGCACAGGTGCAGGCGGTAGTCCCAGGCAACTGTCAGCGGGTAGAGGAAGTGGTCAAGCCGGGTCATGCACTATCGGATACGTCTGGAACACAGGCGGAAGCCGGAAGCGAGGTCACAGGGGAGGCTGGGTCGGTATTGGGCTGGCAGCAGAGTAGCAGAATCAGTAGGCGAAAGCAGGGTCCAAAACAAGCCGGGTCGGTGCAGGCGGAGAGCAGGGATATCAAAGGCAAGCCGGGTCGGGTCAACAGTACAGGAAACAGGATACAGGTTACTAGGTAGGTTAGCCAAACGCTATAGAACGGACAGCACCTGAGTCCAAGAAGAGGCCAGCCTAAATAGCCTGTCTGGCGCCAAAAACACTCAGAGAGTGCACGCTGCGGCGCCCACACGTGCACGCGCACGCGCACGCACGCGCACGGGCGCGCGCACGGGAGCGCGCACGCGCGCTAACGGCGCTCCTGTGGAAGCTGAAGACCCAGCTCGACCTCTATGGCCGCCATTTTGGGTGCTGGCATGCCCTTCCTGACACCGGGATAAGTGCGCAGGAACTTCTGCACCACCAGGTTGAGGACATGTGCCAGACAGGGCACGTGGGTCAGACTGCCAGCACTGAGGGTGGCGAGTAGGTTGCTGCCGTTATCGCAGACAACCATACCTGCCTGGAGCCTTCGGGGTGTCAGCCACTTCTGGACCTGAGCCTGAAGTGCTTTCAGCACTTCTTCTCCAGTGTGTCTCCGGTCCCCTAAACTAACAAGCTGGAGCACGGCCTGACAGCGCACGTGCCCCACACTTGAGTAGCTACGGGGGCGCTTGCTGGGAGGCTCAGCAGCTGCGGAGACAGTGGCTTGAGGGAGACCAGCAGTTCTCCCCTGGACACCCCGGGGCGGCACCACAAGATCGGTTGCCGCCGATCCCTCACTGACGCCTCGGAGGGAAACCCAATGGGCCGTGAAGCTGATGTAGCGCCCCTGCCCATGCCTGCTGGTCCAGCCATCCATTGTCAGATGAACCCTGTCGCTGACAGCGTGATCCAGCGACAGGGTTACATTCTGCACAATGTGCTGGTGTAGGGCAGGGACACCAGTCCTGGCAAAGAAATGGCGGCTGGGGACACGCCATTGGGGTTGGGCCTGCTCCAACATCTGCCTGAAGGGGTTGCTGTCAACTATGTTGAAGGGCAGCAGATGTTGGGCAATAACCCTTGCCAGGAGCCCATTGAGGGAACGCACACGTCGGTCTCCAGGGGGGAAGGGAGTGGTGCGGTCAAAGGCGTCTGAAATCGACGCCTGGCGCCGGACGGCAGTGCGGGACACAGACGCGGAGGGTGCTGTGGAAGTAGAGGTCTGGCTGCCGGTACCAGTACCTCTACTAGAGGGAGCGGGGGGGCATGACCTGCTGGAAAGAGATGAAGATGTGGCAGGGGCTGCTGTACCCTGCTCACTTGTGGTGGTGGCGCTGCTACCACCACCACGCTTCATCTTGTCAAACACCCCCCAGTGGTTTATCCTCAGGTGCTGGTTCAGGGCTGTGGTACCCACCCGAGCCAAACACTTCCCTCTCTTCACCCTCACTTTACAGATCCAGCAGATGGCCACGGTAGGGTTGTCTGCCACCAGGGTAAAGTAGTTCCAGACAGGTGACTTCAGCACCGCCCTCCTGTCAGATGGGGTGACTCTTACTTGCACCTGCTGGGACTCGGTGCGCACAGGTGGAGCTGCCTGCTGCTGCTGCTGCTGCTCCTCCTGACACCTCCTGCTGCCATCACCAGTGGAGACCCTGACGATGGTCTCCCTGGTGGTGACCTGGCGCACCGTTTCACCAGGGTGCCTACCTTCCCCGTCGTCACTGACGCAGTGAGCCGACGCGTCAGATGGCAACCATGATGGGTCACCCTCTTCGCCCCACAGAGATGTCAGACCAAGGGCTGAGATGTGTTGGTCTGAGGGAACCAACTGACATGGAGCCTCTAGCCTGGCTCCGCTGTCCCCACACCCACGCCTGGGTCTGACTAGGTGCTGCTGTTTCCTGCACCAAAACAGCAGCACCAGTTTGAAGGGATGTCTCTGGGATACTGCCAGCAGGTATCCCATCCTCCTCATCCATCCCTTCAAAAAGGTCCTGACCATCAGGACAGAGCTGGAGGTCTGCCTGATGCATGGCCTCCCCCAAGAGATCCCTCTCACTGTCGCTGTCGAACAGTAAGATGCTGGACTCTTGGGGGCTGGGGGGGGGTACTACAGGCACCGGTGTAATGGTGGTACTACTGTGAGTCGGGACCGACGACTCAGTGGCACTGCTGTGCCCCATGTAGTCCACCACTACTTCAGCCTGAGATGGCAATATCGGGCGGCTGCCCGATGGGAAGAACTCCCGGATCAGGCGGACTCCCCTTGCACCCGATCCTCTACCACTAGTAGGGGCACGAGAGGTACCCCGTGCTGGCAGCGACCCAGCACTGGGAGTAACTCCCCTACCCCTGCTGCCACGGCCACGGATGCCGCTCATGATTGCTGATGTGTGTGGGGGGGTAAACTTTATTGGGGGGGGGAAATGTGAGGAAAATGTGTTTTTATGTGTTTTTTTTTACAAGACAGGCACGCAGACAAAGACGTACACAGACAGCTACTAAACTATAATAAAAGTAGTACACCAAAGACAAGGACTACAAAATTTAAAAAAAAAAAAAAAGCACTAAACAAACACTAACTAACGTTTTTTTTTTTTTTTTTTTTTTTTTTTAACACAAAACACAGACACTAAACACACACTAAGCTAAGCTAGATGAAATAAATGTACACTAACAGTGGGTACACTTACTACACAAAATTTAACTAAACTGAACAACACAAAACTTAGCTTTTAGAAAAGCTCTTTAGGAAAAACTAAGCAAAATGTGCACTGAAATCACTAGCAAATATCACTGAACAGCGAAGCTGCAAGATCAAACAGTAACACAAGATGAACAAAACTTAGCTTTGAAAAAAGCTCTTTTAGAAAGCTCAGCAAAATGTGCACTGAAATCACTAGCAAATATCACTGAACAGCGAAGATGCAAGATCAAACAGTAACACAAGATGAACAAAACAGCACAAAACGTAGCTTTGAAAAAAGCTCTTGGGTCTATTGCTTTGAAAAAAGCAGTTGATATACTGGAATATATGCACTGGAATCACTAAATAGCAATGCAGCACTATGCTGATGATGATATCAATCAATCAGGAACAAAGACACAGGAACACAGAAACAGCCTCCACACTCTCTAGCCAGCTTCTGAATCTGCAATGAAATGGTGCTGGGAGTGACCTTATATAATGTCCGTGCAGGCAGGTTCCTATTGGTTGCTAACCTCTGACGAGTGTGGAAGGAGAACTCTGATTGGCTCTGATGCAAAAGGGAGGAGAAAATAATCGCGCAATATTCCTATTGCCGAATATTCGCATTGCGAATATTCGGCAATATAAAATGATCGCTTCAGCTACTCGGCCCAAGGTCTCTAATCATACGAGCAATGCTTTTAGACGTCTATGGAGATCACTAGGATGTGATCTGTTTTAAAAATGAAACTGTAAAAATCGCTCTGATGCGGAAGATAGGGGCGAAGAAAATAATCGCGCGATATTGCGATTGCCGAATAATCGCATTGCGATTTTTCGGCAAAATTCAATGAACGCTTCAGCTACTCGGCCCAGGGTCTCTAATCATACCAGCAATGCTTTTAGACGTCGATGGAGATATCTAGGATGTGATCTGTTCTAAAAAAAAAATTGTAAAAAATCGAATATTCGGAATTGCGAATATTCACCGCGAAATTCGAAATATAGCGCGATTTCTCGAATATGCTATATTCGAGTCGAATATTCGCAATGCGAATATTCGTGAGCAACACTACTGGGTATCTATTTTTTCTTCTGTTACTTCTACTCTCCTCAGAATATGGTTCATACCTTAATGTATTGATTCCATTTCTCCTTTAAGAGACGATTCCATTTTGTGTATGACCGATTCCATTCTAGCAAACATTTTTGCGATTTCTCCTTTAGTAGGGAGTTGGTCTTCTACCGTTCCATTCTCTTCTAGGTCCTCATCTTCTTCGTCTGGCATTATAGGGGGCCTTGCTCTCTTTTTTTTTTCGTTGACGCCATTTTTTCCGGGCTTTCTTTCTGTGGATTTTTTATCATATTTTTTTATTGTACTCGGGCTAGCGCTTATTTTTGGTGGATTAGCAGTAGCGCCTCTTAGTGGTCTTCCCTTCATCCTATATTGGGCTTTCCTTAGAAGGTGTTCCTTGGCAAGGGGTTTATTTGGTGTCTTGATTGCAGCTCAACCTTGAACCCCTTGCTCTTCCCATGAACTTCCTATAAAAGCCTTGTCTCAGCACTTCCTCTTTGCCAGGTTATTGTGCATTCCCTGCCAGTGCCTTGCTGTTGTCGTTCCTGCTTCTTTTTGTACCTGCAACTACCCGTGTTTGACCCTCGGCCTGTTCCTGAACTACTCAACTGCCTGATCCCAATCTGCAACCCCCGTGTTTGATCCTCGGCCTGTTCTTTGACTACTCTTCTGTTTGATCCCAACCTGCAGCCACTCGTGATTGATCCTTTGGCTTGTTTACTGACCACTCTGCAGTTTTATCCTTGTTTGCTTAACCACTACTGGACCCCGGCTTGCTCACTTCCTGGTGGGGCGATCCTGAGGACCGCGACCTGGTGCTAACATGCAGCAAAATCCATTTCCACCATCAGCTCTAGTGAACACTGGTTAGCGCTTAGACTCCACACCTCAGGTGAGCCTGTGTCATCTGCCAGAAGTGACTGTCTGTATACCTGTCTTCAACTGCTATAGCTATTGGCTTCTGAGCCTGACGCTTGATCGTGACACTACTATACTTATTTTTTTAGGACAGCATAATCCTACCTAATGTAACACTAAACATATGCATGTTAGTGGCAGTCAGGAGCACTGCTCTATGCACATTTCATACCCTATATTAAAAAAGTGAAAACAAGAAAGCAACACTTCAGTACTAAAGTGTAGGGGGCCAACGGCAGATACATACAATATAACAGTCTTGTTGTAGTCTCTCTTGTTCGCTTCATACTTCCATAAGCGAACAGGTACACTCAAGGGCTTGCTGCTTCTGAGGAAGAGGGTATTGTTGTAATATGTTGGCGGATTTATGTGGGATATTATATTATTATATATATGTACACATACAGTACAATATTGAGCAGGCCAGAATCCAGTTGATAAATTGTTGAGTTGTCCAAGCCAACTCAATTTTAACACATCAAAGGGACAGCTGATGACCCATTGATATGTTGATGTTATGCAAGTCTACCTAGGTGTGTGAGGTATGGCCTGTTAACCTAATTGAATATTTCAAAGGGTACATGGTTTACATACTGTACTTAAGGATGATAAAGGACAATAGAAGAAGTATTTATTGATTCTAATTAGACTTGAGGGGGTAACAATAATATCAAAGAGTATTTTGGGTTGACCTAGCAGAAACTCCCTCCTAGTGTACTAATATTTTAGGGGAGGCGAATAAAGCTGGCATTCAGTCTTGTCATTCTCCATGAAGTAGAGGGCCACAGGTCTAAATATATTGTAGGACAAATGGGATTCTGAAGGCTACTGTTTGTTGTCATATTTACTCTGTTGAATTTTGTCATCCGTTGCAAGTATCTTATGGACTTTATTCTGTCTGAAGTTTCAATAAATGCATCTCTCTGGAAGAATCGGGTTGCTGCGGGAAATTACTCACATCATTATAATAACTACTAAATAATTATCCCTTGTGGATAATTAGTGCAGCGCTAATATATAGAAAAGGTTCACACTGAAATGCAATCATGAATAAAAAAACAAATATGTGAACATATACAGTAACTCCTTGTGAAAATAGTGCAGAGAAGCTCAAAGGCTTCAAGATGAGAAAATAGTTTGTGTGAAGACTAAACAAACTGAAGAAATTCTTCGCATAGGACAACTCAGGTGAGAAAACCACTTGTCTGCAGTTAATCTCCAAACTCTTCAAACATACATAGGTAAAATACCCTTACCAAATGAGGTGGACTCATCTGTTGTAGGCTTGTGATCCCAATGGGTCTGGATTAGGGTGAGGATGGTCCCAGAGGGTCTCGGAAACCCGGATAAATTCTGGATAGGAACAATGGTCCAATCAGCTGGAATGTGGACTTGACTCTCTTCAATCAGCAGATGGATAGCAGGTGTTTCTGTACAAGCTCCAATGGAGGGGAAAAATGGAAAGAGAGGCTCCAAATGGTGCAGATCAAACCAGGTATGGTTTATTTAAAAAAGGGGACATACAAAAATAGAAAAGTGATCACAATAAAAGCATGTAAAAGCAATGTGGGATGTAGCAATGCATAGGTGTGAATCAGGCCTTAGTCCGTAGGGTTCAATATTGCATTGGTCCACCCTTTGCAGCTATAACAGCTACAACTCTTCTGGGAAGGCTGTCCACAAGGTTTAGGAGTGTGTCTATGGGAATGTTTGACCATTCGTCCAGAAGCGCATTTGTGAGGTCAGGCACTGATGTTGGGCGAGAAGACCTGGCTTGAAGTCTCCCCTCTAAATCATCCCTAAGGTGTTCTATCAGGTTGTACAGGCAAGTCAAATTCCTCCACCCCAAACTTGCTCATTCATGTCTTTATGGACCTTTCTTTGTGCACTGGTGTGCAGCCATGTTGGAAAAGAAAGGGGCCATCCCCAAACTGTTACCACAAAGTTGTGAGCATGAAATTGGGGGCATGAAATTGTCCAAAACGCTGACACCTCAAGAGATCCCTTCACTGACCAAGCCCAACCTCTGAAAAGCAACCCTGAACCATAACCCCCCTCCACTAAATTATTTAGACAATTTAGTGTATATATTGTACATTCACATCAGTCCCAGCTCTCAGGGAGCTTGCAATTAAAGGTCCCTAACTCACATTCAGGACCAATTCAGAGAGGAGCCAATTAACCTACTGATGATTTGTGATAGTGATAGTGATTTGAACCAATGACCCTATTGCTGCGAGTCATAAGTATTAACCATTTTAACCACTGTTAGGCATGCATACTTGAATAGAATGTTTTCAACCAGAGTTTAGTGTCAGTTTAATAGGCAATCTCTTCACAGGGCTCCACGATCTTTCTTGTTCCCATGCACTCTTGGGAAGCAAATCGTCTAGTAATAAAATATTAAATCTTCCAATCATTAAAATGTTTTACTTTAAATAAAATACTTATTATTTATAGCACATACAGCATGCTAACTAAAGCATATATTTTGTAAATGCTCAAGCTCTGTGTTGCAATGAAGAAAATGTGTATACATAATAAAATAGTACATCGTTTTAATTTGGTCACTCGGACAGTCTCCTAACTCATGAAAGATCTAGGGCAATGTTTGCTGTAGAGAGTTCTCTGAAATATTAATAAGGTTCCTTGGGCTAAACATATACCAAGATAACAAAGGAAAAAAATTCTGATATAGCACTGGGTACACGGTGTTCTATTATTTGTTTTCTAAGTGCCACCATAAAATATAATCCACGCTTTTTTCTGTACAAATGTCCTGCCTTTGGTATATATTTTCAGCTCATGAACTGAGTTTAATGACTTTTATTTTGTTTTTTAACTGACCTTTTCAGGTCAGTGCTTTATAGCCTCGAAAATAACCTTTCCCCGTGATTTGTTTGCATACGTAACTGGTTGGAAAGGTCAGAACTTGGTTCTGAGTGTTCTTAAACACACAGGAGTTTGTTGGTTGTAGCTGGTTCATGACTTGCTCCAAAAATCTCACGGCAAAATTAAGATCTAAAGCAATTTGTTGGTTTTAATTAAGTTGTTTGAAGACGATAATGCTGAGATCATAGAAGTTTGTTCATGAAAGGTCAAATATTACAAGGGTTTGTATTTGTAGGTCTTCATTTTTATATGTGAAAATACAAGAATCTGTGAAAGTACACGTTTTAACATCCAAGAATAGATAACCAGACAGCTAGGAAACATTTAAAGCTTAACTTTGGGTTAGATAAAAAATTACAGCTCCCCCAAGCATATGCAAAAAAAATATTCTCATTTGGTCTAGGTGGCATCTAGTAGAGAGGAATAATTTTACTCCCACAATACTTATATCAGTCCCACAGTGGCTGGTGCTCGGATCCTCCACAGTTCAGCACTGGACGGTAAGTAGGCTATATACCTCATCATGTACAATGCAGGTGAATGCTGCAATAGCTTCTCAAATCTGAGACCAATTTCTTTAGTTGATCCGATGAGATATATTCCAAACTTCTTGGCTTTATTCTTCCCAGGATGCAGTGATTGTAGACCGTAATATTTTTTGATTTTTATCAAACAATCTATTCATTCACCAGATTGATTGTTATTGCTTGTCCTCCTGATGAAGCAGGCTTAAGACCCGTGAAACCCGTCAAACAATTAACAAGCAACCCATTACCCCACATCTATGATGGTTGAGGGGCGTAACATGACACAAATCGGAGATGATAATGGATGTTGTAGCTGATTGTTGTATTTACTACATGCATGTGTAATTTTTATATATTATATATTTTAATATTATATACCAATAAAATCTCAACATTTTGTATACTTTTATTTGTTTGATGGTACCTTTAAAATCGTGACAGGATTCTAGTAGTTAGGGTTTTTTGAGGCATATTAAATATAAAGGTGTGGCACTTGCACTCCACTTAAACCTGTGACATAAAATAGCAGTGCATATACCAAACCAATAGCATAAAATTGAAGATAATATTGTCATTAAAGTCCATTAGTGTGCAAAACCCAGCACCATTTTGTAATAAGAATGTCCAATTTATCACTTGAACTTTGACCCCTTTTTACAGAAGGTCAAATTTCCCTTTTGGTAAAGTAATTCCTCTTTAAGACCCCCCCCCCCCCCCCCGTTCCTTATGTCCTAGGGGATAGCACTCTTTCATAGAGTAATAGCGTAGAAAATACCAAATAGAAATATCATAGTGTAGTATTTATAAAAAGTATGTAAAATTAAAAAAATATGAATAAAATTTACATTATACTGTGCTTTTTTTACAGCCAATGTATACAGCTTGTGCTAAATCGAATAGACTGCTGCATCACTCTTACTGATCGGCGTGCATTCCAAACCTCAATCTCAAAACCAGATGTGACGTCATGTAAGACTCCGAAGGAGCGGGCAGACTAAAGAAGAAACTATCCTAACCATAGTCTAGGACAGTAAGCATATTTAGAAAATTCTTGTTTGCAGATTCCCATTCTGTGTGGTTTACCGACGATCAGTGGGTGTCGGAGGACATCGAGTGCCCGCACATGTGCCCCCTGCAGGCCAAAGTGCAGAATCATGTATATATACAGTACGTGATTCTGCACAGGAGAGCCACCCTGTAGCAGTAAAACTGCTATGTGTTGGACAGCAAATAGCTAAAGTACACTTGCCATGGGGGCTAGCACTGCTGACTCTATTCTGAAAGAGTGTTGCTACACTAAAAGCACTGTTTCCCCAGACTAACCACTTGTAAGGTACCAGTGATTGGTAGTGTCCGAAGTGGAGCTTGTATGCTGAGAATTCAGGCTAAACGTAGTAAGGCAGATTAGGTTGGCTACAAATCAGGCAAAGCGGTACACAATTGAAATCCAGAGAGTGGTCAGGCAGGCAATGGTCATACACGATCTGGAGGTGAAGTACAAAATCAGTAGTCTAGAGAGTAGTCAGGGATTCAGGCAGAAGTTCAAGATGATGATCAAGATCACAAGCAGTCAGAACACCCAGGAAGCTAATGCACATAAACGATAGCATCACTTCCTATTTATGGGCTGCATTGATTGAAAATTGTCTCCTCTGTAGCACAACAGGTAAGGCTGCAGCTGTGGGTCCAGGAAGATCCCGGTTCAAATACACCCCGGTACATGACACCACTCCAAGGTCAAATGCATATCAACTATATCAATGACAATCTCTGCATCAGGGAAAGGATTTTAGATAAGGAGGAATTAATTGGGACTTTTAAGGTGCAGAATGAGAAACAATAATATCAAAATATGATATATAAAAAATTGTTAAAAGGTAACAATTGGCAAGTGCATTTCACTATAGTTTTATGGATACAGCACTGTAGAATGGAGTTCCCAACATGTTTCACCCATATAGCGGGCTTCTTCAGGGGATGCTGTCCAATTGATGGTACAAGCCTTCCAGGTCTCTTAAATTGTTAATCAAATCACTAGGAAAAATCACAGGTGTCTATCTTCATCAAAGGAACCATGTGCTATAGGTGACCATAGGGAGTATTCAAGGACCAGAAAACAAGGTTTTGCAGTAAACTCAATACCAAGGGACGTGGTCTGCCTGTACAAACCGACACTTATCTTTAAGGCTAATGTTTGGCGACATCGTGTGTGTCCCAGTGTTTCCAGCAGCAGAATCACAGGGACACACATGCTGTTGCCAAACATCAGCCTTAGAGATAAGTGCCAGTTTGTACAGACAGCCCACGTCCCTTGGTATCGAGTTTACTGCAAAACCTTCTGGTCCTTGAATAACCCCATATTGTCACCTATAGCACATGGTTCCTCTGATGCAGATAGACACCTGTGATTTTTCCTAGTGATTTGATTAACAATTTAAGAGACCTGGAAGGACATCAATTGGACATCAACCCCTAAAGAAGCCCGATATATGGACAAAACATGTTGGGAACTCCATTTTACAGTGCTGTATCCATAAATCTATATTGATATGTACTTGCCAATTGTTACCTTTTAACATTTTTTTATTTTCTCATAATATATTTTTTTATATATATCATATTTTGATATTATTGTATCTCATTCTGCACCTTAAAAGTCACACTTAATCCCTCCTTACCAATCTCTGCATCACTGAGGATGGCCCAGAGATAAAGAGGAAGAAGACTCAAGTGACATACCAAAAGATATCTAGAAAAGGTAAATATGGAAAAAAAATACATGTGAAGGAGGCGAGGACTAGGGGGAAATTTAGTAGGTTGAATTTCAATTAAAGTAATTTATTATTGATATTTCCTTTATCTCTTTATTCCATTCATATATATATTTTTTTTATTCCATTCATCTTTACCTTTATAACTAACATATATTACATCCTGTGCAGCTGGTAAGGAAACCGAAGTTTGAAATCACAAACTTTATAGGAGTCATTAGAAAAACAGCAGAACCAAATCCAACCTGGCCTTTTATCCAAAATGTCACACTCACCCGGCTTACATGCCAAAAATGAAAAAGTTAATTTTGAAATGCTGAAAACCACTTTGTTAAAATAAATCCCATGCTGATAGGTAGTAATAAATGTATGTACTCTGATAAAATGTGGTCATAAAATAATTCAATCAAAATAATAGGCAACACAAAATGCCATTGCTTCAATGGAAGATAGAGACATAGCACGAACCAAAATGCAAGAGTTGTTACAGAACAGAAAAAAAAACGTGAAGGCATGTTCTACAAACAACAAGGAGTTTGGAACAATATGTTCTAATCGTAATGTTCTGTTTTTCCTTTCATATGGTGTTAAAGAATACATTTACGCAGAATTTCTGGGGATTTAAGATAGCTAATTCTTTTTTTTTTTTTTCTACAGTAAATTCCTCTATAAGTCTTGACTTAATTTTTCTCTGTTGAGCAATTTTTTTTGTATTTCTCTAATTCGCTTTTTTTTTTAATTTCTATTTTGTTTTCTAGTTAAAAGTACCAATATCTGGTTTAATGATCACGATATCAATGTGCTTGATTGGCCAGTAAACTTGCCTTAGGACCAGAAATGACGTGAGAAGCGTCTGTAATGCTGCTGTTTTATTCAATGTGCTTTTTTAACTCTTAAATTTAAGCTTACATCTGTTTTTCAATAAATCTTTGATTCTTTAAAGGGGTTGTAAAGGTAAATGTTTTTTCACCTTAACCACTTAAGACCCGGACCTTTAGGCAGCTAAAGGACCCGGCCAGTTTTTGCGATTCGGCACTGCATAGCTTTAACTGACAATTGCGCGGTCGTGCGACGTGGCTCCCAAACAAAATTGGCGTCCTTTTTTTCCCACAAATAGAGCTTTCTTTTGGTGGTATTTGATCACCTCTGTGGTTTTTATTTTTTGTGCTATAAACAAAAATAGAGCGACAATTTTGAAAAAAAATCAATATTTTTTACTTTTTGCTATAATAAATATCCCCCAAAAATATATATATAAAACAGTTTTTCCTCAGTTTAGGCCGATATGTATTATTCTACCTATTTTTGGTAAAAAAAAAAATCGCAATAAGCATTTATCGGTTGGTTTTCGCAAAATTTATAGGGCCATATCCACGTACAACGGTGCATATATAGGCCGGCGTAGCGCATCTAATTTCCGCTACGCCGGTTCAACTCAGAGAGGCAAGCACCATATCCTCAGAGCATTTGCTCCCAACGTTGCGCCAACGCAACGTAAATTCGTAGGCGTAAGCCGGCGTAATTCAAAGTAGGAAGAAAGTGGGCGTGTTCCATTTAAATGAACCGTGACCCCATGCAAATTAAGGGCCAAACGAACGGCGCATGCGCCGTGACGCTGCCGTATGTCCCACACCCCTCTGCACATGCTCGCAACTATGCCCGGCGTAACCCCTGAGATACGCCCAGGGCATAAATACGCCCAGACATGCGCCCGTCGAGTGCAAAAGTACATCCGTTTCTTACCCCCCTGAAGCAAGGTACTTTTGTTTTCGGTTTGTTTTAGAGCCATGTCTGCTCCAGCTACTGGGAAGCAGAGGAGGAAGCTTAATTTTTCGGACCAGGAGAAGGATGTGATCATCAGGGCCATGTCCAGGTATGATGTGTACCTCCATGGTGCACAGAGTGGCACCACCAGTCAGGCCAAGAAGGAGGAGATCCTGTTGCAGATTGCGACAGAGTTCAATGCCCTGGGACATGAGGTCAGGTCCCCCAAGGACATCCAGAAAAAGATCAATGACCCGAGGTAAGCTGGCCAGGATAAGGAGCCATGCCAGTGGCACTGGAGGGGGACCAGCCACTACTTTGACGCTCACTTCTGATAAGCAGGTGGTTGCCCAGTGTCTCCACAGGCATCAAGTGGAGGGAGTGGAGGGCTTTGACTCCACTGAGGATGCCTTGAGGACAGGTAAGTGTGTTTTATCTCCTATCCGGTGTGTTTTATCTCCTATCCGGTGTGTAGCATGTGAGGAGGTGGAAGGGAACATGTGACAAGTGTGTGGGTCCACCAACATGTGAATGTTTTGTGTCACCCACAGATGTGCAGGAGGGAGCTGGGCCTTCTGATGCTGGTGGCCGTCCCACACCATCCCCCAAATATCTTTCCGAGCCTGACCCCCTGGGAAGCCGTGAGTCATCGGTGGAGGGGAGTGGCCACATCTCTCCTCAGGAGGTGGTTGAGGAGGAGACGGTGATAAGTGACAATGAGGTTTGCCTCTACTTGGAGGAGTCTCCTCCTTTGGCCGGGCTCTCTCAGACCTCCACCTCCATCAGGGGAAGAACCTCAGGGTCCTCCCCCAACAGGTCTACCCCCTCAAGGGGCTCCCCTTATAGATGGCCCCAAGCCCCAGGAAGGCTACCAGGAAGACTAGGGGGGTGTCTGAGTTCCTCCCGAAACATCTCAAGAGGGAACAGGCCCGCCAGACCCGCCATCTGGGTGAGGTTGCCGTCCAGATGCAGCGAGTGGCAGACAGCATGGCAGACAGCATGGCCTCCTCTGCCAACATCAATGAGAGTGTCCAGGATGTCAACGCCAACTGTGCTGCTGTGGTCACCTGCCTGGGGGATCTGCAGGCCACCACAGCAGTCCTTGTGGAAGAGGACCACACCCTGGCAGAGGCCGTACGGGACAACACTGCAGCCATCAAGGTGGAGGGCAGGCAGTCAAGGCTGCTGCAGGCCGAGACCCATGCGGTCCTCACCCGCATCGCCCTGGCTTTGGAGGGCAGGCAGCCAGCCATGGAGAGACCAGGGGATGCTCCTCCTCCTCCTGATTTCCCCCCCTTCATGAGGCTCCCACCATGCAGTTAAGGAGCCGTGGCCGTGGCACCAGGCGTGGGCCACGACAGCACAGATGAGTGCGTTTTTTTTTTGGATACTCAGGTTATGAGTTTTTTTTGGTTGTAGACCCAGCACACGGTCAGTAGTGCAGGCTACAGTGTGACTGGTGTGTGAATGTGGGGGTGACACTCATGCCAGTAAGGGGTGTCACCCTGGCTCGTCGGGGAGAATTTATCCCCACGGCCGTGTGAATGTGGTATGAATGGTCAGCGACATAATTGGAGCCTTGCCACGGCGTTACTGCTCCCAAGTCCTGCATGGTGGACTTGGGCTAATCCAATGTGATGTGGATGTGGTGTGTGTGAGCTAGGGACCACAGTGGTGTGCATGCGTGCATTCTCCTTGTGCCATGATGAATGTGTGTGTTTAACGTGCAAAGATGCCTACTGTGAGACATCTCCTGACTGCTGTTCCCTTAGCAGACGGGGTAGCCTCGGTTAGGGGGGGACTGTGTGGCTCGGGGGTCAGGTCCTCACGTATGTCAATCTCCAGGCCCTTTCTCACGGCGAAGTTGTGCAGCATGCAACATGCACCGATGATCTGGCACACAAAGTTTGGGGAATACAACAGGCTCCCCCGGACTTATCCAGGCATCGGAAACGGGACTTCAGGATGCCAAATGTGCGTTCCACCACTGCACGGGTACGTATGTGTGCAGCATTGTAGTTTATCTCTCCTCTGGTTTGGGAATTCCGGAATGGAGTCATGAGATGGGGCCCAAGTGCATATGCAGAGTCACCTGGAAGGGAAAAGACAGGAGGATGTTAGTCATGCATGTGCCCCTCGTGATGTCTGCATCATGGGGTTGGACAGTCATGCCTGACTCCCATGTCACTCACCAACCAGCCAGCTGTTCCCGTACACGTTCTGTTCAAATTCTGTTGGGATGTTGCTTTGATGGTATATGTAGCTGTCGTGGCTGGCCCCTGGGTGTTTGGCACGGACGTGCCATATGAGGCATTGGGCATCGGCTATCACCTGTACGTTGATGGAATGCCAATGCTTACGATTGCGGTATATGTGCTCTGTGGCACGGGGGGCCCGTAGTGCCACATGTGTGCAATCAATGGCCCCCACGGTGCGTGGGTATCCTGCAATTCTGCAGAAATCCACCATTGCCTTCTGCCGCAGATGCTCCTGGGTGGGTCTGATGATGTGGTGGGACATGCGTCTGAGGATTGCGGGGACAACCTGGTGCACACATCTGCTCATGGAGGATTGTGCCATCCCAGACACAACTCCAATTGTACGCTGAGAAGATCCACTTGCAAGAAAATGCTGTGTTGCCAGTACCTTGACCAGTGGCTCCACTGCATGTGAGCGATCTGTCTTGCTGGTGATGTCATCTTGCAGGGTTGTTGCTATTTCCAGGATGGCATCCGGGCTGAATCTAAAGATGCGATACACCTCCGAATCACCCATGCCAAAGACGTTTAGGCGCGATCGGTATATTCTCTCCCGTGCCCTCCTCCTACGCGCCTGTGAAGCCAGTAGTATAGCTATGACCATGGATGCCCCTGGCATGTTGGCATACAGATTGTTGTCCTGCAAGTGTGGATGCTCAGCTCGTCCGTAACGGTGCTGCTGCAGCTGCTCTCCGGCTGACCTGTGCATGTCTGCTGCTGACTTACCCCTGCTTTTATGAGGGGTAACTTTAGGCCAGACGTACAACTTACGCGTGGCGCGCGTAGCCCGCATCGGGCGCACGTACGTTCATGGATCACCGTATCTCCCTCATTTGCATATTTAAATAGGAAATCAATGGGAGCGCCAGATGCGTCCAGTGTATATATGCGCCCACGCTGCGCCGGCGTAGGAAAGTTACGTCGGTCGGAAAAAGCCTATTTTCAGGCATATCTAATTCTGTGGATACGGCGCATAGTTACACCGGCGCATATATACACTTACGCCGCGCATCTCGAGATACGCCGGCGTAAGTGCTTTGTTGATCTGGCCCATAGCGTTTACAAAATAGGGGATAGTTTTATTGCTTATTGTTTTATAAATTTTTTTTTTTACTACTAATGGCGGCAATCAGCGATTTTTTTCGTGACTGCGACATTATGGCGGAAACTTCGGACAATTTTGACACATTTTTGGGACCATTGTCATTTTCACAGCAAAAAATGCATTTAAAATGCATTGTTTACTGTGAAAATGACAATTGCAGTTTGGGAGTTAACCACAAGGGGGCGCTGATGAGGTTATGTGTGACCTCATGTCTGTTTCTAACTTTAGGGGGTGTGGCTGTAGGTGTGACGTCATCGATTGTGATTCCCTATATAAGGGAACACACGATCGATCACAGCGCCACAGTGAAGAACGGGGAAGCTGTGTTTACACACAGCTCTACCTGTTCTTCAGATCTGGTGACCGATCACGGGACTCCAGCGGCTTAAAGGGCAACGTACATATACGTTGATGTGCCCAGCCGTGCTATTCTGCCGACGTAAATCGGCGTGAAGGGGTCCTTAAGTGGTTAATGCATCCTATGCATTAAGGTGAAAAAACATCCGATGGTACCGGCCCCACTCCCGAACCCCCGTTTTACTTACCTGACCCCTCGAAAGTCCTGCGTGCGTCCACGTGATCCTCTTCGGTTCCCAGCCTGGCCGTTAATTGGCTAGGCTGGACGGATTGATAGCAGCGCATCCATTGGCTGGCGCTGCTGTCAATCACAGTGGATGATGCGGCGCACCAGGGGGCGGGGCTGAGTGATACAGTCGGCGGCTATGCCCGCCGCTGTATCACGGGAGTGCGCTCGCAAAAGGGTGCAAGTGCGAGAGGCTTGTTTGAAGCCAAAGGGTAGTTACACCAAATACTGATTGATTCTGTTCGCTCACTTTGCATTTTGTAAATTGATAAAAATAAACAATTAAAATATATTTCTTGAAAGCATTCTTACTTCACAGCATTTATTCACACCTGCCTAAAACTTTTGCACAGTACTGTATGTCAGTTAGAATGAATGCTGAGATAACAAGATAAGCAGTCCAGAGACTCTATTGTATTCCGTCAATCTGAGCGGAAAGAAAATTATATATTTTGAAGACTGTACATAGAAATATTAAGATATAGATATTGACACAAAGCCAGTCACATTCACTTGTTTATTTAAAACTTCAAAATGACTGGAGATCTTTTTAATGGCTAATTCCAGTCAGATCCTTTTATTTTGCTTTTTGATCTGGCAGAGAAGGGTTAGAGTGTCTGTCAGGAAAGGAAGTGATTGAGAATCTCTCCACTGGGGACACCAACCAAAAAAATGTAGTTGAAAGCATTAGGAATGACAGCTGACACGTTTCGGCACATGCCTTGTTCACAGCACTATCATAAAGTAACAAACATAACATATATATATTTATATATACACATCAATAAAAGCATAATGTAGTCCACTCCCACCAATTGAATGATGTCATTAATTGGAATAAACAAAAAAACATTGCTGCAGGTGTGTGATTCCTAGGAAGTGCAATACATACTGTATCTTAATGTTTTTGTTTTGTTTTGTTTTTTAAATACACTGGATAAACAAAAATGGATCTAAAAGAGAAGTAAATGCAAAAGCAAATATATGTTTTAAAATACAAAGTATCAAAAATATGCTTCTACCGAAGGAAAAGGTCAACATCATACCTACAATTCATACCCAATGGTATTCTAGTATGGAGATTAAAGATCCACCAAACTTCTCGTCCAAGAAGCCTTGCGTTGTAAATCTCTGCCCGGGGTGGATTTGTAACCATTTCTAACTCATAGAAGAAAAAAGTGGATATATTGCCTGAATGTTGGTATTTAAAATGTTTAGATACATTGTATAAACCCTTATCAGCTGAGTAGGATGCACCATGATAACGCTTACTGATTGTATTGCACTTCCTAGGAATCACACACCTGCAGCAATGTTTCTTGTTTATTCCAATAAATGACATCATCCAATTGGTGGGAGTGGATTACATTATCCTTTTATCGATGTGTATATATACAGTGTGTGTTTGTTACCTTTTGATAGTGCTGTGAACAAGGCTTGTGCCAAAACACGTCTGCTCTCATTTTGACTGATCGCAGATGGAATTTCCAGTGGTGCCAGCTCCTTCGTTTTTATTGTCTTAGATGTTGTTCTTGGATGTATGAAGGACATCCTGAGCCTAGGAGCACCTGGATTTGGGTGTGCCATTTGCAAACCTTAACAGTCGCGCATCAAAGGTCAGAGCGGTGTTTCTTCGAAGTTAGGTAACTATGAGGCCCCGTACACACGGCCGAGGAACTCGACGTGCCAAACACATCGAGTTCCTCGGCCAGTTCAGCCCTGAAGCCGCCGAGGAGCTCGGCGGGCCGAGAGCTCCCATAGAACAACGAGGAAATAGAGAACATGTTCTCTATTTCCTCGCCGAGGTCCTCGTCGGCTTCCTCGGCAAAATTGTACACACGGCCGGGTTTCTCGGCAGAATTCAGCCAGAAACTCGGTCGGAAGCTGAATTCTGCCGAGGAAACTGGTCGTGTGTACGGGGCCTGACATGTTTGTTATTTTTCAACAAAAAAAAAAACAAGACTCTAATATCACTTTAACAGAATTACTAAGCTGAGGGAAAGTTCCATTGCAAAGCAAAAAGCCTATTGGCTTTTAGTAAATCAATACCAATGGCTCTCATCTATTACAGGCAGAGAATCATGCTTCACTAGGCACAGCAAAATTATTACATCCTTTTACACAAAATTTGTTCATTGTATGTAATTATTTTAGATAAAAGCAATGGTAGAATATGCTCTTGGAGGCTTCATGGGTTTCATTCTATATTCAGAGCTACATTTTAACTGTACAGACCAACAAACAAGAAAATGGATTTATCTACTGACATCATGATAACAAGTCCATGTCTTCCTGTTAAATATACTGATGTTCTTGTATTAACTTAAAAATTAGCTGTTTAGTAAAAGTGATCTGGGCAGCTATATAGCCACCTGATCACATTTACTGAAGTGAGAAGGGTGGCCCGCTGCTACCCGTGATGGTACCTTGGCTCTCCCATTCCTTCAAAGAGCCTGGGACCACAGTAAATGGCCAGGATTGCTATAAACATAGGAGATGGCTGGTGAGCCCCCTTGTTATAGCCATAAAAGTGTAAAAAAAAATGTAAAGAAAAAATTTGAAAGAAAATGTAAAAGCACCCGATCCTCTCTGTGCATACACACAAATGCAAACAGGTATGTGGGTCCCACATGCATATGTATTATTATTATACAGGATTTATGTAGCGCCAACAGTTTACGCATCACTTTTACAATTTTAAAAGGAAGAGAGTACAGTTTTAATATAATAAAATACAAGAGCTTACAATCTAATAAGTAAACAACTATTAAATCACATGTGTGAGAGATTGTTGCAAACATCAATGTGAGAGCAATAGTCATGATCAACTCTACATTGATAACCTGTAAAGGCTTTTAAAGCATCAGCTATGAAAGTTTTTAGGTATACAAGGAGAAAGACTTTGAAATTAAAGTAGCAAAATTTTACCAGAATTAGGTCACTAATAAAGGAAAATTAAGTCCTGAGTATTAATTGGCTCCAGTTTCCAAGATACAACTTTAGGTCAAAATTGCATCACAATGATTACAAATTACTAGGGGGGTGTGTCCAGGGAGTTATGCACCATGCAGATGGAATGTTTAGACATTCCATGGTCCACTTCTTCCTTCTTGACATCCCTTTTGCAATTGGGGGTACCGTGCATAAATTGCAGTCGCTGATATGATTGGTGGGTTCCCTCCACGCCTTTGGGACTGCAAAATGCATGGACTTTTTCTTCTTGTTTAGCCAATGACGCAGAAAAATTGCACATGTAATGCAACAATAATGCAACAATAAAAAGGGGCCCAACTCTTGACCTGATCCCCTATTTTGCATACAAAATATAGGTGGTATGCCTTTTCTACCACTGCAAATGTAAATTCGCCACAGATGTGGCAGAAGTTATCTGCATTGTTTACACAGTTTTGAGGCATCTTGGCTTCTGAGGTAAAATAGCATGCAACTGTTCCTTGGAAATGTTAGGCAATGGCACTTTCACAAGCCACCAGATGAAATTGCATGATGCGTAGATCTGGCCAAGACAAATGTACCTTGCAATAAAAGAACAATAAATTACAGTTAGGTAATAATCTTTAGTCTCAAAGTGAAGATACATTTATACACTTCCATGTGGTACCATTTTAATTTTTATTGTTCTACCGTACTTTGCCGAGAACTTATGAGGCATCATGATAATCAGACACCTCCTTCCCTTGTAGCAAAATATACTCGTCTGTGTATAAATCTTTATTATGAAATATCTTAAAAACTTTAGCCAACCAGAACCTTTATCACCTGTTTTCTAATTCATTGAATCAAAATATGTAAGAATTAGCCCATTTTATCTCCGAGGTCGATAATTTCCCAAAATTTGTAGAATAGTGTAATTTGTCGCCATTTCATGGGAAGGTTCAGTTTTGAGTCTTGATATGTCTGGTAATTAGTTACTTGATGCAAAGTCAACTTTTATATTTTACCAAAACCTTGGGTATTATTATGTGTTTTTATGCACTTTTAGTGCATTCTTCTTGTTTTTTTTTAACATAAAACATAAAAAATTACAACAATCCACTTTTTTTTTATTTAAAGGGCCCCTGCTTTCACAAAATATATAATGTTTTGGGGTTCTCAGTAATTTTTTAGCAAACAATTCAGATTTTAACATGAGTGAAAAATTTAAATATTGGCCTGGACAGCAAGTGGTTAATGATCAACTCTGAGCAATCATAAAGTGGTTAATCTGTATGATTTTGAATACAATATCTAAATTCAGTGTTTACATGGGCCTTGATACCAATTTATTTATTAAAATGCTTATTTGGAGCGCAGTCATTACCCGAAGGCCTCGATGCGCTCATAGAACTAACATATACATGTACAAAACAAATCTCTCATTACTGCGTGATAAACAACATAAAACCACATGATAAACATTTAAAAGAGCTAAACAATGCTAATATCTTACCCTAATTAGGGTCATACACTTGAGAAAATAAAAAAGTTTTTAAAAACTTCCTAAATTTTAATAAATCCTTCTCACGTCTTATGTATAGAGGTAGAGAATTCCAGAATATTGAACCTTGTGCATCCAGCGTCCTCCCCCCACATTTAGTTCTTCTAAATTTAGGGACAATCAAATTAGCTTGATCAGCAGATCTCAATGATCTGTTGGGAACGTACCAGGTACATTTTTCTTGCAGATACCCTGGGCCTATCTTATGGATAGCTTTGTGGACGATGCAACCCACTTTGAACAAAACCCGGTAGCCAATGCAGGGCTTTCAGAGATGGTGTAATATGGTCCCGACGACCCACACCCGTTAATATCCTAGATGCAGCATTTTGGATCAGCTGAAGCTTATGCAGAAACGTTTTTGGACACCCCATGTATAACGCGTTACAATAGTCCAGCCGACTGCCAATAAAATGTATTTCCTCCAGGCAGGATGCCAAATCTACCTCGGCTTCCTCGTTTTTAGGCAGCTTAAAATAAATCTGCGTATCGTCTGCATAAACGTGAAAGCTTAGATTATGGCGTCGAATAATATACAGCAGCGGCCTTATGTAGATATTAAATAATATCGGCGATAACGCTGAACCCTGAGGAACCCCGCAGGACAAGGAACTATTAGATTAATAATACGTCCCTAGTCTTACCCTCTGAGTTCTATTCTGCAGAAATGAGGCCATCCATGTCAATGCCATGTCCTCAAGCCCGACCACAGACACCAGCCTTTCCAGAAGTCTGGCATGATCTATAGTATCAAATGCAGCCGACAAATCCAGCAATATTAACGCTGAAGCCTCCTCGCTGTCCATGGCCCATAGGCAGTCATCCCTCACTTTAATCAGGGCAGTCTCTGTGCCTCTACCAGGATGGAATCCAGACTGATATTCATCAAAAATATTATTGGACTCCAAGTGCGGCTGAAGTTGCCACACAGCAGCTCACTCCATTATTTTAGCTAAAAAAGGCAAGGTTGAAATTGGTCGATTATTGCTTAAATCGGACCGTAACACGTTAGCCTTCTTCAATAGGTGGATTATAACCGCCTGCTTCAAAATACTTGGCACTGTTCCAATAGCAAAAGACATATTAATAATGTCTGCTATAAACGGTGCCAAGGTGACAGCAGAGTCCTTTACCAGCTGTGAAATGCAAGGGTCAAGTGCTGAAGACGAAGCTCTAAGCGAATTGAGAATAGTCAGTATCTCTACACTAGTCACTGCCGAAAAACTGGTAAAACATACCCCTTTGTATACAGGAGAACTTTCTGTATAACAGGAATCAGGTATATTATTTCTTATGTCTATAATGTTTTGCTTAAAATACTCTGCTAACTTCTCAATTAATTCCGGAGAGAATTCTTCCTTGGTGTCCAAACAGATTGGATTTGCAAGGGTATTGGCAACTTTAAATAATTCTGCGGCCTTATTTTCCGCCAACCTAATTTTCTCTGTTAGGTATGTTTTTTTACCTTTTTTTATTTCAGCTTTATATTTTTTCAAAGCCGCTCTATATGCTTCTCTAGTAAAGGAATTAGGGTCTTTCCTCCATATTTTTTCTAACGCTCTGCAACTCCATTTTAACGTGCGAGTATTTTGATTAAACCAGAGCGGATTATTTGTTGGGGGTCTTATATTTTGACTCTGTTTTTTTGGGGCCAGAAGATCTAAGGTTTCCGTTATTGCTGAATTAAATGCTTCTATTTTATCCTCAACAGTATGTATTTTTTTAAATACCCTAATATCTGCATTCTCTAGAAATATTCTAGAGAAAGCATCTGCAGACACTTTAGAATAATTGCGTGTAAGAAATGGTTTAACAGCTCTATTAGGTATATGAGGTTTTTTTTTTGTACATTACCCACTACAGGGAGTGCAGAATTATTAGGCAAATTAGTATTTTGACCACATCATCCTCTTTATGCATGTTGTCTTACTCCAAGCTGTATAGGCTCGAAAGCCTACTACCAATTAAGCATATTAGGTGATGTGCATCTCTGTAATGAGAAGGGGTGTGGTCTAATGACATCAACACCCTATATCAGGTGTGCATAATTATTAGGCAACTTCCTTTCCTTTGGCAAAATGGGTCAAGAGAAGGACTTGACAGGCTCAGAAAAGTCAAAAATAGTGAGATATCTTGCAGAGGGATGCAGCACTCTTAAAATTGCAAAGCTTCTGAAGCGTGAT
Organism: Rana temporaria; assembly: GCF_905171775.1. Taxonomy (NCBI): domain Eukaryota; kingdom Metazoa; phylum Chordata; class Amphibia; order Anura; family Ranidae; genus Rana; species Rana temporaria. The sequence continues at coordinate 57,432,564 of NC_053489.1, forward strand.
CATCGAACAATCAAGCGTTTCATTCAAAATAGTCAACAGGGTCGCAAGAAGCGTGTGGAAAAACCAAGGCGCAAAATAACTGCCCATGAACTGAGAAAAGTCAAGCGTGCAGCTGCCAAGATGCCACTTGCCACCAGTTTGGCCATATTTCAGAGCTGCAACATCACTGGAGTGCCCAAAAGCACAAGGTGTGCAATACTCAGAGACATGGCCAAGGTAAGAAAGGCTGAAAGACGACCACCACTGAACAAGACACACAAACGAAACGTCAAGACTGGGCCAAGAAATATCTCAAGACTGATTTTTCAAAGGTTTTATGGACTGATGAAATGAGAGTGAGTCTTGATGGGCCAGATGGATGGGCCTGTGGCTGGATTGGTAAAGGGCAGAGAGCTCCAGTCCGACTCAGACGCCAGCAAGGTGGAGGTGGAGTACTGGTTTGGGCTGGTATCATCAAAGATGAGCTTGTGGGGCCTTTTCGGGTTGAGGATGGAGTCAAGCTCAACTCCCAGTCCTACTGCCAGTTTCTGGAAGACACCTTCTTCAAGCAGTGGTACAGGAAGAAGTCTGCATCCTTCAAGAAAAACATGATTTTCATGCAGGACAATGCTCCATCACACGTGTCCAAGTACTCCACAGCTTGGCAGGCAAGAAAGGGTATTATGGAAGAAAAACTAATAACATGGCATCCTTGTTCACCTGATCTGAACCCCATTGAGAACCTGTGGTCCATCATCAAATGTGAGATTTACAAGGAGGGAACACAGTACACCTCTCTGAACAGTGTCTGGGAGGCTGTGGTTGCTGCTGCACGCAATGTTGATGGTGAACAGATCAAAACACTGACAGAATCCATGGATGGCAGGCCTTTGAGTGTCCTTGTAAAGAAAGGTGGCTATATTGGTCACTGATTTGTTTTTGTTTTGTTTTTGAATGCCAGAAATGTATATTTGTGAATGTTGAGATGTTATATTGGTTTCACTGGTAAAAATAAATAATTGAAATGGGTATATATTTTTTTTGTTAAGTTGCCTAATAATTATGCACAGTAATAGTCACCTGCACACACAGATATCCCCCTAAAATAGCTAAAACTAAAAACAAACTAAAAACTACTTCCAAAAATATTCAGCTTTGATATTAATGAGTTGTTTGGGTTCATTGAGAACATGGTTGTTGTTCAATAATAAAATTAATCCTCAAAAATACAACTTGCCTAATAATTCTGCACTCCCTGTATTTTAAAACCTATAAAAAAATGGTCACTCCAAGCCACCTCTAGCGGTGGGTCAGTCCTGATTACACTGCCATTATGCAATATCCAGTCTAAAGTATGCCCAGCCCTATGGGTGGGTTTACTCACTTCATCTGTATAGCCCAGGCTATTAGCATACTGAAGAAGTTGCTGAACTTCTGTATTACTAATATCATCAGCCCACATATTGAAGTCTCCCACAACTAAAGACTTAGAAACTGCAACACTGAGGCTGATAACAATTATGTCATATCCTTTAAGACAGTAGAATTCATGTTCGGAGGATGATAAATGATAGTGAGGCCAACAGTCTCTTCCGGCCTTTTCTTCCATCTTAAAGCTAAGCTTTCTAATGAAGCATAGGTTTCCGTGCAGTTAATGACCTCAAAATCAAATACCGCTCTAAAAATAAGGGCTATACCTCCTCCCCTTTTAAACTGGCGATCACACTTTACTATTTTATATCCCCCTGGAACTAATTCATCCAGCCGTGGGGGAGAAGCAGCCGAAAACCACGTCTCCGTCATGGCAAGTAGATCCAAATTTTTTTCAACTATTAGGTCATGAATGGCCGCTGCATTTTTTATAGCAGAATGGACCTTTATGAAACCTGCATTTAAAATCTTTTTTCCTGATGCATCATGGGGTAACCTTTTGTCCTTTACTACTGGGTCAATATATGTAGGTTCAGACCAATGATCACCATTATTCCTTATAGAGCTACGCATAATATTGTATTTTATAATTTTTTCCTTAGTGCGGTCATTTAAGGAATAACACTTATTTAACCTTGTTAAATATTCAAAAGAGTAGCATATTGATAATGCAGCTAACGCTCTATCCTCTGCCATCTCACAAGAATTTACACCTTACAGCACACAATTAAAAATAATCATATAATAAAATGACCCAACAGACCCAAACTTTAAAATATCAAATATAAAACCTTCAGTCTAACATAAAATAGGATCAAGGTGAATTAAGTCCATTGATTGAGGTCTCTTTCTGTTTAAAAAATTATATTAGTTGCCTCTCATCCCTCTATTATTTACCTATCGGCCTTTTTAAAGCCAAGATGTTATTGCTACTATTCTCCAATACCCCAGAGAAGTCCAGCTATCTCTACTGTTCCAACCTTACACTCCAGGGGAGACGCTGCGGGAGTCTCTCACACTACCGCTATACCTCCACCAGATATTCCTGTGTGCATTGCAATCACTGGCTTTTTTTTTTTAATCCTTCAGCTGGTAATAGTGCCAAGTGCCACTAGCATGGGCAGAGGAAGGCAGTATATCACAAGCCACATTTTGTTATAGATGAGAGTAGCACAAAAAAACTGTGTATAAGGAGCTGGGTAAGTCCAATTTCTCAGTCCTTGTATGTACATTGGGCCAGATCCAGAGAGAGAGTACGCCGGCGTATCTACTGATACGCCGGCGTACTTTCAAATTTCCTGCATCGTATCTTCAGTTTGAATCCTCAAACCAAGATACGACGGCATCTGGGTTCGATCCGACAGGCGTACGGCTTCGTACGTCTTCGGATCGTAGATGCAATACTTCGGCGTCCGCTGGGTGAAGTTTGCGTCGTTTTCCGCGTTGGGTATGCAAATTAGCTTTTTGCGACGATACACGAACGTACACGCGGCCGTCATATTCTCTTACGTCGTTTCTAGTTGGCTTTTTCCGGCGTATAGTTAAAGCTGGTATTTTGCGGCGTATAGATAGACTTGCCATGTTAAGTATGGCTGTCGTTCCCGCGTCGAAATTAGATTTTTTTTAATTTTGCGTAAGTCGTCCGTGAATCGGGATGGACGTAAGTCACGTCTAAGTTTAAAAAATGACGTTGTTGCAATGTCATTTTGCGCAATGCACGGTGAGAAATTTCGAAACATTTAAATGAATCACGCCCCCTAATCGCCGATTTGAATTCCGCCGCCAGAAATACACTACGCCGCCGTAACTTATGGTGCAAAATCTTCCAGGATTCGACTTAAAGCCAGGCAAGATACGGCGGCGTAGCGTATCTCTGATACGCTGCGCCTATCCATTTCTATATGGATCTGGCCCATTGTTTCTGGCGTTAGGCACCAACATTCCTTACCTTTTTTAAACATTTAGTAATTAGATGAACTACCTTGACTGTTTATAAAATAGACAAGCCTCTTGCAAAAAAAAAAAACTAAACAAGCACTGAAAAGTATTGCATATACCCAGAAAATTCCAACTGAAAGAATCAATTAGAAATTATATGGTCAGGTAGCAGATAACAGCCATCAGCATGCATTTCCGGAACTGATCTTATCCAGTGGTTCCCTATCGGACACCTCTCCATTGACGCACAAAAAACTGGCACCTGTCAGATTCGATAGAGGCAGGATCAGAAAAGTTTTTTGGGCTTCTAATTAACGTACTGATCACCAAACTGATACTATGATATTCCATGAAAGTTACATGTGACTATAATGCCTACCCTAGCAGTAAAATTAAGTCTCTTGCTTGCTTCCAAGCTCTCTAGCATGGCTTAAACCCTAAGCAAATTTGGTCACGTGTTTTCTGGTGATAAGCAGCACTGTAGGCATTTTAGGTTATCAGAGACCACAGAGAGCAGTCAGGTTCTAAATAATGTAGAATGATGCTTGAATCTTATTGGCTGCATCCAAGCAAATTTCTAAGGCTGGGCTCTTGGTTTAATTCCTACCAGCAACACCAGCTGCATGAAGTCAGTACACCATAGTTTGCCCTTTAAGTCTACTACTAGACTGGTGCAATTCTTCTTGTCAATTTTATTTATTGAATATTAAATAATAAAGACAGTTACAATTAGTAATACATAGTTACAACAAATGGTAATATTAGTTAAGTGTATGATAATAAATTGGATGGAATTATACATATCTGAAGATTAGATATTTTACATAAACAGGTAATCAACTCGAAAATGAAATATTAAGTTAATATAAACAATTGAAAAATGTAATATGTAAATATGTGCTAATACACTTATAGGTAGATTCAGGTACATTGGATTAAAGTTACGGCGGCGTAGCTTAGCGTGTTTAGGCTATGCCGTCGTAAATTAGCTAAGCTAGTAATGATTCTCAATATACTTGCCTGCTAATATACCGCGGCGTAGCCTAAAGCGTGTGGGCGTAAGGGCGCCAAATTCAAATGTGTTGGAGGGAGGCGTGTTTGATGGTAATGAGGCTTGACCTCACGTTTTTTACGTTTTTCTTTAACTGCGCATGCGCCGGGCGCCTACATTTCCCAGTGTGCATTGCGGCTATATACGTCGCACGGGCATATGGATTTCGACGTGGACGTAAACGACGTAAATCCCGATTCGCGGACGACTTACGCAAACGACGTAAAAAATTTGAATCTCGCGGCGTGAACGGCGGCCATACTTTAACATTGTTATTCCACCTAATAGGTGTAATAACTTTAGGCCTGCTAATGCCTTATGGAAATGGCGTAAATCGACTGCGGCGGCCGGGCGTACGTTCGTGAATCGGCGTATCCCCTCATTTACATATTCTACGCCGACCGCAATGGAAGCGCCACCTAGCGGCCATCCAAAATATTGCAATCTAAGATAGGACGGAGCAAGCCGTCGTATCTTAGATATGTTTAAGCGTATCTGTGTTCGAGCATACGCTTAAACATAGGTCGGCGTAGATTCTGAGTTAGGTCGGCTTATCTACTGATAAGCCGGCCTAACTCTACCTGTTAGTTCCAGGCATATTCGATTAATATATAGTCACTATAGAAAGAAAGCTAATTGGAAATCAACTAATTCAATAAAAACTTCAAAAATTTATAATTATTGTAAGTAATAATTAAATATAGTATTTATGTATAATATATTACCATTTAAATATGGTAATACAAAAGATAGGGAAATAAAAAAAAAGGACAGAGTAATAGTAAAAGGGAAAGAATGAAGGTAAGAGAGTCTAGGGTAAGAAAGTTCTCCAGGGCATCTATATTGTAAGAATATTATTAAGTTAGTACAGAAGATAAATGTTCATGTTTAGTACTTGTTTCCACTCATATTGTTGTATAATATTATAGTATTATAGTATATAAAGGTCTTAATAGGGAATTGTCAGGGATCGTAGGAAGAAAATACGTCATCCAAGGATTCCATATTTTCTTAAAATTTTGTATAGTATCCTTGGTTATGGCTTCTGATTTGGAAAGGATCATTGCTTGGTTTATTCTGTTTTTAGCTTCAGAGATCATTAATGTATTGGTTTTCCAAGATTTGGAAATGGTTTGCTTTGCGGCTGTGGTGATCTGAAGAAAGAGCCTAAATTGAGTGTAAGAAATATGAACTGGTTTTATATTTAAAAGCGCAATAGTCATGTCTGGAATGATAGCTATCTTAAATATTTTAGATACCATGAGGATAATTTCATTCCAGAACTCGGACAATGCCAGAATGTATGTACCACCACAGCCACGAAAACAGAATAGAGAGCATTGAGGAGCATATTTTGCGACTGGTGCCATTCTCAAGCCAGTCCTATTCTCTCACTTCAGCTGTGGATGCATCCATGCCTATACCATGCCTACTCTGTACAAACAAAAATAAAGGACATACAGTATAGCACCCATCAATGCCACTGTAAAACTATATGTGGTTGAGCATTAAGCTTTGAGTGTACACTAAACTAATACATCTGTTACACTGATGTTTTGTATGTGGATTTCATTTTTTGTGTGTATGTTTTGCCCTAAATGGGTCTCTTGCAGATGCTTCAGGTTCTTATTACTTCCACGTGTCAAAAACATGCTGGTATGTTAGTTGGCCTCTACACAATAGTAGCACTAGTGTTTAAAAAATAGAAAGTTATCAGCATGTTGTGGAATGGTTCATAAGAAAAACACCACTCAAATATAGATGGTAAATGGAAAATGTAGCGCTAAAAAGTTGAGTAAGCAATATTCAAATAATCAAATGTTGCTATACACATGAAGGTAGGTCACAAAGTGTGAAAACATAACATATATTAATTTAACTCATATATGGAAGATTATGGGAAATGTCCAAATGAATGAACCAATCCATGTAGTGAACACATAAAGTCCAGTAAGAAATGAAGCACAGTAATATAGTGAACACGTGAAAACATTGAGGTGTTGTATCTTCAAAATAATGGGGTATGTACTGTTACAAGAGATGGTGGACTCGAATGTTGATGACAACGAGTCAATCAAGCAGAGAGAGCAAAGATGGGCAGTCTTCCACAACGATCATGGGAGCCCAGGCGTTTCCAGGAGCAGCCTCCAGGGGTCTTGTAGGTGACCGTAAGGTTGAGAAACCAAGTTGAAACAGCCGGATGGAAGGGCCAAAAAAAAACCTCTCATTGAGGAAAATGTAAAGAGAAAAAAGAAGGGCTCCACATGGTATGGATCAAAAAGGATATGTTTTATTGAATAAAAACCAATTGACATCTGTAGTAGTAAAAATGTGTGATCACAAAAGTAAAAAGGAGCAATATGGGGAGCAATAAGCCAAGTCCGACGTGTTTCGTCTAAGTAGACTTCACTTTTTACACTCAAATATAGATGATGTCCACAGACACATTTCAAAATACAGGTTCTTAATCCTAACCATAAGCTCGTATCAAGACTTGAAACAAGTACCCAGCATGGTGCTTTAACTTTTTTTTTTTAACCAGACGAAAAGACGCACAGGGCTCCTGTGCAATTCACACTGGAGCCGCTGCAGAGATGTGTGAACTGGCTCCATAGCGAGCCACTCACAATCTCCTATTAGGCGATCTGGATGTGGGGAAAACCGCATCCAATTTGCATAGGTGTGAACCCAGCCTCAGCCAAAAGAGTATTTCTGGGGTCAGGTACTGATATTAGACAACAAGACCTGAATCAGCATTCCAGTTGATCCCAAAGGTGTTTACTAGGGATGATGCTATTTGAGTTCCCTCACACCATATTCATCAAGCTATGTCTTCGTAGAGATGGTTTTCAACACTGGGGCACATTGTCATGATTTAGCCTGTAGCTTTCCTGACTGTGTAATTCTTACCTTTTTGCTGTAGTGGTTCTCAAAGACCTGTGATTCCATTCACATGTGTTGTTTGGCTTCTGTGCTTACCTATGGGCATAGCCTTCTATTTTGTGGGTTTATATTTCCTTTTGCTTCCATCATTTCTAGGCTCAACTACCAGTTTAATTCCCTATATAAGACATGTTCAGTGCAGCCACATTGCCTAAGCAACTTCCTAGTTTTCTGAACTTCTGTTTGCCTACTATTACGTGTATTCAGTGGCAGCTTTGCCTGCCATCTGTGCTTGCCTGCCCCCCATCCTGACTTTGGCTTGCTTCCTGGATTTCCTTCTGTCTCCTGTCGTTTGTACAAAAAATAAACTTGCACTCGCTAATGGTCTCCACATCTTCAACTGGGTGTATCTGGGGGCTGCAACCTGGTTCCAGCCTGCTGCACGTCCGTCCCCACCACCAGAGGCCCCGATGAAGAAGCAGTCTGGGGATTAGACTCCAGGCCATGGGGAAACCCAAGTTGGCAATCTACAAGGGCTCACTATCACTGAAACCTGACACACAGTCATGCTGGAACAGACAAGGGTCCTCCCCAAACTGTTGCCATAAGATTGAAAGTCCATAATTGACTAAAATGCTGTAGCACTTTAAACGCTTGCCGACCGCCTCATGTAGATATACGTCGGCAGAATGGCACGGGCAGACAAAGCAATTTACACATACGTTGCTTTGAAACTGCCCCCTAGCAGGCAAGCACGCGCCCGCCGCGGTCTCCGTGACTGTGCCCACGGAGACCAGTGTCCCACGATCAGGTCGTGGGACACTGTTCTGCCTGGTGACACATCACTGGTCGTCTGCTTCCTCTCATTGGGAGCAGCGATCAGTGATGTGTCACAGTAAGCCATGCCCCCTAGTGGTTAACCCTTTTACTGCCAGTCACATTTATACAGTAATCAGTGCATTTTTATAGCACTGATTGCTGTATAAATGTGAATGGTCCAAAAATAGCATCAAAAGTGTCCGATGTGTCCGCCATAATGTCGCAGTCATGATAAAAATCACAGATTGCCACCATAACAAGTATCATTTTTAGAATTCTCCTGACGAAGTGACTCAGTCGCGAAACTAGTTGAGACTCCGCTCTGCGTGACCTCCACTTTCACCGTGATCCTCCCCCTGGGGACTACTCTAGCTCGGTGATCTGTATGGCCGGTCTCGCTATATGTTCATTGTCCTGCATTGTTGTTTCGATGTATTTTATGATTATGTCTGTCTTTTTGATTCCACGTTAATAAATGTATATATATTTTTTACATAACTACTCTCTGAGTTTACCTGCTCATACAGTACCGATATAGTCCTCTCGCCCCTTCCTTCTTTGGTCTTTTGGGTCTTTGGGATCCCTTAAGTCCTAACTCTATTCTAAATGACTTTTAGGATGATGGTACTATTATTTCTATACACCTTATACTAAGAGGTTTCTATTTAAATCGTAACTCTATTTTTGTTTATAGCGCAAAAAATAAAAACCACAGAGGCGATCAAATACCACCAAAAAAAAGCTCTATTTGTGGGGAAAAAAGGACGTCAATTTTAATTTTTTATCTGTAGAGTCCTATGGAATATGTTTGTGCTTTAGTCATAAATCAAAGAATAAATTGTTTTTAGCTGGGATTAACAGAACACTAAACACATCGGCATCTTTTCAGATCATTTGTGAAACAATCTGTTCACAGCAGGACACAATAATCATATCCACTATCAAAAAGAACATGCCTGTCTAGGGAAGAGAATGAGTTTATTTTCCTAGCTGTGTGTCTTGGTGATAACGTAAAGTAATAACATATAAAAGCACAGTAACACTAATAAGTGTCAGACAGGAGAGCACAACATTGAGGTAATATCATCAGAGAGATAATTACTGACTAGATAATGCATAAGACTTTTAACTGTCTAAATCCAAGTACAAACCATTTGGAATGGAAGGCTGAAGGTACTGTAGATGTTCTCATATATATGGTGTGGAACTAGGTATGGCTAGATTACATAATAAGTGAGGTTGAGTCCATCAAGTCCAACCTATGTGTGTGATTATATGTCAGTATTACATTGTATATCCCTGTATGTTGTGGTCGTTCAGGTGCTTATCTAATCGTTTTTTAAACTATTGATGTTCCCCACTGAGACCACCACCTGTGGAAGGGAATTCCACATCCTTGGCGCTCTTACAGTAAAGAACCCTCTAGGTAGTTTAAGGTTAAACCTATTTTCTTCTCATTTTAATGAGTAGCCATGTGTCTTGTAAAACTCCCTTCCACAAAAATGTTTTATCTTTATTGTGGGGTCACCAGTACGGTATTTGTAAATTTAAATCATATCCCCTCTCAAGCATCTCTTCTCCAGAGAGAATAAGTTCAGTGCTCGCAACCTTTCCTCATAACTAATATCCTCCAGACCCTTTATTAGCTTTGTTTCCCTTCTTTGTACTCGCTCTATTTTCCAGTACAGTGGAACCTCGGATTACGAGCATAATCTGTTCCAGGAGAATGTTCGTAATCCAAAGTACTTGCATATCAAAGCGAGTTTCCCCATTGAAATCAATGGAAACTAAAATAATTAGTTCTGCATTGACTTCAATGGCATGCAATACCGCATGCAGCCAGAGGCAGGGGGGCACTGGAGAGCCTTGGAAACGGGCGAAAAGACCCGAGGACACTTTGGCTGACCTTGGCAAACCTCAGGAAAGACTTTGTTCCCGAGATTTGCAGAGGTCAATCGTGTTGTCCTTGGCTGCTATTGGTGACATTCGTCTCTGCTTGGCTCTGACACCCCCCACCTCAGGCCAAACGCGGAACTGCACACCGCTTTGGCCTGAATCATGCTCGTATTGCGAGACAACACTCGCCAACCAAGTTACGATTTTTAAAAATACAGTGCTCGTATTGTAAAACGCTCATTAACCGCGTTACTAGCAATCCGAGGTTCCACTGTACATCCTTCCTGAGGACTGGTGCCCAGAACTGAACAGCATACTCCAGGTGCAGCTGGACCAGAGTCTTGTAGAGCGTGAGAATTATTGTTTTATCTCTGGAGTTGATCCCCTTTTTAATGCATGCCAATATTTTTTGCTTTGTTAGCAGCAGCTTGACATTGCATGCCATTGCTGAGCCTACCATCTACTAGAACCACCAGGTCCTTTTCCATCCTAGATTCCCCCAGAGGTCCCCCCCCCCCCCCCAGTGTATAGACTGCATTCATATTTTTGCCACCCAAATGCATTATTTTACATGTTTCTACATTAAACCTCATTTTCCATGTAGTTGCCCACCCCATTAATTTGTTTAGATCTTTTTGCAAGGTTTCCACATCCTGCGGATAAGTTATTGCCCTGCTTTGTTTAGTATCGTCCGCAAATACAGAGATCAATTTAGATGTTTAAAATACTTCAAGATACAAGTGTGGCCAAAATGCAGATGGGGTTCAAAGAAGATGCTCAAAGTATTGCTGTGTTATGCATAAGTAAGTGCCATTCTCCCCCCTTCAAGTTTATCATCCTATAGCTATTCCCTTTCATTTATTTCAGGTAAGCAGAGATAAGTTATGATAAGTTGGCACTTATGTGACTTTTAAATGTGACTTTTAAGGGTTTTATTTAGAGCAAAGAGATCACGAGGGGGGTACTTTTTTTCTCCTGATAAGTTGGCAACCTTAGCCACTGACCACATAATAGCATAATAAACACGCATAGCAGTTTCTCTATAGCAGTGGTCTCAAAGTACCGGCCCGCGGGCCATTTGCGGCCCGCGGACCAGTTATAAATGGCCCGCAGGCAGGGTGGAGCTGGAGCCATCTGGTGGTGAGCCGTTGGTATTACAAGTTATTACCACCAGATGTGAGCTGGCGCCATCTGGTGGTGGCCGTTGGTATTACAAGTTAAGCATTACAAGTTAAACAGCAATTCTAATGTCATTTTACACTGCCATCTTCTTCCCTCTAATTAGAACCCCCAAACATTATATATATTTTTTATCCTAACACCCTAGAGAATAAAATAGCGATCGTTGCAATACTTTCTGTTACGCCGTATTTGCGCAGCGGTCTTACAAGCGCACTTTTTTGGGAAAAAATTACACTTTTTTAAATTAAAAAATAAGACAACAGTAAAGTTATCCCCATTTTTTTTTAATATTATGAAAGATAATGTTACGCCGAGTAAATTCATACCCAACATGTCACGCTTCAAAATTGTGTCCGCTTGTGGAATGCCGACAAACTTTTTTACCCTTTAAAATCTTCATAGGCGACGTTTAAAAAAATCTACAGGTTGCATGTTTTAAGTTACAGAGGAGCTAGAATTATTGCTCTCACTCTACCAATCGCGGCGATACCTCACATGTGTGGTTTGAACACCGCTGCTCACGTATGTGTTCGCTTCTGCGCGCAAGCTCGTCGGGACGGGGTGCGTTTTCTGGCTCCTAACTTTTTTAGCTGGCTCCTAGATTCCAAGCAAATTTGTCAAACCCTGACTTACACCAGTGCTGGTGGTAATAATGCGCTCGCTGACACCAGTGCTGGTGGTAATAATGTGTTCGCTGACACCAGTACTGTTGTTTTTGAAGTTTGAAAGTTTGCATGCGGCCCCCCATGGCATATGAAAACTTGTCTTGTGGCCCTCAGGTAATTTGAGTTTGAGACCCCTGCTCTATAGGGTCTAATAGAGAAGCTGTCTATCTGCAGGTTTGCAAGTAGATAGCATCTTCCTTTGGTCCTATGGAGAAACCACCGCAAATGTGCTGGCTTAGTGAAGAGAACTGCAGCCACTCAAGGTGGGTTGCAAGGTAAGTGAAAGGGGGTATCCACTGAATAGGGAGAGGAAGTTGGGACTTTTTAATATATAGGCACAGTTTTCCTTTAATCAACTTATCAATTAAAAACCTTTAATCTTTTTCATTTACAGTATATACAGTATATGCATAGTTAGGGTTCAATGCCAAAGGTAAAGCTTTAAGAACTTAGTCCACTTACTAATTTTCAGTTTGACAACTATTAACTGCGGTTATATGATGCTAAAAACCCATATGTGAGCATCCTTTTCTTTAAAGCAACTTTTTTTGAACTTTCACATGTTGAACGGGATGGATAGGTGTCTTTATTCAACCTTACCAACTATGTAACTATGAATAAATGTGGGTGGAAAAGCCCTTGAACTGAAAATTTTTCGGGAGCTGCGGTGGCTCAACGCGATTGGCACTGCGCTGACAAGCCATTCACCTCTGCAGCTAGGGGTTCGGATCCCGGTCCCGGCGGCATGTGAATTGAGTTTGGTGGTCTCAGCCCGACTCCCGGTGGGTGTGCTATGTGGGTGTACTAAGCCTGCGCTTAGTACGCCCACCCCCCTCCCACAAAAACCACCACACTTACACGCACTCGAAATTGGGTTAACATGCATGCACTTTGACCACGCGGTCTCTAAAAAGAGAGGCGAAGGACTAGTTCCTCTCACTCTCCCTCTGCCCCGTTGGGCTTCAAAGCGGATCAGGTAGGGTGGGCTGTGTGGGAGGACCCCCTCACGCACCCGCCATTGCCACCCGGGGCATGGAGAAAGGTGGCAGATTGCCTCTGGGGGAGGCCTGCCTACTCCCAACTCCTGCAGTCCGGCTCCTCTCTCGAGTACACGCACAAAATACACAAAAAAATAAATATTGGAGTTCATGACAGATCTAACCAGCCTGTGGGTTATAAAAAAAAAAAAAACTGAAAATTGGTAAGTGGACTAAGGGCCAGATTCACAAAAGAGATATGACGGCATATCTCTGTGTTACGGCCGTCCTAACTATGCGACTGATTCATAGAATCAGTTACGCATAGCTAGCCCTAAGATCCGACAGGTGTAATTGACTTACACTGTCGGATCTTAAGGATGCAATTCTAGGCCGGCCGCTAGGTGGCGAGGCCATTGCGGTCGGCGTAGAATATGCAAATGACTAAGTACGGCGATTCCCGAACGTCCGTGCTGCCCGTCGATCTAACTTTACGTTGTTTCCGTCGAGTTACGCCGCTGAGCCCTAGTTGTTCTAAGCCATGTTAAAGCGGTGGTTCACCCTGATTTTACACATTAGGTCTATGCAATTAGTATGACAGTAACCACACCATTTTTTTTTTTTTTAGTCCCCCTTACCTCTTTTCAGCAGCCGTCTGTGTCCTGTCACTCAAAATCCCCCGCGGGGAATGGGCGTGTAAGTCCATTCTCCCCGTCCTGTCAATCAATTTCTTACACTCCTCCGGAGAAGCGCTGGACAACGGGGCGTGAGCTTGTGACGCCGGCCGTTGTTTTGGCATCAGTGTAGTGTTGACGGCGACGCTCGCCGTTAACACTGCACATGCGCGGGATAGAGCGGTGAATGCTGGGAGGCCAGCATTCACTGTATCCCGGAAGAAGACCCTGTCGGCTTCAAAGAGCCCACAGGTAAGATGGAAACGTCCATCGCCTGTGAATAGAACATCTTCTTTTCAGAATTACATCGCTTACGCCGGCTCTAGGAGTGGGACACCCTGGTAGTGCGGGAGTACAGGTAAGCCCTGAGGATTACTGCACAAAAAAAAAAAAGATATCCCGCCGAACCCCCGCTTTAAGTATGGCCGTCGTTCCCGCGTCGAAATTTAAAAAACCACGTCGTTTGCGTAAGTCGTCCGTGAATGGCGCTGGACGCCATTTACATTAACGTCTAAACAAATGACATCCGTGCCACGTCATTTAGCGCAATGCACGTCGGGTAATTTACCCGACGGAGCATGCGCAGTACGTTTGGCGCAGGAACGCGCCTAATTTAAATGGTGCCCGCCCCATTTGAATTGGGCGGGCTTGCGCCGAGCGCATTTACATTACACCGCCGCAAGTTTACAGGTAAGAGTTTTGAGAATAAGGCACTTACGCTGTAAACCTGCGGCGGTGTAACGTAAATGGGATACGTTACGCCGCCGTGGAGTAACGTAAATCTATGTGAATCTGGCCCTAAGTTCTTAAATGGTTATAGTTGCAATTTTTTATGTCACACGATATTAACTCAACTGTTTATCAAACTGATGTTTTTTGTAAAAAATACACTAAAGCAATTTTAGTACACACAAACACAATATACTGTATTAAGCATTTTTTTGGGTAAAATATAAAAGATGAAGTTGCATTAAGTAAACAGATACCTAATTAGTTTAGTGGTTGGGGGTGAAAAAATAGTAAGCTTTCTTTTTGAGGGACGGGAAATCAAAATTAAATCTGGTCTCAAAGTTCCCCCTCCTTGCCCACACACCCCTTCTCCACCACCCCCTCTAACTAATTGCTGCCTTATAGATAGAAAAAAAAACACCTAAATGCCCCTTTTACTTACCTACAGCTGCATCATGTGACATTTGTGCCCTGAGTCTTCTGCCCTTCCATGAGCAGAAGGGGGCGAGGGGTTCTTCTTTGGGTGTCTACATCACTGCCAGAATAACATGGCTATCCAAGGCTGTGGTTCCTTAAGGATCCAGAAGATAGTTTGCAGGTGATGATGTCAGCGGGCAGGGACCATCAGGGACTTGCACACCTGTGGGCACAGCTGCAGCACTGGATTACTGGTCCCCTGCAAACCTGAAATGGCATTGGGAATGGAAATTAATGGAGGGACTTAGTTGAGAAAAACATTGCTTTAACAAGCTCCTCTTGTTTGCACCCTCCGCTGCCACATTTGACACTTTATGGGAAGGAGGGGGAGCAGGTACCTGGTCTTGATTTTTGGCTCAGATCGCCATCGGCCAGAAGTCTGCCCCCTTCTCCCGCAGTCTTCTGGGACACATTACAGGTCCCAGAAGGCTATGGGACCATTCACAAGAAACAGTGTGACTCTTGTTTTCCCTTACTAGTGATGGCCGTGCCTGCAGCCAAAGCCGATTGAAGAATGCGGTCAGGTGAGGACATTGTGGGACCCCTGGACAGGAAAGTGACCTTATATTAAAAGTCAGTAGCTAAATTTGTACATTTTTTCTCAAGGATCCTGGAGTTCCTCTTTAAGGGAAAAATGTGACAATGTCCCTTAAGGTGAACTTTTTAGTGCGCTTCAATGTGCTGTCCGAGAGACATCTCCAATTAAGAAGTAAACTTGACATTTTGTACAGCAATACAGGTTGTGCTCAGTTGTTATCTTGTCCCCAGAGCTCACTAAATGGAAGATTGTTACTGCACCATAGCCGTGGGGAAAACATAGCAGAGAAAACTATCTCTTCAGCAACTCAGTGGAGCTTATTTAATAAGAAATGTATTAGTTTCATTCTCTACAGCTACTCAACTACCGGCATGAGACAATTACCCAATAATACAAAATCTACCTAGACATTGATCATAGAGTAGAAAATCAAGTTGCACAATGACAGTGTCTTTTTATTAAACTGCATCTCTTTTGTCTTCTCCAAAATACAAACATAAATGTGACTGGAAAACATACAAATCTGTGAATCTGGGCCACACACGTGTTCCCAGTTTGGTAAAGTCAACTTGTTAAAAGGGGCAGTGTATTGTGGTGGGCAGTAAACACACTGGGCCAGATTCATGTAGATTTACGGCGGCGTAACGTATCCCGTTTACGTTACGCCGCCGCAAGTTTTCGGCGTAAGTGCTTGATTCACAAAGCACTTGCCTGTAAACTTGCGGCAGTGTAGCGTAAAGCCGTCTGTCGCAAGCCCGCCTAATTCAAATGGGGCGTGTACCATTTAAATTAGGCGCGTTCCCGCGCCGAACGTTCTGCGCATGCTCCGTTTGGAAATTTCCCGCCGTGCTTTGTGCGAAATTACGGCGCCCCGACGTGTTTTTTGAACGGCGGCATGCGTAACGTACTTTCGTATTCCCGGACGTCTTACGCGAAAAAAAATATTTAAATTCGACGCGGGAACAACGGCCATACTTTAACATGGATGGTGTAATTTTACACCATCTAAATAGCACTCTTAACTCTACGACGGGAAACACCAACGTAAGAGAATGCGACGAACGCGCATACCTTCGTGGATCGCCGTAAACAGCTAATTTGCATACCGATGCTGGAAAACGAAGCAAACTCCACCCAGCGGCCGCCGGAAAATTACACCTACGATCTGAAGGCGTGCGAAGCCGTACGCCTGTCGGATCTATGCCAAAAGCCGTTGTATCTTGGTTTGAGGATTCCAAATCAAGATACGACGCGGCAAATTTGAAAATACGCCGGCGTATCAGTGGATACGCTGGCGTATTTCTGCTGTGAATCTGGCCCATAGAGTCCAAACTAGGCAGGAAGCAATATATTGTTGAAAAGTACAAAACAGTACAACCAGGCCCTGTGGGAAGGCACGCCCTTCCAGGGCCACTTATGAACTATAATAGTTGTCTGAAGACTTGACAGATGCTGACAGCATCTGCAACGAGGAGCAGAATGTGGCCTGGCCGGTCCACAAACAAAAAATAAGCCAAGACTATCATTGCTTGATCAAGAGGGGGCTCAGGTAGGTATTAGGAGGGCTGGGGATGTGCTTTTTTGCATTCATGCATAGAATGTGTAAAGGTAAAAAACTTGTGCCTTTACAACCACTTTAATTGTCCTTAGACTACACTGGCTTTAAAACAAGATTTAAAGGCTTAGTTCACCTTTTAAAGAAATTTGATATAGTCAATGGGCCCCAGAAGGTTATAAAAAACTGTGCAGCTTTTAAAAATGTTTAGTAATGTAAATGCAATACCTTTAGTCCATGTGCACCCCTCCAGAAGACTGCTTGAAACTGTAGAACTGAGCTACAGCATACTAGTAACAGGATAGGGCACAAATAGCAATGGGAGTTGT
The DNA here is from genome assembly GCF_905171775.1 of Rana temporaria. Lineage (NCBI taxonomy): Eukaryota > Metazoa > Chordata > Amphibia > Anura > Ranidae > Rana > Rana temporaria. The sequence goes on from NC_053489.1 coordinate 57,449,687, forward strand.
GTCCAGGTTTGTAGGTAAGGGGAAGCACACATGGCCTGCAGGTATTTAATTTCCATTTAAAAATGCTGCACTGTTTTTTTTATTACCTCCTAGGGCCCTTTGACTGCATAGGTAATTTTCTTTAAAAGGTGAACTTAAAGGGTTTGTAAAGGTAATTTTTTCCCCCTACATAGCTTCCTTTACCTTAGTGAAGTCCTCCTTCACTTACCTTATCCTTTGATTTTGCTTTAAAATGTTCTTATTTCTTCTGAGAAATCCTCACTTCCTGTTCTTCTGTCTGTAACTACACACCGTAATGGATAGAAAGAGGTCCTGTACTGCCGCACTCCTTAAAACGATGTCTTTATTATACAAATAAAATTCAAAAAAACAACCAAAGCGATGCAGTCAAAATGAAGTGAACAAAAGTAAGCAAGTACGAGTAAGCATCACATGATGTGAAACATGTCAGCCCCCTTTTTCCTTTTGTTCACTTCATTTTGACTGCATCGCTTTGGTTGTTTTTTGGATTTTATTTGTATAATAAAGACATCGTTTTAAGGAGTGCGGCAGTCCAGGACCTTTTTCTATCCAATGCACCTGTGCATAGCCAGCACCCTTTTGGTTTAGTGGGACGGAAGCAAAGCCAAGGGATTAGCAGTTTTTAGAGCGATATAATTTCTCACTACACACCGTAATGCAAGGCTTTCTCCCTGGTGTGGAGAAAGCCTCTTGAGGGGGGAGGGGGTGAGCAGGAGTGTCAGGACACTCTCTAATTTGCAGATAGAGAAAGGAGTTGTGTGTTAGTGGGCGTCCTGACACTCCTGCTCTCCCCCTCAAGAGGCTTTCTCCACACCAGGGAGAAAGCGTTGCATTACAGTGTGTAGTTACAGACAGAAGAACAGGAAGTGAGGATTTCTCAGAAGAAATAAGGACATTTAAAAGCAAAATCGAAGGATGTGGTAAGTGAAGGAGGACTGCACTAAGGTAAAGGAAGCTATTTAGGGGGAAAAAAATACCTTTACAACCCCTTTAATCTTCAAAGTGGAAGTAAACCCATCAATTTAACAGTTTCAAAAAAGAGTTACATTTCCGACATGCCGGAAATGCTAACTGCCACATTGGTTGTGCTCTCAACCAAACTGTCAAACTATCCAATGGCTGGTGTCATAACTGGTCACATTATGCAGCATCATGGAAGTTGAAGATTGAACAAAGGTCAAGATGGCAGCTTCCTTGGCTGAAAACGATAGGAGGGTTTACTTCCACTTTAAGGCTATGGATGTTATAGATACTCTTGTGACTCATCCAGTGAACCCCTTGACCTCCTTCTACATTTCTTTGCTGAATATAAAGTAGTCACAAATAAATGTTGAATGTTATGAACTAACCTTAGAAAAAATGATGCAAGGATTAAACTTGTGTCCCAACAATAAATTAGATACAACTTAAGTTATGCAGCTGGTCACATGGAAACTTTTGGTAGCCCAATTGCATAAGGATAGGGAGCGTAAGGATGATAAGGATTTTCCAAAGAAAACTATGTATGACTGGTGTTGTTCATTAACACAAAAGGCTGATTTGTAGGAAATAGGCTATTGTGAGGATTATTTAGAGGCGAATACATTTGAAAGGATGATGGTTCAATAGGCTACTAAGAATGAAAGAGAAGAAGAGGAAATAAAAACTTAAAAAAAGAAAAAATTTAAGAATTTCCCACCACGATCTCTGAATCCAAGATTAGATTGATTTGTGAAAATAGTAATGCAAGACATTGAAAAAATAAATATGTCTCAAATAAAAATAATTTTATAGTACAAGCATACCTCCCAGGATTTTGAGATGGAAATGAGGGACACCTATCAGCAAAAGTATGTAAGCATAGGGCACACCCCTTGTCACGCCCCCTTATGCCCTTTACACACGATTGGACCTTTGTTCCAACGGAATTCCATCGGAGGAAAAGCGAACATGTTCTCTATATAAACTCTGATGGAATTCATCGGAATTTACGATGGAATTACTCCGATGGGGCATACACACGGTCGGACTTTCCCTTAAATTATGGTTGTGTGTGCGCCCCATTAAAGGAAAATTGTACAAAAAAAAAAAAAAGATTGGTTGTGCTTGTGCTTTTTTTTACCACTACTATTCCTTTATATTGGTTTCTGGAATTTTCAAATGCAACAATTTAGAAATCAGATGAAAGGTTTAGCGCCGGCAAACACTTTTTGAGAGATAAAAATTTAACTTTATATACATCTATATAGATCAGACCAAAATGAGGGACAAATGAGGAGGAATGAGGGACAGAGGGACATTGCACGAAATCAGGGAAAGTCCTTTGAAATCAGGGACAGTTGGGAGCTATGGTTCAAGGAAGGAAGGCAATAGGACGTTACAAAGCACAAATATTGAGACTTGAGGAGTGTCAGATTCCCACCTTTTAGTCCCTTCATAAATTACATGAAAATTTGACAATCCCTCTGGGCTGCCAATGATTTCAGGCTGTGGTATACTTACAGCAGGGGCGGATCCAGGGGGGGGCAACAAGGAAATTGCCCCCCCCCCAGAAAATAATACAGTCTCCAAGGCTTTCTCCCTCCGCCACCTCGCCAGATTCGCGTTACGAGGCATCATCTGCAGAGATCATCTGCTTCCGAGGTGGCCTAAGATATATTCCCTGGGCCCCATCATTTCATTTAGAAGGGCCCAGTAGTGTCACTATAGGGGTGTGGATCGCGGTGACACCGGGACCGCTGCTACACACTGGCAGAGTAGCAGCAGAAACAAATGAAACGAAAATGAAAAACATTTTTTTTTTTCGGCAGTGCACATGTCTAATCAGTATCTGGTTAAAGCTTGTAGAAGGAGTTTTCATTCTTCTCTGAATGTCCTATGATTCTTCAGGACCCCTGACTTTCTGTCTGGATAGTTTTGATTGGCCCTGTGCCAAACACATGCACTCTCCCCACAAAACAAAAACTCTCTAGCAATATACACCAAACTGAGCATGTGCAGAGTGTCTCCAAGGCCCTGTACTATGAGCAGATGGATTGGGGACAGTAAAAGAAGGGGAAGATCAGAGAAAACAAGATCAAACAGCCTTTTTACACAATGCAGAGGATTAACCCCTTAGGTTCCACAGTGAGTATAATATGCATGCTTTACGGCATATACAGACTAATATTACTGTTCTGAGTTAGTAACACTTTAAGGCTGCTCTTTGTTGGGTTAAAACTGACATTTTTTAATTTGGGAGGACAGGTACAAGCAAAATCAGTCATGAGCAGTATTACTTCTTGCTAGGAAAAAATGTATGCTCTAGCTCTTTGGTGAATCACGAGGTAAAGAAATGGCTTAGTTATCCTTGGATCCTATTCTTGCAGAGAGTAATAATCACAATCAATCCCCTGACTGTATTACTGCTCCCTGGGAAAGCTGAGCTGGAATTTATTCATTGCAGGTTCAGCCTTAATGCATTGTCTTATTTAGTTCTTGCTGGTACAGCAGATGCCTGCTTTGCTCTTTCTATAGTAGGCAATCAATTACATTGTGTTTCAGCTATAAAGTCAAACAGCACAGCCTGTATAGAATACGGTTGTTAAGGCTTTACACAAACAAGTAAATAGATTTGTTATTTTTTTATTTATTTTTTATTCTTACTTGTTCTTGAACTCAGGGACACATTTATCATAAGGAATCTGCAGAATGGGGCCTAGGCAGCAGGGCACTGGTATCTACAGACAGCACATATTGGATCCATCTGTATAGGGGAGACTTACAAAGAGTCACGCAGAGAACCTCTTTGCAAATTGTAAAGCCTGAAGGTTCTGCTTTTAAAGCTGCATTCCAGCCAAAAAAATGTATTTTCGGTTTTGGACTGCAAAATGTCAAGTGGACTGAATGTCAAGTTCAAAATGCTTTGTGTTTCTGTGTTCTTCTGCCTTATATCCTTCATTTATAATAAGAAAGGGGTTTTTGGGACTTAGACCCCTTTCACACTGGAGCATTTTGAAGGAGCTATAGCGTTAAAAGTAGCACCTGCAATCTGCTCCTCACACTCCAGTGTGAAAGTCCGGGGGCTTTCACACTGGAGCAGTGCGCTGGCAGGGCGTCAGAAAAAGTCCTGCCAGCAGCTTCTTTGGAGCACATTAGCAGCGGTGCTAATGCACTCCTGCCCATTGAAATCAATGGGCAGTCCTGCCATACTGGTGGCAATACGCCGATGTAGCGGCGCATTGCCGGAGGTATTAACCCTTTCTCGGCCACTAGCGGGGGTTAAAAGCGCTCCGCTAGCGGCCAAAATGCTCCACAAATCCGACAGTAAAATAGCAGCATTTTGCCGCTATTTTAGCACCAACGCTATGGGCGGCACCAGTGTGAAAAGGGTCTTTCAGTGAGGCAAACGACACGTGAAAGGAGAAATTGTAAATTTGTTTAATTGGCATATAAACAAAGCATTAAAAATGAGTATTTTTATCTATGTACAGAAGATGATGGCATACAAAAATGAAGAATTCATGGATGTACATGCACGCATCTGAAATCGCAGGGTATTCCATGGAAGTAACTAGTATAAAAAGCCAAAAGATACAAATGGGTTAAAGGATGCAAATAAATCACCTTTGAGGTCAAGTTATGTGTTGGGACATTGATAGGCTTGACGCGTTTCGTGGCGAGTTGCCACTCTTTAGGAGCAAATGCATAGCGTATATATAAATATAGTTCTAAATAAGCAGTGTTGCAAGTCAGGATCTCGAGGCAAGCCTATCCCGGGAGCTGAGGGAATGACCCCAAGGAGGATCATACACCTCATTTAAAGCCCCACAACCCCCTTGCTTTCTATATCCTTAATCTAGGACAGTCTTTCTCAACCTTTTAAAACACAGAGCAACCCTTGAAATAACTTTCTGGTCTCAGGAAACCCCTGCTAATAATTTCTAAATTTACCTATCATGCTATGAACTGTGGGCAGAAGGCTTCTTTCACTTTTGGTCATTGGGAATTACCCCATTATAGCTAGCTAAAAAGATTAACGGTGTCAGTGGGAACTTACCTGAGAGGCTGAAATTAGTCCTCGCTCAAGGAAACCCTAGCAACCTTTGAAGGAACCCTGGTTGAGAAACCCTGTTCCAGACAGCAAAAAATTATGGGATTCAAATTCTCCCCAACACTACTACAATTCTTTTTTTCTGCTGTCTATTCTGCTGTAATTTTAAGAGGTTATTCCTGATGTACTCCAAAACTGGTGTTGTCTGGTGACTGGGTGGGCTAAAGAGTCTTGGATAGTGCTAGTTCTGGACAGAGGAAGCATTTACGGCGGACAAGGTTCTGTTTTGAGGACAAGGGTTTGTCACAGGTATGTATTTAGTAACTACTGATGTTAAATTTGCTCTGGTCATCTAGTCTTCAAAGACCTCTTCTTTCAAAAGAGTTAAAGGTAAGCTCCAGTTTGAACTGGACAACAGGACTTTAGGCACATTCAAGGAACTCAAAATACCCACTTAAAGGTTTGATTTTGGTAATCCAGTTTTCTTTTGCTAAATCATCTGTAACTGCAGGCCAAACATTCCCAGTCCCAATCCCTGCAAACTAGATAGGAAATTGCACAGCATAGAATGATATGAACAAAGAAAGCATACCCAAAGAAAATAGGGTGAGTAGATTATTTCCTTAAAGCAAAACTACAGGTGGATATGAAATTTGCATTTAATTTGGTGATACATATTTAAAAAAAATATATTAAAGGGTTGTAAAGTCAGAGCACCCCTTTAATACTTACTTGAACTTCCTCTCTCTCCAGCGATATCCACGAGTGCCTCAGCCATCTGGGACTCTACATCTGATTAAGTGAGACACAGCAGCAGTGCCATTGGCTCCCACTGCTGTCAATCAAAGTCAGTTAGCCAATCAGGAGAGAGGGGGCCTGAACCGGAGCTCTGTGTCTGAATGGACACAGGGAGCTGTGGCTTGGATGACCCCATAACAAGCTGCTTGCTGTGGGGGCACTCGACAGGAGAGAGGAGCCAGGAGCTCCAGCCAGGAACCCGAGAAGAGAAGGATCTGGGCTGCCCTGTGCAAAACCAGTACAGAGAGCAGGTAAGTAGAACATGTTTGTTATTTTTAGAGGAAAAAAAACGAGACTTTACAATCACTTTAATTTAGAAATAGCTTTGTTATTAATCATGCTACAGAAATAAGACATACAGTTTTGCTCAAAAGTTTGCACCCCCTGGCAGAAATCGTGACATTTTGGTACTGATATTGAAAATATGACTGATCATGCCAAAAAACTGTCTTTTTTAATGGATAGTGATCATACAAAGCCACTTATTATCACATAGTTGTTTGGCTCATTTTTTAATCATAATGAAAACATAAAACTCCCAAATGGCTCTGTGTAAAAGTTTACATATCCTCTAATGTTTGACCTTGGTACAGACACACAATATGACACACAAAGGATTACAATTGCAATGAAAGGTTCATTTCCCACATCTCAGTTTTTTTTATTATAATTGAGTTTGTTAGCACTCACGTGGATGCACAGAGCAGGCTAGATACTGAGCCATGGGGAGCAGAAAAGAACTGTCAAAAGACCTGCATAACAAGGTAATGGAACTTTATAACGATTGAAAAGGATATAGAAGGATATCCAAAGTCTTGAATATGTCACTAATAAGTTTAATCACTTATTAAGAAGTTGGAAATTCGGGGATCTCTTGATACCAAGCAAGGGTCAGGTAGATCAAGAAAGATTGCAGCCACAACTGCCAGAAGAATTGTTTAGAATACACAAAAAAAAAAAACACAGGTAACCTCTAGAGAAATACAGGTTGCTCTGGAAATAGATGACGCGGTTGTTTTTAAAAAGCACAATACAACAATACTTGAACAAAAATAAGCTGAATGTTAGAGTTGCCGGAAAAAAGCCTTTACTGCGCCAATGCCACAAAAAAGCCCAGAGGGGCATGTCAAGGTGTTGTTGAGCATATTGTAACTATAATTTTTTGTGGCATTTAAGCAGTAAAGGCTTCTTTCTAGCAACTTAGGTAGTTACCAGTGGCCTGGGTTTCAGTGCTGCTTTCCTGTAGCCATTTCTTACCTTTGCGGGTCGCCGGTGCAGCCTCTTGGATACAGGAGTCGGCTGTGGCTTCCTGAGGAACCACAGCTGGCTTCACATTGTGCATCTGCGAGATCGCACAGTGCTTTGTTAATGGTCCTGCAGCCTCCTGGGACATGGGATGTTTTCCAGGGTGCTGTGGAAGAGGGGGGGGGGGCAATGCAAGAGATGTAGGTACTGACAATATCACTACCCCACCACTTCTAAAAAAAAAGACTGGGAGAGGGAGTTCCGCTTTAAATAGTTAAATATATTTCACAGAACCTAAATTTGTCCTTTACATTAGACAATATGTTAGCTCAACAATTCTTATTTCTGATATGTACCTGCGGTACTATGTACTTGTATGAAAAGTATCCTGCTCTCTTTGTAGTGAGTCTCCTGCAATGATTAGACTTATGCTAACACGCCCCTCCTGAACAGCCATCCACTGGGAAGACCAGTGTGCTGCTGTTTCTCCTCCCCTAGCTCTCTGAACTGCATATGCAGCCAAGAGCAAAAGGTATGTGATCACTTCCAAAAACAAAAAGTATTCACAAATGTTTTTTTTTTTATTTCAATTTTAAACTGAATGGGTTGTTTTGCAAGGTGAGGCTTTACAGTACATATACTTTATTGTGCTGCTAACCCGTAATCAGCAGGACTGAGACTCGAAAAAGGGCAATTAAAGCCAAGAAAGCTTGTTGACAGGAAGAGGGAACAATTGATGAGGTGATCAGTATGCTGCCACTCCTTCGATATCCAATCACAGGACTGCACTGGATAATATTAAGGTCAGTGTCCAGGCTGTGATAGCTTATCTCACAAATGGCTGCATATTTTTGTGGGTTCAGCTGTTTGCCTAGAGTTCTGCCTAATTGACACAAATGATACACTAGGACAATGTTAACTTAGCAGAAGGCACCATGAATAGCCTGAGATGAGGAGTAGTTGAATTCAGCCATGTATTATAAGGAAGTTGACAGTCGCAGGCACTATTCCAGTGGGATTCCTGTGTGCTCGGATGAGTGACAGCCAATATCCATTCCACTTAGCTGCTCTAGGAAAGACCATCACTTCCAGCTGTTATGTGTCATAATGAACTTTCTTAAAAGTCCTCATAAAGTCAAGGCTAATCAATGCTCTTATGTAGAGAGGCAAATGTAGGCATGTTGAGAAAACACTTTTCAGAGCTATCTGAGACACTTTGTCAACCGAGAAGAGTAAATTGATTTAGTATCTGCATATCCACAAATACTGTCTGATTTGGAAGCTGAAATAAATTGTCGTACCATCCCCTGAAAGCTACATAGTTAATCTGGTTGAAAAAAGACCATTCAGTTAAACCAACATAGAAAATAACACATACATAAATAAAATCTCCATATATACAACCCTATGCCCACAGTTGATACAGAGGAAGGCAAAAAAATAAAAAATAAAATAAACCATGACCCAATTTGCTCAAGCGGGGGGGAAAAAATCCTTCCTGATACCCCAACAGGCAATCAAGTATTCCTTGAATCAACTTTACCTATAAATGTTAGTATCCAGTTATATTATGTGCATTTAGGAAAGTATCCAGGCCTTTTTTAAAGCAATCTATTGAGCTGGCCAGAACCACCTCTGGAGGGAGTCTATTCCACATTTTCACAGCTCTTACTGTGAAGAAACCTTTCCATATTTGGAGATTAAATCTCTATTGCTCCAGACATTAACAGTGCCCCCTTGTCCTCTGTGATGACCTTAAGGCAGGGGTGCCCAACCTTTTGAAGCGCAAGGGCCACCTAAGCGACTTGGTAACCGGTCGCGGGCCACAATGAGCGGAGCGGGTGAATTGCATTCTATAGAGACCACGCTACTCTTTTTTTTGTGGATTGGAGGTAGGTGTTTGTAAACAGACACAAGTCCATTTACATCTTCCACTCCTAAGGCCGCGATCAGTCCACCCAATGAGAACGGTCCGAAGGACCGCTCTCATTGGTTAACCAATGAAGCTGACTGATGGTCCGTCGCGCCTACACACCATCGGTTAAAAAAACGATTGTGTCAGAAAGCGGTGACGTAAAACACAACGACGTGCTGAAAAAAATGAAGTTCAATGCTTCCAAGCATGCGTCGACTTGATTTTGAGATTTTTACCCGATGCTTTTGCATACTAACAATCGGTTTTGACCTATCGGTTAGGCGTCCATCGGTTAAATTTTAAAGCAAGTTTTAATTTTTTTGACCGAAGTTTAACTGACTGATGGGGCCCACACACGATCGGTTTAGACTAATGAAAAGGTCCTTCAGCCCGTTTTCATCGGTTTTGACCGATCGTGTGTATGCGGCCTTAGAGATGAATGGAGGGTTTGATTTGGTCAGACTGACCATGTGAAAAGGGCCTAGGGCTGCTTTCACACTGATGCACGGTTGTTTACCCGCACCGCGAGTGCAGCACAGTTCACCAGTGGCTTTCCTGCAGGTTAGCTGCACTTCTATTATATCCTGTAGGTATGGTGCACCTTCAGAAAGCACACCAAACTCGTAGGTAATAGAAGTCAATGGCTCAGTGCAAATAACCCACAGGTGCACTTCTCTTCACCTGTGGATCAGTTTCAAAGCAGTCCAGTAACCACTGTAGAACAGATATGCCCATATATACACTGTGATTTTAGTAATAAACCTACTTTTAATAACAGTATTCTATTCTATTTTATTCCATCCCAGAGCAGGAGGTCGTGGGCCATATCAGTTTGTACATGTTGATCATATCCCCCCTTATTCTCCTCTTCTCAAGAGAGAATAAATTCAGTTCCTCTAATATTTTCTCATAGCTGATCTCCTCCATGCCTGGGTATTTTTTATTTTTATTTTATTGCTATCATGCCTCATGCACTCTAGACATTTTTTTCTGCTGCTCCCATGGGCATTTGGTGTTTTTTTTTTTTCCTGCCTGTGTTTAGAGGCAGAAAAAATCCCACAGCCTGTGCATCCAGGAGCAGCTGCATTTTGGCAGAAAAAAACACTTGATGCACTTAAACAAGTAAGTAAATGCTAGGCTCCTTTGGCACGCGAACCTTCATTTATTTCAATGGCCAGAATAAATGATTATTCTTGCCAATGAAATGAACTAACGCCCAAGCACTTGACGATCCTAAACGTGTTACAAGCATTTACAAGCATCAAGCTGCTTTCTGCTGAAACGCTACTGAAAGGTGGAGAAGCGTCTGAGAGAGTTAGCAAAAGTACCTGTGTTCATGAGGCCTTTCAGGGGGACTGTGGTATGTGATAGCATAGTGCAGACACCAGATTCCTATTAGACTCCATATGTGACATCTGCACTCTGCTGAAGCTAATCAAGCACAGGAGTTAAAATGCAGACCAAAAATATCCATACTCCCCACTGAGACCACCAGTTGTGGAAGAGAGTTCCACATCCTTATTGCCCTAACAGTGAAAAATTCTCTGGGCAGCTTAACCACTTAAGGACCGCCGCACGGCGATATACGTTGACAGAATGGTACGGCTGGGCACAAGTGCATACAGGTACGTCCCTTTGAGAACCCAGCCGTGGGTCCGAAGCTCTATGACCGCGCCTGCGGGACCCGCGGACCTGATCGCCGCCGGTGTCCCGTGATCGGGTAACAGAGCTGAAGAACGGGAAGAGGTAAGTGTAAACAAACCTTTATGCCCCGGTTGATGACTGTTTTAGTCAAAATGCGTCGGGCCAGCATTACTGCACCCCACACTGCTTTTTATTATTCTCATTGTGATCACTTTTTACTTTGTCTTGTATGGCAATTTTATGAAATAAACCATCGGTTTTTTTTTTACCTGCACCATTGGGAGCATCTTTTATTTTTTTGTTCCTTGTTTCATTTGTTGGGATTTTGCTTGGATCCACTCTGACATCTATCCGCTAGTGAAAGTAGTGTGAACTCTACACCCCAGTACACCGGATAACCACCTATAGAACCGATCCAGACTTTTGAGAATCCTCCTACATTGATCCAGATCTCTAAGATCTCAAGCCTGTTTGACCCACTGTTATATAACAGATGAGTCCACCAGTTCCGGTAAGAGTACCTCATTTGTTTATCGTATGCAGAGTGTGAGAATCTCAGCAGTCAACTTGTTGTCTGCATATTTTTTTACCATCCCATGGGAAGAATTTAATATTGAGTTTATGTCCATATGGACTCTTTTCATATCACTTGTTGAAGCCCTCCTGCTTCCCACACTTTTTATTATTGGATTTTAATGCATTTCAATATTGTTTTTATTTTTGTTTCCACATTTTGATAATGTGACACTTATTTCGTGATTTCTAGTTTGTTCATCACTTATTATTGATTATTTAGCGCCGCACTATTTATTTTTCTAAACAAACCTTTTCCCGTTCTTCCTAGTGGCTTGTCAGTGATTGTCTGTTCCCTGTCATAGGGAACGATGGTCAGTGACATCACACGCCCAGCCACGCCCCCTGCAGTAAGAATTACACACTAGCAGGGCTGGACTGGGACAAAAATTTGGCCCTGGACTTCATCCAGACTGGCCCACTTTGACAGGTCTCTCTAATGGCGGCCGGACAACTCCCGCACCCCCCCCCCGGGCAAAGAATCAGTTTGGTGCCCCCCCTCATGGGACAAGATTAGGCAGAAGTGACAAACTCCCAGGCCCCACGCCCAGACCAGCTGTTGAGTCAACTGTCTGTCCCCTCCCCCATGCTCCTCGGTCTTCCCCCCTGCTCCTCTGTTCCCCCCAGGTGAGAGCTGCAGGGAGGGAGAGCAGGTGAGAGCTGCAGGGAGGGAGAGACAGAGGAGCAGAGAGGGGGCAGCGGTCCGCTGTCACTAAAGCCGGCCCACTCAGCCATCGGCCCACCGGGAAACTCCCTGTAGTCCCATTGGCCAGTCCATCCCTGCACACTAGGGCACACTTAACCCCTACAGCACCCCCTAGAGGTTAGCCCCTTCACTGCCATTGTCATTTTCACAGTAATCAGTGCATTTTTATAGCACTGGTCGCTGAAAAAATGACAATGGTCCCAAAAATGTGTCAAAAGTGTCCGATGTGTCCGCCATAATGTCGCAGTCACGATAAAAATCGCTGATCGCCGCCATTAGTAGTAAAAAAAAAATATTAATAAAACTATCATAAAACTTTATTGTAGACGCTATAACTTTTGCACATACCAATCAATAAACACTTATTGCGATTGTTTTTACCAAAAGTATGTAGAAGAATACGTATCGGCCTAAACTGAGGGAAAAAAAAATTGTATATGTTTTTGGGGGATATTTATTATAGCAAAAAGTAAAAAAATGCATTGGGAAAAAAAGGACGCCAATTTTGTTTGGGAGCCACGTCGCACGACCGCACAATTGTCAGTTAAGGCGACGCAGTGCCGAATCGCAAAAAGGGGCCTAGTCTTTTAGCTGCAAAATGGTTCGGGGCTTAAGTGGTTAAGGTTAAAGTGCTTCTTCTCCAATCTCACTGACCTGGTGTCCTCTTTTACTCCCTGAGACTGAATAGTTTTTTTCCTACACTGGGATCACCATTGAGGTATTTTAAAATCACTATCATATCTCCTCTCAAGTGTCTCTTCTCCAGTGAGAACAAATTTAGTGCTTGTAGTCGCTCCTTGTAATTGAGGTCTTCCAGTCCACTTAAAGGAGTTGTAAATTAATTATTATTTTTTTAAATAACAAACATGTTATACTTACCTCCACGGTGCAGTTCGTTTTGCTCAGAGTGGCCCCGACCCTGGTCTTCTTGGGTCCCTCGTGGCTGTCGTGGCTCCTCCCCGCAACAACTACACACAGACATGCGAGCTTGCATGGTGTGTAGCTGTTGCGGGCGTGCTCCCGTGATACAGCGGCAGCCATAGCTGCCGCTGTATCACTCAGCCCCACCCCCGGTGCGCCGCGTCATTGGATGTGATTGACAGCAGCGCCAGCCAATGGTTGCGCTACTTTCAATCCATCCACTGCAGCCAATCAACGGCCGGGCTTCGACTCGAGCAGAATGACGGGGGCGAACACGGGACTTTTGAAGGGGGCTCGGGGGGCGGCATTATCTAATGTCTTTTCACCTTAAAGGAGTTCTCCAAGCTAAAACTTTTAACCCCCGCTGTGCCCGGGCTGTAAAACTATACAAAATAAACTTTCACTTACCTGCCTACTATCCCCCGTTGTTCCGATATCGCCATCCCGTTCTCCGGTCCCGGTCTCTTCCACTTCCTGCGGGTCGGTGACTCACAGTGCACTCAGCCTATCAGCGGCCGCAGCAATGTCCCGCCGCGGCCGCTGATAGCCGCGCGGCCACGACGGTGTCTTTTTTAAAAAAAAAAATTCCCGCCGCAACACGTATTTTTTTTTTATGCCCGTCGCGATTCTCAAAACCCGGCGCAACGTAAAACCGCGCAAAGCATGTCGGGAAAATGACGTCGGGAGCATGCGCAGTACGTCCGGCTCGGGAGCGCCCCTAATTTAAATGAGACTCGCCCCATTAAATTAGGAACGCCTTGCGCCGGACGATTTTAAGTTACACCGCTGCAAATTTCAAGGTAAGTGCTTTGTGGATCGGGCACTACCTTGTGCAATTTGCGGCGGTGTAACTTAAATGACAAAAGTTAGGTTGCGCCGGGTGTTTGTGGATTACCCCCATGGTTCTGCTTATTTTTGTGCCATCTACAAAAACTGAGATTGAGCCATTTATCCCATTCTCTGTATCATTTATGAATAGATTAAACAGAATTGGTCCCAAAGCAGAGACTTCAAGGTACCCCACTTATCAGTCTGTGTACTTGATATTTATCACCACCCTTTGGACATACCCCTGTAACCAGTTTTTTATCCAAGAACAAACCTTATGGTTCATGCCTGCAGACCTCAGCTTGTACATTAAGCATTTATGGGGAACTGTATTGAATGCTTTTGCAAAATCCAGATACACCACATCCACAGGCCTCCCTTCATCTAGATGGCAGCTCACTTCCTCTTAGAATGTTAACGGATTGGTCTGGCAGGAAAGACCCTTCATAAACCCATGCTGTTTACTACTATAACACCCTCTAGGTTGCTATAGTTTTTTTTTCTTGTGAGGATAGGTAAATTATCAGCTGTGAAGGAGTTTTTCCACTGTGAAGAACAGGGAAGGTGTGTTTACACACACCTCTCCCCGTTCTTCAGCTCCTGTGACCGATCGCGGGACTCCGGCGGCGATCGAGTCCGCAGGTCCCGCGGCCGCGGTCACGGAGCTTCGGACCGGGTCGCGGGCATGCCCCCGCAGCGCGCGCGACCCATGGCTGGGCACTTAAAGAGGACGTACAGGTAAGTGATTGTGCCCAGCCGTGCCATTCTGCCGACGTATATCGACGTTAGGCGGTCCTTAAGTGGTTAAGCTAGTGCATTGTTGGTTCACTTACCTTTTCGTTTGATTTCCCTTCTAAATGTTTTTTTTCTTTGTCTGAATTTCTCACTTCCTGTTTCGCCTCAGTAAGCTTGCCCCCATCATCCGAGCTGTTCTGGCTGGGGGTTAGTCAGCCAGAACAGATTACTGAGGAGGAACAGGAAGTGAGAAATTCAGACAAAGAAAAAAACGTTTAGAAGGGAAATCGAAGGAGAAGTGAACCAACAATGCACTAGCTTAAAGGAACCTATTTATAAAATAAAAAACAAACCTTTACAACCCCTTTAATGACTGGTTTACTTCCTGCGGGTGAATAAGAACTGTGTGCCTGGCTAAGCAGAATGACAGATGGACTACAATACTCAGCAGCCCTTACAGGGGTACCGCTACACTACTAATGATGCTGTTTTCTTCTGCAAATTCCTGATTATAGTCTGTCATCATCCCCTCCAATAATTTACCTACTATTGATGTTAGGCTGACTGGTCCAATTTAAACTAAGAACTAAGCCCACACACATATTTTCAAAATGCAATATTACTAAGCATACAGTATATGATGATAAATGTACAATATTAAAATGCTTACGAAGCTGGGAAGGAGAATGGGGGAGTAGGGGAGTGCCTTGCCATACTAGGGCTGTGTTTTTCTATTGATGCACACAGCGTAGGAAGACATACTGTTGCTCTATTCCCTGCATGCAAGGCTGGCTACATAGTATGCTGCAAGAGAAAGGAGCTAGTCTGAAACAGAAAACACAGGAAAGAGGTCATGACACCAGCTTAAACTGGAACATAGACAAGGATTAAATAATAAAGAAGCTGTATACTCAGTAAGTGAATAAATCAGCGGCTAAAAGTGCTTACAAATTTGAAGGTTTAAGATCATTTTAAGACTTTCACCCATGTGTAATTCAGAATCATATAGTACATTTATATATACTTTAAATTTAGTTTATTGCATATATATTTATGAGAGAAACAGTTGGATTTCTAAGAATTGCTGGCATCGAAAAATTGAAAGCTTAACATCCTTCCCCAGCTGAGGTTTTCCCTTAAATCTTCTGCAATTCTAAACCGTCAGAACACAATGAGTGCTGACAGTACATGTCAGTATGCCAGCTGGCCTGGAGTGGATTAATAAAGGGAAACTATAGCACTGTTTGGTCAGTTTCATTAATTTCATTTTTTTTTTGGAAACTATACATGGTTACCAGCAAATAGATTATATAATTGTTTTTATTATTTTATGAAATTGTTGTGCCAAAACTGTCTTACTAGTAAGTAAGATATTTCTTAATGATGTTCCACCTCACAGAAACCACAGGTGCAGGAGATACATATAGCAAGGCAGAAAAAGGAAAAATCTTCTGGACAGCCGCACTCAAAACAAACATTGGCCCAGATTCAGGTAGATCCGTGCAATATTTGCGTGGGCAAAGAGCAAAGATTTTTCTCTGCGCCCACGCAAATATTTCGATTTGCCCGCGATTCACGGAGCAGTAGCTCCGTAAATTGCGCGGGCGCTATGCTAATTAGCCCTGCGTAAGGGCGCCTAATGTAAATGATCCCGCCGGGGGCGGGAATCATTTAAATTAGGCGCGCTCCCGCGCCGAGCGAACAGCGCATGCTCCGTCGGGAAACTTTCCCGACGTGCATTGCGGCAAATGACGTCGCAAGGACGTCATTTGCTTCTAAGTGAACGTGAATGGTGTCCAGCGCCATTCACGAATCACTTACGTAAACGACGTGAAATTTAAATTTCACGAGCGGGAAGCGCAGCTATACTTTAGCATTGGTTGCCCCTGCTATTAGCAGGAGCAACCTTGCGCTAAAGTTGCCGTACGGAAACTCCGTACCTTGCGTGCGCAGGGCCCGCGCAACTTTTGTGAATCGGTGGTAGTATGCAATTTGCATACTATACGCCGATCACAATGGCCGCGCCCCCTAGCGGCCAAAGCAAGAATGCAGCCTGGGATATGAAGGCATAAGGAGGCTTATGTCTGTCACATCCTAGGCTGCAGTCGGTGTAACGAGGTTCCTGAATCAGGAGCACTCGTTACACCGGAGCAAGTAAGCCCTTGCGCCGCGCAACCTATGGTTGTGCGGGCGCAAGTGCTTCTTGAATCTGGGCCATTGCCTTTATTGGTAAAGTAAAACAGCACTACAAGCCACAGCAAACTGTGTCTTGTAGTGAAAAGTGAAAACATTTTTTTTTGAAAAGTGTGGTGTACATTTGTATTCAGCCCCCCTGAGTCAATACTTGTATAATTCCCTTTCACTGCAATTACAGCTAAAGGGCCGGATTCAGAAACGATTTACGGTGGCGTATTTCCAGATACGCCGCCGTAATTTAAAATGTGCGCCGTTGCAACCTTACGCCTATTCAGAAAGGCATTTATGTTTGTTTTTCTCCAAGATACAACTGACGTAAGTCTCTTACGCCGTCGTATCTTGGGTGCATATTTACACTGGCCGCTAGGGGTGCTTCTGTATATTTCCACGTCGAATATGCAAATTAGGTAGATACGCCGATTCAGAAACGTACTTGCGCCCGTCGGATTTAGCTACGCCGTTTACGTAAGGCGTCTGTCCCGTGTAACTTTACCCCTCATAAAGCAAGTTAAGGTCGTATTTTACGTTGTTTACATAAGCCGTACGTGAATGGGACTGGGCGTAAGTTACGTTCACGTCGACTAAGCATTGAGCCGACGTATCTTGGGGAGTATTTGCGACGTGACTGTGAGCATGCGCACGCATGTGCCGTTCGTTCGGCCCCTCATTTGCATGGGGTCACGGTTCATTTTAATAAAACACGCCCACTGCCAACCTACTTTGAATTATGCGGGCTTACGCCGGCCCATATACGCTACGCCGCCGTAACTAAGGATGCAAATTGTTTCTGAATACGGAACTCGCCTGACTTAGTTACGGCGGCGTAGCGCATATGAGATGCGCTACGCCTGCAGAAAGATACGCGATTCTTTCTAAATCTGGTCCGAAGTCTTTTTGGGGATGTCTCTACTAGCTTTTCACATCTAGAGAGTTCATGTTTGCCCATTATTCATTGCAAAATAGCTCAAGCTCTGTCAGATTTATTAGAGAGCATCTGTGAACAGCAATTTTCAAGTCTTGCTACAAATTCTCAATTGGATTTAGGTCTGGACTTTGACTGGGCCATTCTTTTTTTTTTTTTCACCACCTCAGCTTTTTACCAAATTCTAGAGACACGCTCATGATTTGATGCTTCTTACGTCTCTATTTGAGGTTTGCATCATGTGTGGTATATATTCTGTATGCTATCTTTCTCTTTTTTTTTTTTTTTTTAATATTTCTTAAATATATATATTTGTAGACATAGCAGTATAGATGCCGACCACCTGTAGGGGCATCCAGGTCACGACCCAGCTGTTTTTCCCCCAGCGCCCCGTGTTGGCTGGTCGAAACTGGATTGTTCTACAACAAGAAAGACACTTATATATATATATTTTTTTTTTTTTTTTTTTAAATTGCACCCACCCTCCCTCCCCTCATGGCTCTCAGGAATCTCCCGTTTGTCCCTAGTAAAAGAAACAAGAAAAAAAAAAGAGGGAAAAAGAAGAAGACTTAGAAGAAGACTTAGCCTCAGCTGTTCGGCTAATGATAACTAGGGAAATGGGAAAGAAGAGGTATAATAAAAATAGAAGAGAGCCGAAGAGGGAAAAATATATATGTGTCTCGCTTTAGAATGACAGAGGGAGGGATGAAAATTTTTGCGAGACCCTTGCATATATCTAGAATCAATCAGACCCTAACTCTCTCTGTATAGCTCCATGTTTTTTTATATTCCTTCCATTTACCCGATTTCTCCCTATGTTCGCTGTTCTTCTCCAAATAACTATCCTTTAGTTCTTCTAATCTATACGTTTCCTCCACTGCGTCTATCCAACTCCAGATATGTGGGCTTTCCGTCTCCTGCCACTTCTTAGGTATAAGTCTCTTGGCTGCATTTAAAAGGTGGGGGATTAGGGACTGCTTGTATTTTTTTACGCCCTCTTGGCTGCCATGAAAGAGGACGACCCATGGGTCTTTCTTGATCTCCTCTCCCGTGATAATCTTTATTTGTCTCAGTATTGTGTCCCAATACGTTTGGATTTTGGGGCATAGCCACCATAAATGGGCCATCGTACCTCTTTCTTGGCAGCCCCTCCAGCAGTCTGCGGACTGACCTGCTTTAAATTTGTTTGCTTTGTCCGGGGTGATATACCATCCTGAGAGGCACTTATAATTTGCTTCGGCTGTTCGTATATCTATTGCAGATGAGTGGGTTAATTGAGTGATCCTCTGAACAGTGTTAGTCCCCCTTGTGATCCCTAACTCTCTTTCCCATTTGTCTATAAAAGGTGCTTCACCCCGTGTTCCTAACTTAACCAATAACCCGTACAATTTAGTGATTGTGCCCTTAGAATTCTTAGATTTACAAATTTTCTCGAGTGAAGTCAGCTCCGCCTCCGTCCGTAGTGGGCGGGGGAGGTGCCGCACGAAGTGAGTCAACTGGTAGTAATGCCACCTATCCAGATTCCAGTAGTCCGTTTTGGCTTTCAAATCTTCATAGGTCATTATCTCACCGTTTTTAATAATATCCCCCAAGTGCACTGTGTCTCTCCTTATCCAGTTCCCTCCTATTTTTTTTTCCCCAGGTGGGAAATAGGGGTTTTCTTTTAGATTCATTAAAGGGGAATTAAGGGCCAAATCCACAAAAGAGATACTCCGGCGTAAGCCGTCGTATCTCTGGTTCTAACTTTGGAACTGATCCTCAGAAGCAGTTTTCCAAAGTTAGGCAGAAGATCCGACATCTGTAAGGGACTTACACTGCCGGATCTTAGGATGCAGTACCGCATCCGCCACTGGGGGCATTTCGAGTCGAAATGCCTCTTCTGGTATGCAAATTAGCACTTAGGGCGATCCACAAAGCTTTTGTGCTTCGTTTTTTCGCCTTAAGTTTTAGTTTGCCAAGTGTAAAACTAGGGCTGCTTTTACAAAGTGTAAAGTTAGTAACACCATGTAAAAGCCCATTCAAGCGACGGCATTTGGTATGCATTCCCGAGGGAGAACTCCACGGCAATTTGTAAAATCAAAACCGGCATGGGTTCCCCCCCAGGAGCATACCAGGCCCTTAGGTCTGTTATGGGTTGTAAGGAGACCCCCCTCCGCCGAAAAATCGACGTAGGGGGTCCCCCTACAATCCATACCAGACCCGTATCCAAAGCACGCTACCCGGCCGGTCAGGAATGGGAGTGGGGACGAGCGAGCGCCCCCCCCTCCTGAGCCGTGCCAGGCCGCATGCCCTCAACATGGGGGGGTTGGGTGCTCTGGGGCAGGGGGGCGCACTGCGGGCCCCCCCACCCCAGAGCACCCTGTCCCCATGTTGATGAGGACAGGACCTCTTCCCGACAACCCTTGCCGTTGGTTGTCGGGGTCTGCGGGCGGGGGCTTATCGGAATCTGGGAGTCCCCTCAAATAAGGGGGCCCCCAGATACCGGCCCCCCACCCTAAGTGAATGGATATGGGGTACATCGTACCCCTACCCATTCACCTGTAGGCAAAAAGTAAAAGTTAGTAAACACACAACACAAGGGTTTTTAAAATAATTTATTATTCTGCTCCGGAGGCACCCCCCTGTCTTCTTTATTAGCTCTATTACCAGGGGGGGCTTCTTCTTCCACTCTCCGGGGGTCTTCTTCCACTCTCCGGGGGGGGGTTTCTTCTTTCGCTCTCCGGGGGGGAGCTTCTCCGCTCTCCGGGGGTCTTCTTCTATCTTCTCCCCTCTTCCGCTGTTGACTCGGCGAACCCCGGTTCTTCTCCAGCTGTCCGGTGCCACGTGGGTACCTGCCGGAGCATGATGGGACGGTGATGCCTATATAAATGGGATGCAAGGCGCGCTTCCATCATTACAGTGACAAGAGGTGACGAGGCAACATCGGAAGAGGGGAGAAGAAGAACCTGACGTCACAGAAGACCGCGCCGGCTGCCTGTTAGTAATTGAGCTAACACACAAAGATAGCAGGCAGCCAGCGCTGAAGAAGAAGGCACCGGACAGCTGGAGAAGAACCGGGGTTCGCCGAGTCAACAGCGGAAGAGGGGAGAAGATAGAAGAAGACCCCCGGAGAGCGGAGAAGCTCCCCCCCGGAGAGCGGAAGAAGAAACCCCCCCCGGAGAGTGGAAGAAGACCCCCGGAGAGTGGAAGAAGAAGCCCCCCTGGTAATAGAGCTAATAAAGAAGACAGGGGGGTGCCTCCGGAGCAGAATAATAAATTATTTTAAAAACCCTTGTGTTGTGTGTTTACTAACTTTTACTTTTTGCCTACAGGTGAATGGGTAGGGGTACGATGTACCCCATATCCATTCACTTAGGGTGGGGGGCCGGTATCTGGGGGCCCCCTTATTTGAGGGGACTCCCAGATTCCGATAAGCCCCCGCCCGCAGACCCCGACAACCAACGGCAAGGGTTGTCGGGAAGAGGTCCTGTCCTCATCAACATGGGGACAGGGTGCTCTGGGGTGGGGGGGTCCGCAGTGCGCCCCCCTGCCCCAGAGCACCCAACCCCCCCATGTTGAGGGCATGCAGCCTGGCACGGCTCAGGAGGGGGGGGGCGCTCGCTCGTCCCCACTCCCATTCCTGACCGGCCAGGTAGCGTGCTTTGGATACGGGTCTGGTATGGATTGTAGGGGGACCCCCTACGTCGATTTTTCGGCGTGGGGGGTCTCCTTACAACCCATACCAGACCTAAGGGCCTGGTATGCTCCTGGGGGGGGGACCCATGCCGGTTTTTTCTTTGAAAATTGGCATGGAGTTCTCCCTCTCAGGAATGCATGCTGAGCGACGCTGTCATTTTTTTTTATAATTATTTGTTTCCCCGGCGCGTATATTTTTTTCACCCGTCGCAACTTTAGTGTCCCGTCGCAATCCACAAAGCCGCCCGGCGTCAATTACGTTCGCGCGCTGCACGTCGGGAAAATTACGTCACACGCATGCGCAGTACAGCCGGCGCGGGAGCGCGCCTCATTTAAATTTTAAACGCCCCCCGGAGAGGAGGACCGCCTTGCGACGGCGGCACTTAAGTTACACGGCCTGAAATTTCTAGGTAAGTGCTTTGTGGATCAGGCACTTAGGTAGAAACTTTAAGTCAGTGTAACTTAACTGCTGAAAGTTAAGTTACGCCGCCTGGCTGAGGATTTGGCCCTCAATTTCCCTTCTAATTGTGCCTGCGTCCTGTCCCACATTCTTAAAGTGTCCCGTGTTATGTCGTGTATTTTGTGATCTAGTGCTCTGTGTTGTGCGGGGATCCAAATAATATTATTCAAATAATTATTTGTTAACGCTTTCTCAATTTGCACCCACCTTTTATCTGTCCTGTCCCGAGCCCACTCTACCGCACGCGATAAGACCGCCGCCTTGTAATAACTTTTGATGTCCGAGGCTGCCAGACCGCCGAGTGGCTTGCCCTGTTTTATTATGGAGAGGGATATTCTATGCTTTTTATTTTTCCAAACGTAATTTAGTAACAAAGTGTTAAGGATTCTCAGAAATTGCTGGGGAAGAGCAATTGGGACTAATAAGAATTTGTAGAGAATTTTAGGAACTACCA
Source organism: Rana temporaria (assembly GCF_905171775.1). Taxonomy (NCBI): domain Eukaryota; kingdom Metazoa; phylum Chordata; class Amphibia; order Anura; family Ranidae; genus Rana; species Rana temporaria. Next base: position 57,471,791 of record NC_053489.1, read on the forward strand.
CCATCTTCAACATATTTATGCGTCCAATCCATGATATGGGTTTATTGATCGTTCTTTTTAATTCATTCTTGATCTCATTTAATAAGGGAGTATAGTTTATTTTATACATCTTCTGTATTGAGTTGGCAAGTTTTATTCCTAGGTACTTAAGTTCTTTAGTCCATGGGAACGCGCATACTTCCTTAACTAAATATTCCTCTCTTTTATTTAAATTAATGTTCAGGATTTCAGATTTGGTTACGTTAATTTTAAAGTTGGAGATAGCGCCATATTGTTGCAAGACTCTAGAAAGCTTGGGGATAGATTTGACTGGGTTAGTTACATAAAATAATATGTCATCGGCAAAGGCCGATAGTTTGTGTTCCTCCCCTTCTACTCTCACTCCATTGATGTCCGGGTCATTACGAATAGTGGCCAGCAGCGGCTCTAGGGATAGAATAAAGAGGAGGGGAGACAATGGACACCCCTGTCTTGTCCCGTTTTTCATCTCGAAGGGTTCCGATAGTATGCCATTGATTTTTATTTGCGCGGTAGGGTAGTGATATAATGTTTTGATCCAGTGGGACATCCTGCTTCCTATTCCCATGACAGTGAGAGTTTCCATCATGAGCCCCCAGTCTACCCTGTCAAATGCTTTTTCAGCATCAACTGACAGGAATAGACCTGGGGGCTCGTTCTGCCTTATGGTCTGGAGCAGAAGAATTGCCCTTAGGCTGTTATCTTTGCCCTCTCTGTTGGGCACAAAGCCTACCTGGTCGGGGTGCACCAATAAGTGCATGACCCTTTTCAGGCGGCCCGCCAGAATTTTTGCAAAAAGTTTAATGTCTGTGTTTAACAGAGAGATAGGTCTGTATCCCGAACATAGAGAGCTATCCTTGCCTTCCTTCAAGATTATTGCAACCACAGCCGCTATAGCTCCGCTGCTAGTTTCAAATTCCGACCCCAATCCATTAAAATAATTGCAGAGTCTCGGTATCAGGATGTTACTAAATCTTTTATAATAAAAGGTGGAAAACCCGTCCGGCCCCGGACTCTTGGAATTTATGGCCCTTTTTATTTCTTCCTCGGTTATGGGGCGGTCAAGCTTTCCATCTCCTCCAATCTAGGAAGTCCTGCATTATCAAGAAACTCTCGGGTCTCCTTCTCCCTTTCCCCTACCTGCCGACCTGGGTGTTTTATTGTGTATAGGTCCTCGTAATATTTTTTGAATGTATCCGCGATTTCGCAGGTTGCGTAAACCAATTTCCCGTCTTTACCTTTAATTTTCTCGATATAATTCCTGGCTTTCTTTTTTTGGGCCATTTTAGCTAAAAGTTTGCTTGGTTTGTTTCCCCATATGTACCTCTCTTTGGAAATGCAGTTTAATTTATACCTTGCTTCTTGTTCCATGATCTCCTTGAGTGCGTCTCTTTTTAGAATTAAATTATGATAAGTCACTTTTGATCTCAGCGCTTTGTGTTCACGTTCTAGAGTCTCTATCTCTTTCCTCAGGGTGATAGCTTTACTTTTTCTCTCTTTTTTTTTTTTTGCGCCCTCGGCAATTAGAATCCCTCTGATAAAAGCTTTGTGCGTCTCCCACAGGGTTGCACTGGTAATCCCCTCAGTGTCATTCGTGAGGAAGAATTGTTTTAATTCTGCCTCCACCCTGCTTCCGCCTCCTTCATCGTGGATCAGGCTATCGTCCAGTCGCCACGTCGGCCGCTGTCTCCTTTGTGCAGCTAATAAAATTTTCATAGAGAAAGGGGCATGGTCCGATATGGTCATAATTCCAATTTCTGTCTCCGTAATAGCGTCAATCAACCTGTGGTCCGCCAGGATGTAGTCGATCCTAGAGTACGTTCCGTGGGGGGGGGAGAAAAATGTGTAGTCATGTTCATTTGGATGGTTAATCCGCCAGACATCCACTAGTTGACATTCATGGAGCTTATGTTTAATTCTCTGTAGATGCACATTTTTTGTCTCCCTCCCACGGAACGTGCTATCTTCTGTTGGGTTCAAAACAAAGTTTAAATCGCCCATCAGGATTATAAATCCCTCGGCAAAGTTGTTCAATTTTCCCAGAATTTTATTTAAATATTGGGTTGGGTGCACGTTAGGGGCGTATATGTTAGCTAAGGTGTAAATAATATTTTCAATCCTTATTTTAAGGAACAGGAATCTCCCTTCTGGGTCAGTCATCCTTGCCTCCAAGGTAAACCCGAACCCTCTTGTAAACCCAATTGCTACTCCCCTTGCGCGTTTTGAGATGGAATCACCGTAGACCCAAGTAGGGTACGCCGGGGAGTAAAGCTTGATATTAGCATCCAGGGTCAAGTGAGATTCTTGAATAAACACTACATCCGCTCTAAGTTGTTCAATCTCTGCTAAGACCTTTAATCTTTTACCTACTGAATTTAATCCCTTTACATTATAGGATAAAAATTTTACTTCTGTCATTTCCAATAACTAAGTCACCTCCTTAAACGCACGGGACTTTTCAGGAAGATCCCTGGGAGCCATGATCCCCTTCACACCCCCCTCCCCTCCCCTCCGCCCCCCCCTTCGCCCTCCCCTACCCAGGCCAGATCATCGCCCCTGAACCGTAGGGATCTTTGGTATCCCCTACCCATCGGTTCTTGTGGATGAGGTGTGACACCCCACGCCCCTCCCTCCTGTTCTCACAGGACTAGTTCTTATATGGGAGGGGTTACGGATCTGCCCTCCTTGTGCCCTTCTCTGATCGCCCTCAGCCCTCCCTCCCTCCCCCCCCCCATCCCGTCTCGGGTCGCCTCGCTCACGACCGCCCCGAGGGGCGGGCTGTTATCTGACAACTATTTAACCCATCCTGGTAATTCTATGACCGGCATGTCCAATTTACGGCAGAACCCTGCAAGTTCCTCGGGAAATATTAATTTCGCTGACACTCCCTCTTTATGGCCTATCAAACAGGCCGGAAAGCCCCATTGGTAGTTTATATTGAGTTGGCGCATCTGTTCCAGGAGAGGTTTTAGGTGTCTTCTTCTGGCCAGGGTTTCCCAGGCCAGATCCGTGAAGATCTGGATCTCCCTGCCGTCGTAAGATAAGGGAGGTTTTCTTCTCAATTTTAACCAAATTATCTCTTTGTCTTCAAAATGTCTAAACCTCACAATTATGTCCCTATGCCAATTCCCTCTTCCCTCCCTCGTCTTCCCCACACGATGGACCCGTTCTATTTTAAGGGGACCTTCCGAGGCATTATCGAGGAGGGGGAGGAACAAATCACCGAGAATTTTCCTCAGGTCTTCGCCCTTCTCCTCCTTGACAGATCGTAATCTTAAATTTTGCCTTCTATTGCGGTTCTCTTGGTCTTCGATACAATATTGCAGCCATCTCTGATTTTGTTTCATAGTCAGGTGCTGAATTCTCAATTCATTTAAATCCAGGTCCTATTTTTCTATTTTTTTCTCGGCTTCCTCCACCCGTTCCAGCATGTGGAATAAGTCCGTTCTTAATGTACTGATTTCCTCTTTTATAACGTTCTCCAATCCCTTTAACATTGCCGCCATTTCACCCGTGGTTGGGATGTGAGAATCCAAGCTATGTTCTTCTACTTGGCTAACTACCTGCTCCAATTCTATTAAGGTGTCAGCTATTGGGTTTGCTGCCCCCACTCCTCCCTTTTTGTTTACCCCCGTTTTTTCTGTTTTTTTAATCGGGCCTGGGCTCTTTGAGCTCCCGCCCGGGGTCATGTAGTGTCTAATTGTAGTGGGAGAGGGAATATCCTTTGGGGCTTTCGAAGCAGCCCCCCTTGTTGATCTATTCATTTTGTGTTTCTTTGTCACTCTAATGCGCTTCCCCAGTTTGAGCAGTAAGTGAGGGGCCTAACACCCCCCCCCCCTTTTTTTTTTTTTTTGCAAAAGCAGCGCAGTTTTTGTTGCTCACTGAGGCGTGATTTCCTAAGGGTAGGAGAGGTTGGGGTTTTTTTTGTTTTTTTTCCTAAATCAGAAGTTGCCGCCTGATATTTCCGGAAGTTTGGGGGTTCCGGGGATTGACCCGTTACCCTAAGATAAACATGGGGGAGGCGGATCAGCCTCTCTCTGATTTTAGAAGTGTTGCACCCCCCAGTTCAATTGGAGACCTTTTCTTGAGGGATTCTCCACTTAGAAGGGCCTAGTGGTTTTTAAGCCACAGTCCTCCGAGGGGGGGGGTTAAATTTACACCCCCTTCTTCCCTGTTTTTTTTTTTTTGGGGGGGTTCGTGTTCCTCCTGAGTATGGTAAGGCGTACTACACGCAATCCCCCTAGAATTGCACTCCACTTCTCAGATTTTTGATGCCTTGGGCCAGTATAGTAAACCTGCCGAATGGGCCAAGTTAAACCTGGGGGGTAAAACTTCGCGGATGTTACTGCTGAGGCCTCCGTTCAGCCCCCCGTAATTTGGCCACCCTTTATAAGGGTGGGAACAAAAGTCTCTTAAGAAACTGACTCGTTTATACTTAGCACCCGTGTGTTTCTTTTTTTTGGGTTGATGGCCAGCCTTATTATTTAGAGTTGATACAATTTGTATGGAATCCCCTGATGTTCAAACCCATACTCCAGGGCAACACCCCTCACCAAATTAATTATGGTTTACGGGGGTAAATAGTGTCTCTGGAATGACAGATACTCTTCCGCACTCCCACCTGAATCGATATCGACGGTGTTTAAAGCTGAGACACCATAGACCTATGGGCTTTGGATGCTTGCGTTCACGTGTAAATTGATATGAGGGAAAAAAACAAAAAAACAAAGAAGATACTAGTGCGGTACAGCGTCCCTGCAGAAGCCCCAATAATGCTTTACTGGATATAAGCGGTTACTCAGTTCATCCTTATTATTGATTTCTTCCTCCAATTAGTAATTTACAAATGCAGGACCTCTAGGAATATAGTTAATTATCACAGCTTGTTATTACCTGTCCCCTGCCGTCAGGGCATTGGTCCATGCTCCATAAGTTTCAATGATATGGTCTTATGGAAAGAAAAAGAGAAAAAAGGGTCCATATTACCTGGAGGTTTCCCATCCAATAGGATGTCCTAGGCTCACTACCAACAAGAGGGGGGAGGTGGGCAGCAGACAGGAGCGCCGCGAGTGGAGGCTTCCTTGTGTTCCGTCCGTCCTGTACCTTATCTGCTGACTCCCGGAGAGGCGCGGGCGGGGCCGGAGAGTGCGGCGGAAGCTGGTCTTTTCCGCAATGGGAGGGCTAGCCCCGCGGTGAGTTCCCTCGCTGCAGCGTGATCGCTGCCACTGGAGCGCCGCCGGGTCTAGGTCCCTCCATCCTCCTCTGGGTCAGATCCGTAGCGTGGGCCGCTCCTCCCTCAGACGTGCGTGCTTCACGTGCACCACGTCATCCCGAACTCGATGACTGGGCCATTCTAACACATGAATATGCTTTGATCTAAACCATTCCATTGTAGCTCTGGCTGTATGTTTAGGGTCGTTTTCTTGCTGGAAGGTGAACCTTCACCCCAGTCTCAAGTCTTTTTTAGACTCTAACAATTTTTCTTCTAAGATTTCCCTGTATTTTGCTCCATCAATATTTCCATCAACTCTGACCAGCTTCCCTGTCCCATGTGTCACGGTGGGGATGTTGTGTTCTGGGTGATGTGCAGTATTTGTTTTCCACCATACATAGCATTTTGCTTTTAGGCCAAAAAGTACAATTTTGGTTTGATCTGACCAGAGGATCTTCTTTCACATGTTTGCTGTGTCCCCACATGGCTTTTCGCAAACTACAAATGGATTTATGGTTTTCTTTCAACAATGGCTTTCTTCTTGCCACTCCTCCATAAAGACCATATTTGTGGAGTGCACGACTAATAGTTGTCCTGTGGACAGATTCTCCCACCTGAGCTGCTTCTCTGATTAATGCTCTCCTTGCCCGGCCTGTCAGTTTAAGTGAACGGCCATGTCTTGGTAGGTTTGCAGTTGTGCCATACTCTTTCCATTTTCAGATGATGGATTGAACAGTGCTCTGTGAGATGTTCAAAGCTTAGGATATTTTTTTATAACCTAACCCTGCTTTAAACTTCTCCACAACTTTATCCCTGATCTGTCTGGTGTATTCCTTGGCCTTCGTGATGCTGTTCATTCACTAAGGTTCTCCAGCAAACCTCTGAGGGCTTCACAGAATAGCTGTATTTATGCTGAGATTAAATTACACACAGGTCAACTCTATGTACTAAATAGGTGACTTCTGAAGGTGATTGGTTCCACTAGATTTTAGTTAGGGTTATCAGAGTAAAGGGGGCTGAATACAAATCCACGCCACACTTTTCACATATTTATTTGTAAAAAATGTTGAAAACCATTTATCATTTTCCTTCCATTTCACCGTTATGTGCCACTTTGTGTTGGTCTATCACATAAAATACATTTATGTTTTTGGTTGTAACATGACAAAATGTGGAAAATGTCAAGGAGTGTAAATACTTTTTTTAATAGTATAGTGAATATTCCTGCGCTCCTATGGGGTCTAGTGTAACAATTACTATGGTGCAGCAAACACCGTGTGCGCCAAACACTACCCACGATAGGATATGTGGAAAAAATCAAAGAAGGTGTTGTGCTCCAATATAAAAATATACAGTGCTGAATTGAAGTGACAATATGTGTCAATACAAATGGTAGACTAGATTGAGCTAATATAAACAGAAGTCCAATAAATAAGCCAACAGTATAAATAGGTGATCTGTATAGTGCAAATAATGCAGATAAAGTGACTGTAGTGTATAAATACTAAAAGAATCACAGTGAATAGGCAAAATAAATATACAGCGATTACCCAAGTATGTAAAAGTGCAAATGTATCACAGTCCAAAAGAAATGTAATCTTCCAACCAAACAAAGGTGTAAGGTGAAGACCATAAGGTGCTAACTGGCATCAATAAGTGGCGTTGTGACTTTGGTGCTGTGTATCTTTGGTGTGAAATGACACCCGCAGGTGTGCTAACTTTTTACCTTACTGCTGTAAGGTAAACAGCATTCAGAGAAAACAGAGTGGTCGTTCTGGAGGGAAGAGGGGAGTCTCCTAATCGTTCCTCCTGGGGGGTATCCGATGTATGTAGAGCCTATAGAGTAATGCCTTTCTCCAGGACTAGTTAAAATAGCCGAGCAACGCTCCAAATGTATCAGAACCAAGTAGGGTAGAGAAATACAATGAAGGAGCTCTATAGTGTAGTAAGTTTTAAAACTGCATGTGTTTTATTATGTATACAGCAAACGGTCAGGTACTCACATTTAGTAAAAACAGTGTATGCAGTGTAACAGACGAGCAGCGACCTCGCAGCCGATGAAGTCACGTGACGGTGACGATACGCGTTGGACATAGGGCACCAGGGCTCCTTTTAAAAACATTTTTTTGGGCTGGACCTTCTCTTTAAGTTATATGCAAATCAGACAGTTCCTCAGACTACATAGCTGTTGATAAGGTTTAAAAACTCAGCAAATACAGATGTATAAGTATCAATACAAGTAGATTTTTATTTTATTTTTAATCTTATTAAAGCAGAACTAAACTTTCTCAATCAACATCAGCTATCTTTATGCTGCTAAAATTTGTAAATAGTTAGAAAGTTAAATAATATTTACTTGCTTTAAACTTTTTTTTTTTTTTTTACATTTCTTCAATTGCTTCCTGGTTTCTGGCCTAGGCCAAAATTATGTCAACCAGTGTTTCTCGACCAGGGTGCCCCTGCACCCTAGGGCATCATTTGGGTTCTCCTGGGATGCCCTTTGATCTGCTAACCATTTTAAATTTTGATCTGTTCCGCTGCCTGTGTGTTTTTTTTGGTTGTTGCTGTATTGTTGTTCTCGGCGCATCGAGGCCTACGGGTAACTGACTGCGTTTTGTACCATTTTGTACTTTTAAGAATTTTAATAAATAAATAAATAAGAGATGCCCTGCATTGGAGATGAATGAGAAGAGTCTGTGATGGGGTGACTCTGTGATGTGTGATAGGATAATTCTTCCCCTGTGATCAGTCAAACTTCAAGTGTTGTCGGGTCCGCAACCTACGACATTCGGTATACCCTTCAAATCTTTTTTTTTTTATCTGTCCCGGACAGCAGGCGACGTCCATTTTTACCTCAGGCAACGCCCCAAATGCCTGTTTTACAGTGGACTATTAAGATGTCATACAATCAGTCTCAATGTCTGTTATCACAACTCATCTGCGGACTATTAAGATGTCATACAATCAGTCCCAATGTCTGTTCTATAACACATAACCAGAATCAAGCAGAGAAAAAGAGAAAAAAAGAATAGACTTAGAGAGAGAGAGAGAGAGAAAAAAAAATGTAATTTAAAGTATCTTACCTCCAAAACACACTAGAAGGACTGGATCACGGCAGGTTCCGAACCAGATGGTTGAACCCGGGTCCTGGTAGCAATCGGCCCCTATTTGACCACTAATGTTAAGTGGGGGGACTTATTTTCTCAGTGAGTTTTGAGATCCGATACTCACCGATTTCTGATCGATCAGAACCATTGGATCCAGGCTTCACGCATTGGTTGCGGCTCGAAGGACCAAAATGATAGGATAATTCTTCCCCTGAGATCCGTCAAACTTCAAGTGTTTCAGAAGCAAGATAACTTTATTTCAGTTACACCGGTATAACTGGATGAGATCTACATGCTGAGAAGAAAGCAGAAGTCACATACAGACACGAGGTGTGTGTCCTTCTTATATGGTCAACAGGAAGTATACTATTGGCTTAAAGACCACCGGTGGCTCATGACGCAAACAGCTTTATTGCCAATCCAGTGTCTCTTTACAATTCGTAGCAAAGTTTGATTTTTAAGGAAGTAACTTCAAACAATAGAAATATACAAGCTAAAGCAACGTGTCTTCAGAAGCCATTACAGAAAATTCTACATTCCCATAAATAGTCACACAATAGATATAAAAAAAACTTTTCCAACATGTGTTTGGGGACTGTAATGTCATGGGGGACGTGAAAGGGGTACTTTGTCATAGGGTACTCTGCTATGAAGCAGGGGGTCTTGTGTATTAGTGGACTTTGATATGAAAGGGGGACTTTTACATGAAGGGGGCACTCTGATCTGAAGGTGAGGCTCTTATATAATGGGGGCACCTCTAATGTGAATGTGGGCTTCTGATATGAGGTTCATTTCATCAAGGTGGTTGTGTGCATTGTCCCAGGCTCAAGTTTCCAATTAATAATTAATAAGTAACAAGTACATGTTTTACCATTTGGACTGGGGTAGCTTGGGATTTTGCATAATTGTAAAGGTTACATAGTAGGTCATTCAAATTCCACATGTTGTTAGAGTAAGTCTTTCTCTAGAGTAACTCATCGTCTTCTTTTCTTCTACTTGGAGTCCATCAGGAGTGGCCCGTCCATTAAGGGTGCACGGGCGCTGCACCCCCTATCCATGTGTCTGGCCCCCATGCATGAATTTCAATGTGGGGGGGTGTTTTTTTTTAGGCACCTGATTAGAGCTCGAGGCTCTAATAGGCTTCAAAATAGGGTGGGCTCAGGGCGCAAACCTCTGCGAATCAAGCCCACCCAGTTGTGTGACAATAGCGAAAGAATATTCGCTATTTTCACACTGACTGCTCCCTGCTAATCAGGAATTGGGTCCCGTTTTCCGATTTGCTGAAAGGAGAAGCGTTCCGATTGTCCGCCAAGGAGGAGGGAGGAGATGGAAGCCGTTGTGATGCCCGCAGAGGAGAGCAGCGGAAGGGGAAGCTGCTTGTGATGCCCGCAGAGAAGAGCAGGGGAAGGGGAAGCTACCAAAAATAGGTAGAAGAATACGTATCGGCCTAAACTGAGGAAAAAAAAAAATGTATACATATTTTTGGGGGATATTTATTATAGCAAAAAGTAAAAAATATTGAATTTTTTTTAAAATTGTCGCTATATTTTTGTTTATAGCGCAAAAAATAAAAACCGCAGAGGTGATCAAATACCACCAAAAGAAAGCTCTATTTGTGGGAAAAAAAGGACACAAATTTTGTTTGGGAGCCACGTCGCACGACCGCGCAATTGTCAGTTAAAGCGACGCAGTGCCGAATCGCAAAAAGGGGCAAGGTCATTTAGCTGCATTTTGGTCCGGGACTTAAGTGGTTAAAGATTGATTAAATTCCTATATAACCTTTGGGTTTGTAAAAGGGGCTTAGAACCAGATCCTGTACAAGCAGACAAGGACTGTGGGTTGTATATTTGGCACGAATAATGAAGCCAGGGCTTTTCTGAGAAAAAAGAAATATTTTGATGTAGCTCACAGTTCACATGATGACTTGGTTTACGCAGAGCAAATCTCAGTTCAGATGTGTTTTCGTGAAACGGTTCATGTGAAGTTCATGGCCAGGGTTCTTCGATAGTAATCTTGGAATAAATTAGGTTGGATTCGCACAGATGCGTCACAAGAATACGTGGGTTGCTGCAACATGTGGCATCTAACATTATACACGTTGGTGTACAGCGGTGGCATTCATTCTGAATGGTAGCCCATTGCACCTTGCCAACGGATAGGCATTGTAGTGCACTAATGTGTGTTGTGGTGCGGTACGCAGACAAAAATGGTATCTGGAGCGTTTTAATGTGTTAGGCAGCTTAAAATAAATGGACAACTTTAATACATCTTTTTACATCAGCATTAAACATCACAAAGGACCCTCTATTTATTTCAGATCTTTGGCAGCAACCTGGCAGCGTGCATGGGCAACCACTTCAGGTGGCAAAGAGACTGGAGAGGTTGATTTATTAATGGCAAATAATGGCAAGTGCAGTTGCTCCAGAGCTTAGTAAATGAGGGAGAGCTTTGCTGACATCATAATTCATAGATACATTGTTACATAGTTAGTCAGGTTGAAAAAAGGACACAAGTCCATCTAGTTCAACCAATAAAAAAGGTCCTGAAAAGAAAAATCATACAATCCAATATACACAATCCTATGCCCACAGTGGATCCAGAGGAAGGCAAAACCCCCAGAAAAGCATGTAGAGCAGGGCTCAGAATTTTAAGTCCTGAGCTACTAGCCAGTCCTCAAGGGTTACTCGCCACCAGTTGCTCCGCCCCAACTGCTACCGCGCCCCACCCCTAATTCCGACCCTAAACACGCCAAATTATCTCATGAATTGACACTTAAATGTTTTATGCAGAATTAAGTTATAAAAATAAATATTACCAACAACTTTATCTGTGCCCAACAATGCAGCCTGCCCGTGTCCGCCAATGCAGCCTGGATCCGCCAATGCAGCCTATGCCCGTCAATGCAGCATGTGCCTACCAATGCAGCCTGTGCCACCAATGCAACCTGTGCCCACCAATGCAGCCTGTGCCTGCAGCCAGTGCCCGCCAATGCAGCCTGTGCCACCAATGCAGCCCGTGTCCCCAATGCAGCATTTGTCACCAATGCAGCCTGTGTCACCAATGCAGTCTGTTTTACCAATTGAGCCCATGTCACCAATGCAGCCCATGTCACCAATACAGCCTGTGTCCCCCCAATGCAGCCTTTGTCACCAATGCAGCCTGTGTCCCCAATGCAGCCAGTGCCCGCTAATGCAGCCTTTGTCCACCAATGCAAGCCTGTGCCACGAGTGCAGCCTGTGTCACCAATACAGCCTGTGTCCCCAATGCAGCCTGTGTCCCCAATGCAGCCAGTGCCCGCTAATGCAGCCTTTGTCCACCAATGCAGCCTGTGTCCCCAATGCAGCCAGTGCCCGCTAATGCAGCCTTTGTCCACCAATGCAAGCCTGTGCCACCAATACAGCCTGTGTCACCAATACAGCCTGTGTCCCCAATGCAGCCTGTGTCCCCAATGCAGCCTTTATCACCAATGCAGCCTGTGTTACCAATGCAACCCGTGTCACCAATGCAGTCCATGTCACCAATGCAGCCTGTGTCCCCAATGCAGCCTGTGTCCCCAATGCAGCCTGTGTCCCCAATGCAGCCTTTGTCACCAATGCAGCCTGTGTCACCAATGCAGCCTGTGTCCCCAAAGCAGTCTTTGTCAATGCAGCCTACCTGTGCAGGGGAAGAGAGAGGAGAGCCGCCACCCGGATGATCAGAGGGCCGAGAACATAACAGCTTTAATTTCAATAGCGCTGTCACATACAGCCCCTCCTGGGACAGGTGATCTGTCGATCAAAGTTCTTCGGACAAGGGGGAGGGACTGTATGTGATGGCGCAGGGCGGGGAACACAGCTTTAGGAATGAAAGATGTTCTCGGCCCTCTGATCATCCGAACGGGGGCTATCCTCTCTCTTCCCCTCCGATCGCTGGGAGAACGCCCCCCCCCCCTGCTCCCAGGCAGCCATAGCTCGCCAACCCTCAAAATGCACTCAAAAAATGCGAGCAGATGAGTGGAATTTTTGAGGGCTGATGTAGACTTTTAGCTGGATTCAGGTAGGGCAGCGTAACTTTCAGGCGGCGTAGCGTATCGTATTTACGCTACGCCGCCTTAAGTCAGAGAGGCAAGTGCTGTGTTCACAAAGCACTTGCCTCCTAAGTTACGACGGCGTAGCGTAAATGGGCCGGCGTAAACGTGCCTAATTCAAATTAGGAACATGGGGGCGTGTTTTATGTAAATGACTAGTGACCCGACGTGATTGACATTTTTTACGAACGGCGCATGTACATATCCCAGTGTGCATTGCTCCAAAGTACGCCGTAAATTACGTCCAGCCCCATTCACGGACGACTTACGCAAACAACGTCAAATTTTGAAATGTTGATGCAGGAACGACGGCCATACTTAACATTGGCTAGGCCACCTAGGGGGCAGCTTTATCTTTACGCCGGCGTACCTCTTACGGAAACGGCATATCTTTACTGCGACGGGCAAGCGTACGTTTGTGAGATTCCGAGTTACGACGGCGTATATACTGATACGCCGGCGTAACTCTTTGTGAATCCAGCTATATAAAACCAATTTTCTCTAGAAGGAAAAAAATTCCTTCCTGGTCCCGCGAGAGGCCTGGATCAACTTTACCTATAAATGTTAGTACAATGTCAGTTAAACTAGGTAAAATGCAATTCAAGTTTTTTTTTTTTCTTGCATGTCATTGGGTACTCTTTACAAAGTGAAGATTTACCTTATTTTCTAAGCTCCAGTGGCGTCTCTAGATTTCAAATTTAGGGATAGCACATGGGGGGGACAAGGACAAATGTATATATATATATATATATATATATATATATATATATATATATATATATATATATATATATATATATATATATATATATATATATTTATATTTATATATATATATATATATATATATATATATATATATATATATATATATATATATATACTGTATATATATATATGTATATACATATACACGCACACACACACATTTTTATTAAAAAAAATAAAAAAAATGAGTAAATGCATAAACCAAGTTTTATGTAATGCAAATGAGAAATAAATGCATACACTTTATATATCCGGACAATGGGTATCAAATGCATACAAAAATACAAAATTAAGCCCTGTGCTCAAGCTCCCACTACTCTTGGGTGGCAACAGTGCCCCAATACATATAATAAAAAATAAAGGGAAAAGTTACCTATGCACTAGCCCAAATTCCTCTGTCTATTTAAATAACTGAATATTTTTTAGAATCGCTCCAGTGGCCAGAAAAGTGTAAGCTCACCTGCCATGTCAAAACCTCTTAGGTGAGTTATTGTAGTGATACTAGAAAACCTCCAGCTATTTTAACCGCTTAACGACCGGCACGGACAGACAGAACGACGTGCCCGCACGTCGCTGCCTTTCCGCGGGTCGGGGGTCCGATCGGGACCCCCCCCCCGGTACATGCGGCGGTCGCTAAGCCTCAGGGAGCGATCCGGGATGAGGGCGCGGCTAGAAACTTTTCTAGCCGCCCCCTTCGTGATCGCTCCCTGGAGCTGAAGAACGGGGAGAGCCGCGTGTAAACCCGGCTTCCCCGTGCTTCACTGTGGCGGCTGCATCGATCGAGCCATCCCTTTTATAGGGAGACTCGAACGATGACGTCAGACCTACAGCCACACCCCCCTACAGTTGTAAACACACACTAGGTGAAGCTGAACTCCTTCAGCGCCCCCTGTGGTTAACTCCCAAACTGCAACTGTCATTTTCACAATAAACAATGGGATGGATTCAGGTAGGGGCGCGCACTACTACGGAGGTGCAGCGTACTGTTTTTACGCTACGCCTCCGTAAATTACTTGAGCTACGCTTCATTCACAAAGCGTTTGCTCCGTAATTTGCAGGGGCATTGCGTAAAAGTGGCCGGCGTAAGCGCGCGTAATTTAAATGATCACGTAGGGGGCGTGGATCATTTAAATTAGGCGTGTTCCCGCGCCGAACGTAGGGCGCATGCTCCGTCGGGAAACTTTCCCGACGTGCATTGCTGTAAATGACGTCGCAAGGACGTCATTTGCTTCGACGGGAACGTAAATGGCACCCAGCGACGCGGGAACGACGTCCATACTTAGCATTGGCTGCGCCTCCTAATAGCAGGAGCAGCCTTACGACGGAAGCGCCGTACGCAAACAACGTAAAACTCGAACGCCGGGCGCGCGTACGTTTGTAAATCGGCGTGAGTATGCAATTTGCAAACTCTACGCTGACCACTACGGGAACGCCACCTAGCGGCCAGCGTCAGAATGCAGCCTAAGATACGACGGCATAAGAGCCTTATGCCAGTCATATCTTAGGCTACAGTCGGCGTATGGAGCTTTCTGAATACAGAAAATCGATACGCCGGCGCTACTTAGAAATTACGCTGCGTATCTATGGATACGCAGGCGTAATTGCTACTTGAATCTACCCCAATGCAATTTAAATGCATTTTTTGCTGTGAAAATGACAATGGTCCCAAAAATGTGTCAAAATTGTCCGAAGTGTCCGCCATAATGTCGCAGTCACGAGTAATGCAAAAAAGGGAAGAGATCGCGCTAAATGAATGATAAGTGAACATAAATAGTGACAAAAGTTCAAATAAGTAGTCAGTCCCGCCACAAAGGCAAGTAAATCAATTCTCCCAAGTGATGAACTCAATCCACAAAAGAAAGTGCTTGACAGAAAAGATCCTCCACCAACGATATAAAAGCCTCTTACCAGATGGAATTGATCTCCAAGTTATAAGAGATCAGATGGCGCATGGTAAGAGACATGGATGGATACTATCCCATAAACAGCAACAGCGATGGAATCTTGATAACTGTGTCTTTACAGGTATATGCTCTCGGTATGTCATCCGGGGGTATATAAAACTGTCTTGTTTAATGAAGAATAAAAATGAAAATGCACTTACATAGCACAGCAGGTAAGAAGCATATAAGATAAGCTGGCCAGCTCGATACACAGCCCGTATCCGGGTAGAAGATGCGCGGTGACGTCAGAACGCCGCCTCCCTACGTTTCATCACGACAGGACTTGACTAGGCGCCGCGAGGATGCGTTTTGCAGTGTTTTGCTCTGCTCTCTTCAGTTGAAAGCTGGTGGTGCCAACATATTGATGTTATGAAGCAAGAGAAATATAATTCAATGTTTTTAACATAATTTAATGTTAATAGCAACAAAGGAGGTTTAACAAAAATAATGCATGCCCATCAATGCAGCCTGATCAGTGCCCATCTATGCAGCCTTTACCGGTGCCCATCAATGCAGCCTCACCAGTGCCCATCATTGCAGCCGGATCAGTGCCCATCAATGCAGCCTCACTAGTGCCCATCTATGCAGCCTCACCGGTGCCCATCAATGCTGCCTCACCGGTGCCCATCAATGCAGCCTCACCGGTGCCCATCAATTCAGCCTCACCTGTGCCCATCAATGCTGACTCACCAGTGCCCATTAATGCAGCCTCACCAGTGACCTTTATTTCAGCCTCATTGGTGCCCATTCATTTAGCCTCACCGGTGCCCATCAATTCAGCCTCACCAGTGCCCATCAATGCAGCCTCACCAATGTCCATCAATGTAGCCTCACCACTGCATGGTGGAGGGGGGGCGTGCGCCACCGGATTACACAGAGCAGGGATCTCCCACTTACCTGGCGGCCGCTGTCATACGAAGTACCGCCTCCTGGTTGGGCTCCTATGATAGACTGCACGCAGTGGCCGTGCCGTGTAAGCGGGAGATATTTGTAATCTGGCGGTGCTAGGGACTTCTGGTCACCCTGGGCTAGTGGCCAGCAGGACCCACAGGTCAGTGGCCAGCAGGACCCACATGTCAGTTGCCAGATCCCACTGGCCACTGATCTGTGGGTCGTGCTGGCCACTGACCAGTGGGTCCTGCTGGCCATGGTCTGTGGGTCCTGCTGGCCTGTATGCCGTGGGTAGCTCCCAGCAGGATTCACAGTCCATGGACAGCTCCCAGCAGGATTCACAGGCCATGGGCAAGGTAAATGAGGTGTATGGGGGCAGATTGATGGGATGATTGATCCTGTGGGGGTGTCAGGGTCTCTCACTTCAGCTTTCTCGGCAGATTCAGTGCTCAGCAGCAGCAGGACAGGTCCTTTTTTCCTCCTTCTCCACAGCATCCTCCAGTCCTGGGGGGTGGGTGATGATGTTGCTTCTGGTCGGGGGTCACATCTACTCCACAGCACTGTTACTGTACCACCAGCCAGCAGCGGCACGCCCAGGCCAGCCACGTCACATGGTGTTTTTACATAGTATGCAGCCAGGCAGAGGCACTGGGGCAGGCAAAATATCCAAGATTCCGACTGCGCCAATAGGAGTTGTAGCATGCGGTAGGCTGGCTGTGCTGCTCTCCTCAGACTGACTCCACCCCCTGGAGCAGGGAGCTTGAGCACGCAGCCGCCGCGGACTACAACTCCCATAAACAACAGCCGTGGCCGTCATGCGACGTCACCTGACAGACGGCTACTCAATATTGAGTCATTCAGCGATCAGTGGGCGGCCAGGGACCATTGTTTCGGTTATAAAATAAAAGTACAGTACTTAAATTGGGGGGGGGGCAAAGAGTAAAATTGGGGGAGTCATGGCCCCATCAGGCCCCATGCTGGTGACGCCATTGCACAATTTCACTTGCAGAGTATATCCTACTGCAGCTCAATAATGTATACTAAGCCGGTTGCTAGGACTAGTTAGGTGGCCACACATTGTGGTTGATTTACTAAAGGCAAACAGACTGTGCAAGTGCAGTTGCTCCAGAGATTAGTAGATGAAGTATGCACAGACTACCCAATCCCAATCAAATGTGAAAATGTGGCATAGACTCCCTCAAGAACGAGCTCTGGCCATTTCAGTAGATTGTTTTAAAGAGAGCTGGGTACATTCCTAAATGCATAAAATATAACTAGATACAAACATTTATAGGTAACACCAGAGGTAGTTGATTCAGAGAATATCCAATTGCCTCCTTGGGGATAAGGAATGACAAACATTTATAGGTAACACCAGAGGTAGTTGATTCAGAGAATATCCAATTGCCTCCTTGGGGATAAGGAAGGATTTTTTTTCTTTTCTCCACTGGAGTACATTGGATCATGCCTTATTTGGGGATTGTTTTGCTTTCCTTTGGTCAGTTGTAGGAATAGGATTGTGTATATGGGGGTTTTCTATAAGTTTTTTTTTCTATTGGTTGAACTAAATGGACTAGTGTTTTTTTTCCCTAACTTGTAAACACTTTTTCTTTGATTTTGGATAGAATAAAGGGGTCAGGGCCCGGACTTGAACCTGGGACCTCTGCTGTGTCTGGCAATGACTGCTCTCACTGAGCTGCTGCACAGCACCCGGTCTTATCCATTGGAGAACCTTACGTTTCGCCTTGACTTCTGCTGAACCTTGAACTCTTTGCTCCTCCCATAAACTTCCTGATTTAAACCATGTCTCTGCACTTCCTGTTTGCCAGATTATTGTGCTCTGTCTAGCCAATATTTCACTCCTGTCTTCCCTGCTGACGTCCCTATTTTTTCTACTACCCATTACCAACCCTTGGCTTGTTCCTTGACTACGCTTCTGCCTGATCTGAACCTGTAACTGCCCGTTACTGACCGTTGGCTTTTTTATTGACTATGCTTCTGTTTGATCCTTACCTGCTACATTCGCTTCTAGACCCTTGCTTACCTCCTGGAAGGATGATCCTGTTGACCACAACCTAGTACTAACACACAGCTAAATCCATCTCCACCATCAGAAGCTCAGGTGAACTCTGGAGTACTTAGACCCCGCACCTAAGATGAGCCCACGTCATCCACCACGGTGACCTGCTTTTATCCTTAACCCACTGGTCGGTGGAACTCCTGCTACTGCTTTAGCAACTGGTCTTGGAGCCTGATCCTTGATTGTGACAATTTTTTTTTATGTCATTGGTGTCCTATTGGGGAAACTTCCCTTTATATCCTGTCTCATAGCCCAAACAGGAAGTGGGAGGAAATCAGTCAGATTTTTTTTTTATTTGGAACAGGAAAAGGCAGCTGGATCCTGAGTGGTTCCTTGGGCTTACAGAGACCATTTAATTTGTGCCTGCTTTTGTCATAAGGCCTGTTATTATCTGTTCCACTTGTCATCTTTCCTGTGTTTCATATTGATAAATGTCACCAATTTTCTTCACATTCTTTGACCTCATCGTCATGCAATCTGCCAGCCTTTTTCACTTGGGCTTTGTGAAGGAAAAATTCTAATCTGTTAGTAAATGAGTTATAGGAATTGAGCTGTTAAAACTACAAGTCGTAATGTGGCATTTCTGTATAAACAATGTATTTTTCTCAGAAGAAAAGGTAAGGAAAACACATTTAATTACGGCCTTATATCCTGTTCTCCAAGCTTGGCAATGGGCTATTGATAGAGTGACACTTACATCAAATTATTTTTTTCTTTCAGGATGGTTAGAGTGAAATTATGGTGACAGACTATACATTTTAGGGCCTTGAACCTACAGTGATTATTATAAGTGATGATAATTATCCAGGCCTTAGCTGTGATTACTTGCTACACATAGTCCTCTTTAAAATCCTGCATTGTGTTCTTCTCTCTTGTAAACAAGGTAGAAAGGAAAGAAAGTAGTAAAGGAAATACAGAAATAAAATGAAAGATAAGTGGGTGGAAGGAAAGATATATTATTTAGAACTTTTCATTTTCTATACGGTACTGACAGTTATATTGCTGCACTACAAATCAGTTAAAGTCTCTGTTATGCTGGGGAAAATAAAAATATTTGCAATGCTCGGTGGTTTTGTAGAATATCGATTTCGCAAACCTGGAAAACATATAGCGCACAATTTCTGGAAGCCCAGTGGAAAATTATATTTCTAGTTAGTATACTGTATATACAAAAATGGAGTCTATAGTAAACTTGCTGCAAAGTGGTTCACTTTAAAACTGAACTGGCAGCACCATGTTGCAGTACCCTACAGGTAATGTTGCATTGCAACTGATTTTATATGGCACCACAATGTACAGCAATGCACTGTAGTGCACTTTGGTTTGTTGTTAAAATTGTTGTGATAAGTCTAATTTTTGGGATGCTGTGATGCATCGGCAGTCCATTCATTTCAATGGGCTGCTTTTATGCATTGCGCATTAATGCAGCTTATTAGGCACATTAATGACCATGCATTAAGCACCACAAATATGTATTTCCTCTGAATTAATTACTGGTTTAAAGTTCTGAGGATGAAAGGTTTTCAGTTAATTTATTTTTGTCTTTTGGTTGAACTCAAAAATAGGCTGGCCATGCACTATACATTGTAGTACTCACATTCTCCTGGCCTGAGTATCACCTCCATTGAAGTACTCACATTCTCCTGGTCTGAGGCCCACCTCCATTGTTGTACTCATATTCTCCTGGCCTGAGGCCCACCTCCATTGTAGTACTCACATTCTCCTGGCCTGAGGCCCATGCCATTGTTTGTAGTACTCATATTCTCTTGGCCTGAAGCCCACTTCCATTGTAGTACTCACATTCTCATGGCCTGAGGTCCACCTTCATGAATTAAGGGATTTTCACATGACCAGCATTTTAATGTTTTCACTGAAGAAAAAACATGTCAACGACTCAGTACAGCAACACCTTTATTTCCATATTTCCAGTTCCAGTAGTACAGGATAAAGCACCCTAGTGACACTTAAACATAGAATATCTAGCTATCTCTCCCCCACTCCTCAATATAGGTTCCCTTTTTGGTGGACTCTCCTCTAAAGTCTCTATGGCCTACCCTAAATGTCACTCTTTCCCAGGCAACAGAACTACATAATGTATGTCAGGGGGTAGCCTGTTTTCATTACTCCTTCTGACTGTCAGAACCATTGACGTAACGTGGCATAGTGCCTCCATATACTGTCAGAATGTTTATACTGAAATATAAAATATTATTGTATTTATGGAAATATGTAAATCTGTGCTTTGGGAGAATTACAATTTCCTACAATATCAAAACAAGAAATACAAAATTATTTTATCCGTGCTACTTTGAAGACAAGTAACACAAATTAATATTTAAAAAAAAAAAAAAATATATATATATATATATATATATATATATATATATATATATATATATATATATATATATATTAGGGCCGAAACAACTAATCGATTAATCGACAACTAATCGATTATGAAAATAGTTGTCAACTATTTTCATAATCGATTAATCGGCCAGTTGATTAGTTGGCCTGCATATAGAATGCATTATTTGTTTACATATCAGGAAATACAGTGCAGCACACATACAGCTCAGTACACCATCCATACATGTCACTAAGTGCCTGAGAATTTGTGAATGTGAAAGTGTGAGGAGCAATGCCTCATGGGACATGTAGTCCTGGGCAAGAAGTGAGTGGTTCTAAAAGCAGAAGTTTTTTTTACCTTGCTATAGCTGGCACTCTATACTATACTTTGCAGCAGCCCCAGAAGTGGAGGATCTGGGCTGCTCTGTGCAAAACCATTACACAGGTAAGTATAACAAGTTTGTTAAAAAAATAAAATAAAAACACTTTAAAGACTCTGTGCAGGGAAGATCAGTATTTGAACCCAGGGAAAGTGGAGGTAATAGAAGGCATTATCACTGTGTATGGATATTTAAGAATAAATTGCCTTTTTTTTTTTATTTACATATTAACTAAATTGTACACCACACTTTTTTTTTAAGATTATCCGATTAGTCGATTAATCGAAACAATAATCGGCCAACTAATCGATTATGAAAACAATCGTTAGTTGCAGCCCTAATATATATATATATATATATATATATATATATATATATATATAAACTAAAGATATAGTGCAAAATTTAAATCAGGTACAATTCATGATAAAACAAATAATTGATATACTTCTACAATCAGAGATAAATGATGGTTAAATGTTCAGATAATATTGACATTATATGACAAGGTATGTTCACAGTTCTTACTTTAAATCATCCTGGTATATTTAAAACCTGGTAACTCGTAAAATAACCTTCCGTGACTTCACGGCTTTATGTAAATAGCTTTTGTTATCATTATGTTATCTCTTCTTAACACAAACAGATCTCCTGCTTTACTTCTTATATGTGTATATATATCAAAGGACATTTTGAAGACACGCTTGACAAATACAATCAAGCTTATTTTAAATTTAGAGAGAATTTATTTTCACAGACATCACCCTAAAACCATTGTACAGCTGTTGGCATTTAGCTTTTTAAAGACAAACAAAATTTGTGTATTTCTCTTAATATTTGGAATTTAATTATTTCATACTGCAGTTAAAAATAATATAACTCCCAAATTGCCTTGCCAAATATATTTAAATGGTTTCAGTTATGTGTATGCAAAAACAATTCCATTACCAAAAGGTAATAATAAAAGATTTATACGTTGCCAGTAATTATGAGTTCTTTCTGTTTGAGAAGCAAAGTCCCATGAGGGTTCTCTTTCAACCCCCTACATCTGTGCGTTCAAGATCTCCTTCCAGCTTCCTTCAGAGATCCTTTCAGAGCGAGAGTTTCCCAGACATCTTCTCAGAGTCAGCTTCCTTCTAGAGATAGAGCCTTCCAGAGACCCTCAGAGATGCCCAAAGATAGAGTGAGCAATCTCTCTCATGTCCTCTGCAACTCTTTTTAACACCCCCAAGAAGTGGGTGTGTATCTCACATTACTACGTCACTAACGATGTCAAATAATGCTATGTTAGATAGGCTGCCATAGCAACCAAGGATGCAGCCATTTTGAGTAATGCCACTTTTAACCTGTAGAGCGGGGGTGTATAAGGAATAATTCCTAATGCTAGGGTCATCCAGAGTTAATCATAATTTATGACCCCTTTTGACCTAAGCCTTGGTGGAACACCATAAATTGTCTTATATGTCAAACAATTGTCAGACACTGTGGCTCTTCTAGTAAATTTATAGACTGGGAATGTTTACATACCATTAGCTTAGACCATTAGTGGAATTCCTAGGAAAGTGAGATCCTTTGAAAAGTATTTTTAAGCAAAACACTTTACTTCACAAATACAGGTTCTCAATGTCAATACAGCTAGGAACTCACATTTGTAAGCATAGTAATATGTATGTACTTAACGAGTTATAATAACTAATACATTTACATTATTACCATTATGAAAGAAACATTACTATTTAAGATATATAATACAATAGCTTATTGGTGGATGAGCCCCCTAGTTTCGTTTATGCATAGAACAATTCCTGTGAGTTCATGTGAAACTAGAGCTCCTTAGATATATGACCCTAGAGATGGCACATAAAATGCTCACACAGCCTCCCTGTAAGACATAAAATCATTCTGGTAACAAGGCCTTACTTACAGGCTTTGAACTGTGATTCAACCTTAGACACAAAATGGTTTTTCTCTTGTTCATAATATACAGGAATATGAAAAATATGAAAAATACATAATATGCATAATATAAAGGCCTATATGTATATTCTTTTAACCTCAAATGTTTCAACATGACCAAGGCTCCTCTCACACTGGATTATATAGGGGTACAGTACTCCACACTCCACCTACACTCACTCAGAGGAGGGACCTCACTGAAAACCCTTGCCTACATTTTTCAGGGTGCTCTGTCTGGTCACATGATCTTCTGTGTCAGCCAGCAGGAGAGAGTAGAGAGCGCCCTGACAACTGGTAATGTCTGGGAGTGTGACATCACCCATAGGCTTTATTGGCTCATCCATTGTCGGCACTTTTTTCTGAAATCAACTACCAGCTGACAAGAAATGTAACGTAATGTAACGTTCTCTGGTGGAAATATACACCTTATTTCCAGATTATTGATATACGCATTAGACATCTTAAAAACATTATTCTACTCAAACATCAAATCTCATTGTTGCATAATTGATGTGCTCGCTCATTTTACTACTGTGTTCTGTGACCCCATGTTCTGTTTAGTGTTCGTGTAAACAATGACAGCTATCTGACTAAAATTCAGGTCAAGAACATAGTTATGTAGTGAAATTGAAAAAGATTAACACGTTCGTCTAGTTCAACCAATAGAAAAACAAATGGATAAATAAACTTGAAACCTCCATATCCAGAACACTATCCCACAACTGATTCAGAGGAAGGCATAAAAAAATAAAAAAAATACAATTAAAGCATGGATATTTCCCGGATTAATGATCTTTGGTGGTATTAGTTGTAAAATGTAAATAAAAAACTGATGTAGCACCCTGGTGTTTAGACAGGGTTGCTCCTAAATTTACCTTCCAGGTAAACATTGACTAATTGTTGAGAATCAATTGATTTCACTCTAAGTTTGTAACTGCTGCACTTCTCTCTTTTGCCACTAGGTGGCCGGGTATCTGATGGCATTAGATATGAGAAGGGCAAAGCAAGGTCAGATTATGGGTATATGGGGTACCCCAGCCAATGGGTGGGGGTTTTCTTGGATACCTTGGTCTGCTGGGAGAACCTATATATTTGGGTGGAGTCAGGTGACCCGTGTTCTGTGCCACCTGGACGGCTGTCTGGGTGGATGTGTGTTGTATTGCCCCGGCTGCTAGGCCAAAGTTTGGGGCTATCCCAGGCATATCTGACTGCTAGGCTGTCTGAGGGCCTATCCATAAGTAAGAGAGCACTGCAGGGTTGGGATTGCGGCTTGCAATTCACCCAGGAGGGACGGTTCTGCCGGCCGGGGAACCTGTTGTAACCTGTTGTAACTGGAGGTAGAGGGGAAGCTGTCGTCACTAAGGGGCCATCCGTCTTATTACCAGGGACCACAGTGAGTAGCTGAAGCAAGTACCGGCAAGTAGAAGTATTTTCAATAACCAGGGACGGGTAACAATTAAGAAACTTCAGCGGGTATCAAGTCAGGAACCCAGTCAGCGGAGGTGATGCTTGCCAAGCAGCCTTGTGTGTCAAGCCAGGGACCGAGCAGGCCAGTGGGGTGAAGTTTAACCACTTAAGACCGGGACCATTATGCAGGTTAAGGACCTGGCCTGCTTTAACTGACAATTGCGCGGTCATGCGACATGGTTCCCAAACAAATTTGGTGTCCTTTTTTTCCCACAAATAGAGCTTTCTTTTGGTGGTATTTGATCACCTCTGCGGTTTTTATTTTTTGTGCTATAAACAAAAATAGAGCGATAATTTTGAAAAAAATGTTTTACTTTTTGCTATAATAAATATCCCCAAAAAAGATATAAAGATATTTTTTTCCGCAGTTTAGGCAGATACGTATTCTTCTACCTATTTTTGGTAAAAAAATCGCAATAAGCGTTAATCGATTGGTTTTTGCAAAATTTATAGCGTTTACAAAATAGGGGATAGTTTTATGGCATTTTTATCAATAATTTATTTTTTACTACTAATGGCGGCGATCAGCGTTTTTTTTTTGTGACTTGCGACATTATGGCAGACACATCGGATAATTTTTACACAATTTTGAAACCATTGTCATTTTCACAGCGAAAAGTGCTATAAAAATGCACTGATTACTGTGAAAATGACAATTGCAGTTTATGAGTTAACCACTAGGGGGCGCTGAAGGGGTTAAGTGTGACCTCATATGTGTTTCTAACTGTAGGGGGCAGAGCTGGACGTGTGACGTCAGTGATCGTCTTTCCGTATATCGGGGAACAGACGATCACTGACACTGCCACAATGAAGAACAGGGAAGGTGACCGATCGCGGGAAACCAGCGGCGATCGGGTTCGCGGGTCCCGCGGGCGCGGTCACGGAGCTCTGGACCGGGTCACGAGTGCTCCGCCAGCTGGGCCTTAAAGACACACGTACAGGTACCTGCTTGTGCCCAGCCGTGCCATTCTGATGATGTATATCGGCGTGAAGGGGTCCTTAAGTGGTTAAGAAGTAAAAAAATAAAAATAAATCTTCATTTTGCAAAAAATTGGTGGAATAAATCACAACTTCAAAAAACTCACCATGCCTCTTACTAAATACCTTGGAATGTCTACTTTCTAAAAAGGCGTTATTTGGGGGGGTATTTGTACTGTCCTGGCCTGTAAGGTTTTCAATAAATTAGTACATCAGGTGTGATCAATTTTTAATGATTGGCACCAAAGCTTGTAGACTCTATATGGGCTCATGTACACAGGACGTTTTAAAAATGCCAGCGCTACAGCAGCGCTAAAAATGCCCAGTTTTCCTCCCTGGCGGTATGATTCTTTCAGATTTTAGGTGCTGAATGCGGTACAATTGTTTTGCATGGAAATTTGGTGTTTTATATTGTAGGCCTGTAATTCTTAGGAATAACTCACTTAAATCTGTCCAAACAAGAGTCTAGTAGACATCCCGGGTATGATAAAGTTTGAAACACAAAATCATAAATTATAATATAATAAATAATTATAAATAATTATAACAAATAATAATAATAATAAAAATTATTACTTTCAGTTAGGGTTGTCCAGATACCGATACCAGTATCGGTATCGGGACCGATACCGAGTATTTGCGCGAGTACTCGTACTCGCGCAAATACTCACAATACCAAAATAGAATACTTTTTTTGTGACATCGAACACAAATTGGATGGCACCATTGGATGGCACTGATAGGTGGCACTGGCATTGATTGAATGGCACTCATAAATGGATGGCACTGATAGGTGGCACTGATAGGTGGCACTGGCATTGATTGGGTGGCACTGATGAGATGCACTAATAAGCTGCCTCCCTGCACTGATGCACTATTGGGCACTGATCTGCACTGATAGGTGGCACTGGCTAGCTGCACTTTTGGGCACTGGCACCGATGAGCTGCACTGACAGTGATCACTCCTTCAATGATATGTAGTTTTCCAGTACCGTATGCTAAAAAACAGCCCCACACCATGATGTACCAGTTCTTCATAATTCTAAAGAAAATATCTTTAGTCTGTATTGTGGTTTGAAAACGGTCACATGACATTAAAAAAAAGTATCGGTATTCGGTATCGGCGACTACTTGAAAAAAAGTATCGGTACTTGTACTCGGTCCTAAAAAAGTGGTATCGGGACAACCCTACTTTCAGTGTTTGATGACGAATTTCCCCACAAATCGCTATCGCTTAATTCTGCAAGTGATTCTAATTTATTATCGCTGTTTTCTAGCTGCTCTAAAACCACTTTTAACATAAAGGGACACTTTTTGGTTGCTATGGACAATCTACAGTTTCCAGGCAGAAAGAACAGTCTTTATTATATAAAAGTGCGTGCAGGTCACTGGGCAGACCACTAGGGAAAAAGGGGGTGTGTATTTATTTTATACAGTACTGTAATCTGTAAGATTACAGTATACTGTATGTGTACTGTGTTTTTATTTTTTTGAATCTGGCGCCGATCTCTGCTCCCGTGTGGCATAACACTGCAGGGAACGGAGCTCAGCGGCGCACGGATACTGTGTGAATCGAGCAAGGAGACAGCTCGGTCACACATCGGGGAGACATCGCAGGATCAGGGGACAAGGTAAGAAATCTCCGCCTGGATACTGTGATTCAATCCTGAGTCTGGCTCGGGGATACCGCTAATGGTACTGGATTTTCACCCCGAGCCAGACTCGGGATTACTGCCAGGGAGGTTAAAAACACTCCCTATAATGTAAAAACACTAGTGTTGCTCACGAATATTCGTATTGCGAATATTCGGCTCGAATATGGCATATTCGAGTATTCGCGATATATATCGAATTTCGCGGTGAATATTCGCAATTCCGAATATTCGCATTTTTTCAATTTTATTTTTAAAACAGATCACATCTAAAAGCATTGCTGGTATGATTAGAGACCCTGGGCCGAGTAGCTAAGCTGAGGCGATCCTTTTATGTTGCCGAATATAAAAAAAAAATATGTGAATTTTCGCTAATGCGAATGCGAAAATGATTGCGAATTTTCGATAACTGTGGTAGGAGAACTCTGATTGTCTCTGATGCAAAAGGGGGGGGGGCTTTGTGTATGTTTCTGTTATGAATATTTGTATGTTTGATATTATTTTTTTTTGTAAGAAGGAAAAAATTGCGCATACCTTAAAAAAAGGGGAGAATACAGCAGCAACTCAAAAATGTTATACAACATAAATTAATACAAGACAGAAAATGGAGTCGCTCTACAAGAATAAAAAATATGTCTAGTGACAAGACATGTGGGCAAATTATAAAATAAGCAAGCGCAAATAACTTGTGAAATACACAGTGAAACAAATATATAAAGAAATATAGTCCCAATAATAGAAAAAGAATCTTTCATAAAAATGTCTTTGATATGTGAAGTGAAAAAAAGTCCAAAGCATGCAGCATGAACGTGTTCAATCTTCAAGGTGTTTGATTGACAAACGGCTGTGACAGATGGATAGAGTAAAGAATCACCACCAATGCAAAACACTTTTTATTTTCTATTGTAAAATATCTGAGCCAATCAGAGTGCTCCTTCCGCATTTGCCGAATATTCGCAATTATTTTGTATTGTAAAATATTAAGAATATTCTGAGCCAATCAGAGTGCTCCTTCCGCATTTGCCGAATATTCGCAATTATTTTGTATTGTAAAATATCAAGAATATTCTGAGCCAATCAGAGTGCTCCTTTCGCATTTGCCGAATATTCGCAATTATTTTGTATTGTAAAATATCAAGAATATTCTGAGCCAATCAGAGTGCTCCTTCCGCATTTGCCGAATATTCGCAATTATTTTGTATTGTAAAATATCAAGAATATTCTGAGCCAATTAGAGTGCTCCTTCCGCATTTGCCGAATATTCGCAATTATTTTGTATTGTAAAATATCACGAATATTCTGAGCCAATCATAGTGCTCCTACCGCAGTTATCGAAATTTCGCAATTATTTTCGCATTCGCAATAGCGAAAATTCGCAATCATTTCATTTAGATAAAATATCACGAATATTCGAATTTAGCGAATATATCTCGAATATTCGACTATATATTCGAGATATATCGCGAAATCGAATATGGCGTATTCTGCTCAACACTAAAAAACACCCATCAGGCACTTATTTTTACTGCTCCTGGAAGCTCAGGCTGTTGTTTCATATGGTTACAGTGTTGCATGACTGAGTCATTGTCATTCAAAATGTGAGAGCGCTGAAAGCTGAAAATTGGTCTGGTTGGGAAGGGGGTATAAGTGCCCAGAGGGCAAGTGGTTAAGATGGTGGAGATACAACAATTTCTGATCACATTTAAATATACAGAATGGTAGATCAAAGTAGATACTATTAATAGTTTGGGTAATCTTAACCACTTGAGCTTCTGCAGATTTTACCCCCTTAATGACCACACCATTTTTTGCTATTTAGCCCTGCACTACTTTAACTGGTAATTGCATAGTCATGCAATGCTGTAATCAAACAAGTCTTATCATAGCCTCATCATAGCCCCACTGAAGCCTCATCGAAGCCCCACCAAAGCCTTATTGAAGCACCAAGAAAAAGCAAGGTGTAAACAGGACTGTAAGCTAACCATTTTATTTAGTGACAGGAGCTTTGACTGGCATTCAGAGAGCTTTAACAAAGCCTGTCCGAAATCTTGTTCTAAAGCAAGTGTAAACTAGCCCTAATGCCACGTACACACGATCGGATTTTCCGTCGGAAAAACCTTGGATGGTTTTTCTGATGGAATTCCGCTCAAGCTTGCCTTGCATACACACAGTCACACAAAAGTTCTCTGAACTTTTGACCGTCAAGAATGCGGTGACGTACAACACTACGATGAGCCGAGAAAATTAAGTTCAATACTTCCAAGCATGCTTTGAATTGTTCCAAAGCATGCGTCGGAATTTTGCGTGTCGGAATTGCTACAGACGATCGGATTTTCACATTTTTTCCATCGGAAAATTTGAGAACCAGCTCTCAATCTTTTGTTGGCAGAAATTCCAACAGCAAAAGTCCGATGGAGACTACACACGGTCGGAGTTTCAGTTCAAAAGCTCACATCAGACTTTTGCTGTTGGAATTTCCTATCGTGTGTACCGGCATTAAGGTTACTAATGGTTGTGAATAAAGACTATTGGTTACATTTGTTAGTAGATGTTTTGTTGGAATTATAAATTTGGTAATTTTAATGTACAGTGGAACCTCGGATTGCGACTAACGTGGTTAATGAGCGTTTCGCAATACGAGCACAGTATTTCCTAAAATCCTAACTCGGTTTGCGAGTGTTGTCTCGCAAAACGAGTAGGATTCAGGCCAAAGAGGTGTGCAGTACCACGTTTGGTCTGAGGTGGTGGGGCGCCGGATCCAAACGGCACCGATCGGCGCTGTTTGGAAACAGCCGGAAAGGCCCGAAGACAGTTCGGCTGACCTCAGCAAACCTCGAAAAGGCTCATGAACGGAGTCTTTTCGAGGTTTGCCGAGGTCAGCCGAACTGTCCTCAGACCTTTTCTGCCATTTCTGAGGCTCTCCGGCACCCTCCGCCTCTGGCCACATGAGGTATTACATGCCATTGAAGTCACTGTGGGACAAATTATTTTTGTTTCCATTGACTTCAATAGGGAAACTCGCTTTGATATAAGAGTACTTTGGATTACGAGCATTCTCCTGGACACGGATTATGCTTGTAATCCAAGGTTCCACTGTACTTAGTGTATGTTAAGTATCATAATGCAAGAGCAATTAAAAAGTAAATTGTGGATAATTCTTGATATTGTACCATTCAGAAAATGAAAAAAAAAAAAAAAAAGGGAAATATCCAGCTGTATTCTGTGCAGTAGTAATGCATTCAGCTTTTGTTATTGAACAACTGAGCTGGTTACAACCATCCCTTGTGGAAGTGTAAAATGTTTATTCTTCATATCAAATGGCTGGATACTTTCCGGACAGACCTTGTATATTCCTTAACCACTTGACCACCAGGCACGTAAACCCACTTAATAACCAGATCAATTTTCAGCTTTCGGTGCTCTCACAATTTGAATGACAATTACTTAGTCATACAACATTGTACCCAAATGAAATTTTCGTCCTTTTTTTTCACACAAATAGAGCTTTCTTTTGGTGGTATTTAATCACCGTTATTTTTTGCGCTATAAGAGGAAAAAGACTGAAAATTCTGTAAAAAAAAATAAATTTTTCTTTGTTTCTGTTATAAAATTTAGCAAATTTTGTATTTTTTCTTCATTCTTTTGCATAATGTGAAAGATGAAGTTACGCCGAGTAAATAGATACCCAACATGTCACCCTTCAAAATTGCTCACGCTCGTGGAATGGCGCCAAACTTTGCTACTTAAAAATCCCCATAGGCGACGTTGCAGGGTATTGTGGGGTATTGCAGAGTATTGTGGGGGTATTGCAGAGTAGTGTGGGGTATTGCAGAGTAGTGTGGGGTATTGCAGAGTATTGTGGAGTATTGCAGAGTATTGTGGGATATTGCAGAGTATTGTGGGGTATTGCAGAGTATTGCACAGTTTGGTTATGTTGCAGAGTATTGTTATGGGGCAGGGATGGCTGAGCAGGGATGGATGGCTGGATCTGTGACTGCATTTGTCACAGATCCAGCCCACAGTACTCGTGCTGCATCGGCTCTCTCCCCTCTCCTCTCACACTGTACCGTTCGGGAAAAGAGAGGGGAGGGAGGAACCGGCGTCATCACATGACGCCGGTTTGTTTACAAGTGATCGCTCCATCATTGGACGGAGCGATCACGTGGTAAACCACCGCTATCAGCGGCGATTTACCGTGATCTGTGATGCGCCGGGTCCGTAGGTCACGGACATTCCCGTGTGCGCGCCCCAGGGGGCGCGTGGGAGCGCGATTCTGGGAGGACGTCCATGGACGTCCTCCCAGAGTTAAGGAACCGCCTTGTAGACGTCTTTCGTCTATAGGGCGATGAGTAAGTGGTTAAAGAATTTATATTTTTACTAACACATGATTGGGTATTTCTACCATACAGTCTTGCATTTGTCAGAAAGGTGGAGTTATGCTTTAAACATTTTCTTTCATGATTACTTCTTGGTGTAAAGATTATCTAATATACATTGCCTTCCCTTCTCTAATTCATTCAAGTTGTTATACAATACTAAACAAAATCAAAGTTCCCAAGCTTGACATAACAAGGAAATCCCAAGCAATACGCAGGACTCCGAAAGAACATTCTCTTCTCTGTCTCCATATTCTTAGTATTCTCTGTTCTTCCTCCCTAGCTGTGTAGTCTCATTGTTTAGAATGTGTCATTGCCAGGCAAAGTGCCCATAACAAACAATACTACAAACCACAAATCACAGACAGATTTTGCATCAGCTACCTAACTTTTGGAATATTTTAAAAATTACTTACACAATTTAAATTCATGTATTTACTTTGCAAACACTTAACTGACACACTTAACCACCAGCCTGTGTATACCTGTTCATTATTAGGTAATTTTTCGTTTTTAGTTTCATGATAGTTTGAGTGACGATTACTGGTTCATGCAACACTGCACCCAAATAAGATTCATATCATTTTTTGAGACAGATAGAGCTTCATTTTGGTGCCATTTAGGAAAACTTTATTTTTTACTGTAGACAGGTAAAAAGAAGACCAACGATTTTTGAAAAAGCAGTTTCTCTTTCTTGGTATAAAACCTGCACATAAAAAGGACATTAGAATACAAATACCCCCGAAATAGTAAACATACAAAGAAATACTGTGCATCTGCTAAAAATCAAACATATAAAATGGTATAGATCAAACCACTACAGTGAAAGATATCCAGCAGCACCATTAAGGTTATTCACAATAAATAGCATATACAAAAACAGTGATGCACTAACCATAAATTTGCTTAAAGGGGTTGTAAAGGTTTTTTTTTTTTCTAAATAGGTTCCTTTAAGCTAGTGGATTTTTGGTTCAATTACCTTTTCCTTCGATTTCCCTTCTAAAAGTTTTCTTTGTTTTCTTTGTCTGAGTTTCTCACTTCCTGTTCCTCCTCAGTAAGCTTTTCTGGCTGACTAACCCCCAGCCAGAACAGCTCGGATGATGGGGGCAAGCTTACAGGAAGTGAGAAATTCAGACAAAGAAAAAAAACATTTAGAAGGGAATTTGAAGGAAAAGGTAAGTGAACCAACAATGCACTAGCTTAAAGGAACCTATTTAGAAAATAAAAAACAAACCTTTACAACCCCCTTAAAAGGTGTTAATATGTGGAAAAAGTCCAACTGTAGAAAACTAAAAAAACACAAATCTGTGAAATTTAATAAAAGGTATTGCACTTACATTCGTTCAGCTAAAAACCAGTGTTATATATAACATAGGTGGTCACCATAAAAAAAATCCAGGCACTGTACATAGGAATGCAAAAGCTGGAAACAGCTCCTGACCGGTTTCGTCACTAAGAGGACTACATCCGAGACATTAGCGTCATTTCCTGCCATCGCAATATATAGGAAACAGGCAATTCAGTGGTGCCTTTGTGGAAAGTAGACACCCCAAGGTGATCTATTTTTGCCACGATTTTTTGGAACTGAAGAAAAATGCTGGTAGTAAGGGGGTTAAAACCCAGAGCCTAAGAAAAACACTATTAAACCCCCGATGCTGCTAAAACCCTGGAATTAATGAATGATCATTCAATCATTAGTTATACCTTTTCTTTTCGTAAGAGGAAGGTGTGTGCACTTTAATGTAAGCAGTACACTGTTTACATTTGTGTTCACTGTGATTAGTCATTACATGGTACAGAGCCACTCGGATCAGCTCTGTACACTCTGTAGGCAATGCTGTCCAATGACAGCAAAGTTCACAGCCATTAACACTGGTCACCTGAGTGCTAAATCTGAAGTGACATTTATAAAAGGCAATAACACAGTGTAGAGACATAACTCGTTATGTGTGGCATCACATCCAAATTAAATAAAAAAAAAAAAAAAGAAAAGAACAATAGTGCAGGACTTTGAAGGTTGCCACTATAATCCCAAGTGAAAGAAAAAAAAGGCTCACATATGTAAAAAAATATGAAAATGTATTATATCATATCAAATATAAAAAGTCATAAAAGACATTATAAAAAAAATTGCATTGGCATTACATTGAAAAGTACAGGCTTTACCCTGAATGAACCCTCATTCTTGGTTGCATTATATCATATGCCTACATCCCTCTTGGAGCTGACTGTGCATTCTTTCTTCCTTTTCACGCTATGATTTGAGCACTCCATGCCTCTTGCCCTGACCATGTACCAATAGGATCCCCTGAAGAAGCTATTGGCGAAACGCGTAGCGATCCATTGGTGTTTGTACAATGATCCTGTCAATGGCCCTGCATATGAAAAGCAACTGTATATTTACCTTATCTAACACGCTATTGATCTATGGGCCTTACTTACAGGTTTCACTGTACAACCTGATTTTTTTGACACATGGGAGACTGTTATAACTATACAATATGTGCAATTTTTTCTACAATGTCATTTATAAAAGGCACTCCACAAAATAGTCATTCATCTCCTTGCTTTTTTTTTTTTGTCCTACAAAATGGTGGTAGGGAGGTGATTAAATAACTAATCATCATGTAAAGCCCAACCAAACTTTATTTTATGACATTGGGTCTGATTTTACGGTGATCTGCAAGTTTTCAAATGCTGTCTGTGCCTCTGTAGAAGATACTAATGAGGACAGAGTATACCCAGACACTCTCCTTATGATGATTGACCTACCGTATTTATCAGCGTATAACACGCACAGGCGTATAACACGCACCCTAACTTTAGGAGGGAAGTTTCAGGAAAAAAACTTTCCACAGCCCCCTGCGTATAACACGCAGGCACAGTTTAGCCTCTATTTTCAGGGTAAAAAAGTGAATGTTATACGCCAATAAATACAGTATTTAACCACTTAAAGACCTCAGGTGTTTTTCAGATTTGGTGTTTGCAAGACTAAAACATTTTTTTCTGCTAGAAAATTACTTAAAACCCCCAAACATTATATATATTTTTTTTCTAACACCCTAGAGAATAAAATGGCGGTCATTGCAATACTTTTTGTCACACCGTATTTGCGCAGCAGTCTTACAAGCGCACTTTTTTTGGAAAAAATTCACTTTTTTGAATTAAAAAATAAGACAACAATAAATTTGGCCCAATTTTTTTATATATTGTGAAAGATAATGTTACGCCGAGTAAAATGATACCCAACATGTCACGCTTTAAAATTGCGCCCGCTCGTGGCATGGCGTCAAACTTTTACCCTTAAAAATCTAGATAGGCGACGTTTAAAAAATTCTATAAGTTGCATTTTTTGAGCTATAGAGTAGCTCTAGGGCTATAATTATTGCTCTCGCTCTAACGATCGCGGCGATACCTCACTTGTGTGATTTGAACACCGTTTTCATATGCGGGCGCTACTCACGTATGCGTTCGCTTCTGCGCGCGAGCTCGTCAGGACGGGGCGCTTTAAAAAAAATTTTTTTTTGTTTTCTTATTTAATTTTATTGATTTTATTATTTTTTACACTAAAATATAAAAAAAAAAAAAAATTATCACTTTTATTCCTATTACAAGGAATGTAAACATCCCTTGTAATAGAAAAAAGCATGACAGGTCCTCTTAAATATGAGATCTGGGGTCAAAAAGACCTCAGATCTCATATTTAGGCTTAAATGCAAAAAAAAAAAAAAAAAAGGAAAATTTGTCATTTAAAAAAATGACAGAAAAAAAATTGTCTCTTTAAGAGGCTGGGCGGGACTGACGTTTTGACGTCACTTCCGCCCAGCAGAGCTATGAGGACGGGTGGGGGCCATCTTGCCCTCACTCAAGTCCTCACTCTCCTGGCGGCAGCATCGGATCTCCTCCGCCGCTACCGACGGCTCCGGTAAGCGGCGGAGGGCGCGGAAAAGCGGCGGGAGGGGGGGGGGCCCCTCTCCCGCCACCGATAACGGCGATCTCGCGGCGAATCCGCCGCGGAGACCGCCGTTATCGTTTACACGGCCGCCAGCTGAAAACATGGATATCTCAGTTGTGGCAGCAGCTGCTGCCGTTACTGAGATATCCATGTTTAAAAAGAGGACGTATATATACAGTGGGGGGTCCGTAAGTGGTTAAAGGGGTTGTAAAGGTAAAAGTTTTTTCACGTTTACTTACCTGACCCTTCGAAAGTCCCGCGCCGTGAACGCACAGGCTTCTCGGCCGGCTTCTCAGCTCATTCATTGGTTGATTGAAAGCAGCGCAGCCATTGGCTCACGCTGCTGTCAATCACATCCAATGACACGGCGCGCCGGGGGGGCGGGGCTGAGTGATACAGTGAACAACTATAGCTGCCGGCTGTATAACTGGAGCGTGCCCGCAAGAACTAACCACCATGAGAGCTCGCTCGCATGAAGGTGCTTAGTTCTTGCAGGGAGGAGCCGAGACAGCCACCAAGGGACCCCAGAAGACCAGGTTTGGGGCCACTCTGTGCAAAACGAGCTGCACAATGGAGGTAAGTATAACATGTTTGTTATTTTATTTTTTATTTATCTTTAGTGTTCTTTTAATCTAAGGTGCTGGAGCGAGACAGGTGGTGCCCTTTTTGCACAGTTAGGATATCATCCACACATCAAGGTATTCCAAGATCTGCATTTCTGTAGTCATAATATAACATCCTCAACTTCCTCAATGGAGGCATACAAATACTAATGAGTAGGTGGAGGGCAGGTGACTAGGGGTGTGTGTCACCGCCTCCATCTAGGATTGGTATAGTAGTAAAGAGCACTGGAAAAAAACGCATGAAGGTATATGTATAAAGGTATCAAAAACGCATCTCCATCCCTGATGATATGAATAGAACATAGATTGGGACTTTGAATGAGGCATTCTCTTTTTCCATTAACAGGGATGGAGGCATGTGTTTTTCATATGCCTCATTTAAAGTCCCAATCCATGTTCTATTCATATCATCAGGGATGGAGATGCGTTTTTCATACCTTTATACATATACCTTTATGCGTTTTTTCCAGTGCTCTTTACTACTATACCAATCCTAGATGGAGGCGGTGACACACACCCCTAGTCACCTGCCCTCCACCTACTCATTAGTATTTGTATGCCTCCATTGAGGAAACTATAAAAGTTTAGTTAGGACTACAGGAATGCAGAGAGCCTTGGCGAGGCCTGTAGCTTAACCATATATTTGCAAATATGTGCAACCAATCCTCTGCTTTTAACATACAAAGTTAGACAGTTGTATTTGGCCTGCTGTTTGGTTGGTAAGTTTGAGCCTGGTTATTACACATACAACTTTATTTATTTATACTACTGTTTAAACGCATCTCATTTAAAGTCCCAAACCCTTCTCTTTTTCCATTACCAGGAATGGAGGCATGTGTTTTTCATATGCCTCATTCAAAGTCCAAATCCATGTTCTATTCAACTCAGTCATGCTGCCCTGAACTCTAATAAACCTGACCCAATTACAGACTCACTGATTGTGAGTCAGGATATGGTTTACCTACTCTCACACTAGTAGCACACTAGAGGGTGCTACACAATATTGGTGAAGTACAGAGTCCATAATATATTGTCCACTAACTTATTATTTTTTGAAAATGTATTTTCATGTGTTAGTGACTAACACTGTACTGTGCTCCATAGCATGTTTGATCATCTGTGATTAAATTACACAGTATGGTTAACTGTTAGCTAAAATAAAATCAACTGCTGAAGAAACAACCGACACCAACAATATATAGTTGGTATGGATTACAAGGGGAACCCCAGGGAAAAAAAACAAAAATAAACATCATCTTGGGCTGTTGTTTATCAAAGCACTGGACCTTGCTCTTAAAGTTGGTCGATGGCATGAGTAGTAAAGATGAGTGAATAATGGAATATACACATTACTCCCTTAATGTTTTCTTCTCCAGTATAATTAGTAAACTTGTAAACATTGACCATGGTTCACTATAACGTTGTGGTAACTGTAGTGCCCCCTACCAGAAAGCTAGCTCATATTTAAGGCCGTTGGTGCCCATGTGGTGGAAATCCCCAACCACTGTGATGGAAGTGACCCAGTTCAACAGTGACTTACGGTTTATTTGGGCAGGTTTGTCACACAGGGAGCATTCCAAGTGGTGGCAGCTTCATGATACATTGCCATAGTGCAACTGCAGCTCAAATAAAAATTGTTAAAAATGTATTCTAAAGATTTAATATCTTTAAAGCTGAATTCTGGATTCAATTCTTGCAAGTTAAATTTTTTATTTTTTTTCTAGGGGATGGTTTAACTTAAAGGGTCACTAAAGGAAAAAACATTTTTTGCTGAAGTGACTGTTTACAGGGTATAGAGACATAATAGTTAACTGATTCCTTTTAAAAACAATTAAAAATAGATAAAAATCAATCATATAATGTACCTGTAGTTTTTTAGTTTCGTTTTTGCATTTAGTTTCGTTTTAGCATGTTATGCTGTATCTTTGCTGGACAGTGCCATAGAGCAGTATTGATTTGAAAACGAAACTAAAATCTCCCAGTACTGTGGTGATCAGGAAACAGACAACCAGGAAGTGTCCAAAACACAGGAGAATTACAGCAACATCAGAGCAAAAACGAACAATGAGGACATGAAACCAGGACTGCAGTAAGGTAAAGGAAGCTATTTAGCTAAAAAAAAAAAAAATCCTTTAGTGACCCTTTAACTTATTCCTTGCTCCTCTGGTAGTCAATGTTGCCAGATTGGGGTTGGGCTCCTGGCATCCTCACATAAAATGTTGAACCATCGCATATTTTGGTCTTGCCCTTGAATACGGAACTTCTGGGGAGAAGTCCGTCGTATAACCCAAAAGTTTACGGAAGAGCTGGGGAGAAGTCCGTCGTATAACCCAAAAATTTACGGAACGTACAATACCGGATTAACCAGCTTATTTTATCCTGCATGCGACGGATACACCAGCACGAGTGTACAAAAAAAATCAGTGGTCCGACATCTCCTAGACGCAGCCAAAGCCTGCATCTCACTTAATTGGAAGTCCCCACACCCACCGACCATTGCCCAATGGCTCCACAAGGTGGACGATATTAGCCAGAGGCATATTACAAAACGTGGCAACTATGGAATATATTTAAATACTGCGACGAGGGACGAAACCTCAGAGGGACTGAGTTAGCAACCTGATTAACTGACCTGTCCTACCTCACTATTGCTGCGTCCCCTGACTCTTGAATACTTGAGAAGGGCGACACCACCCCTAATGGACAGCCACCCGAATCCATGTTCGAATACACCTGCCCCTGTCGAGGATCTCGTCGAGCCAAAAAGAGAGCATGTTTTCTTTTTCCTCGACAGGAATGGGAAAATTTGGCTCGCCAAGATCCTTGACAGCCTAACAAGGAACTCGACGAGCAAAACGATGTGTTTCGCCCGTCGAGTTTCTCGGTCGTGTGTACGTGGCTTAAGAGAAAGAGAGAGAGAGTCCAAAACTATGCATTGATTTGTACATAACTTTGTAAAAAATACCCAATTAGGTGCAAGGACATTTAAAAAAAAAAGCATGTTTGCTTGCACATGATTGGGTGATGGAAATCAGCAGAGTGTTCTCATATTAACTAAGCTCTGCACCTGCACTCTATTTGTCTTTAGTAAATCCACAAAAATGAGAACACACATTCTGGTATTCAATTCTGCCCATTTTTAGGGCTAGTAAGCAAGCTATTGTCAAACAAAAGTCATGGAAACTAGGGTACTTAGGAGACATTTACCAATACCAAAATAAAAAATAAAAACAACACACACTGACCATATCACCCAACAATTTATTAAAAGGGGCTGATTTATGTATTATTGGCATTTTTGTGATCCAGCCAACCAGACAGAAGGCTATGCGCTGCATTATAGTTTGTTCCTTATGTCGGCGAATCTGCAAACTTTTTAGACAAAAGTTTCTTAATCGCTGCAAATACATCTTAGCAGCAAACCCGAAATTCATCCCTATTTAGGTCAAATCCTAGATTGTGTTAATCATTTAGAACATCTCCAGCTGTGAAAAATGCTAATGTATAAAAAAAAGATACAGGAAGAACTATTTATTTAACTAAGAAATATATTTGAAATTGTTGCTAGGTAGTTGCAGATCTTAGTAATTGTCATATGAGCACAGCTTTTACATTAAAACCTGCAATCATCTTATGCTATAAAAAGTATTAAACACCATTTTAGTTGGGAGAATATATGGAATATAGCATAAAATGTTATTTATGTATGTGGTTTGAATCATCATAACCAGTAATTCTCTCTAATCTTGTGTGCAGAAAACATTTTATTGTAAGGCTTTGGATAGTACGGTACGTTCCTTAGGTTCTCCTGCCAGTGGGAATAGAAATATTATCATTAGGCATATGGTCAAGGAGATGGCTTTCCATGTACAGTTGTCAACACTTTTTTTCCTATCGCCGAAAGAAATACAGTTACCTCATGTTAGTATGTTTACAGATTGTCACCTTATTGTAAATCAGATTAGTAGCAGTAAAACAAGAACATATTCAGTGTAAAGAAGTGATCCTAAAAAATGAGTGTTGAGTTGGACACCAAAGGTTGTGTGCCTACAAGCTCCAGTTCGAAAAAGACATAACCTTGGATTGCGAGCATAAATGGTTCCAGAAACATGCTTGTAATCCAAAGCATTTGTATATCCAAACAAATTTCCCCATAAGAAATAATAGAAACTCAGATGATTTGTTCCACAACCATTTATTCATAAGTCTTTCAGTTTATAGTCCATATAAAAAGATTATAGCAACGTGATGGGTTGTGCAACCATAAAATGTCCATCCACAAATGAAAGCCACTACAAGGGGATTAGAAGGAAAATCCAGCAGGAGCTACAGAGTATAAAAGAGAAGAGAGGCGCCTCTAGGTGTAGCAATATGGTTACATTTAATGAAGGTACAACATTCAGCAACTGACATGGTTGATGGTTAAAAGAGGCACATGGCACAGGCATCCGGGGTAAAGTTGTCCACATAGACCATCCCCCACACCACCGGCTCTCACCGCTGTCAGTCTGCAATTGTGACAGGGAAGACTATCCTGCAATAGAGCGATCTGAAAGCGAGGCTTGAACAGCTTGTGGAGCGCAGCATGGAAGGGACGACATTGATGGAGGTGAAGTAGATGGCCTATGTGGGCAGCTTTACCCCGGATGCCTGCTTACTTAGATGTGCCTGTTTTATTCATCAACCTCTTGTCTACTGAATGCGGGCCCTGGCTTTTAAGGGAACACTACTCTTTGGGAGTGCCTGGGTGACCCTTGGAGTGGTTTTGCTTCAGCTACAAGCCCATGTTTCACCAAAACACTCCCCATAAGAAATAAGGAACTGGGGGACCCATGTACATATTTGGGGTTTCAATGCCAAAACCAGCAATGACTGCTTTAGACTGTGATACTCAGAGCAGATGTTAATATGATGAGCTTAAAGCAACTGGATACTGGGGTCTTCTGCTATAGTCTGTTTATTAAGGTGTTATGTGTCTTTCTGTTAAATACGTCTGTCATGTACCTGGTCGGAGGCTGAAGTGCTGAGAGGGCTTCACTTAGAGCTGAGTGCAGGGCACCCCTAAAGATGGTAACAGGGAGTGATATGCCCAAAGAAGCAGGGGTTGCCAGCTGCGACAAGCTGAGAAATGCAGTAATGTCTGCTGGATGGAGGCTGGACGTGGACAAGTGGAATGCACTGCTGAGCAAGAGTCCCTCAGATGTACCAGATGAGACTTGGCAGAAGGGACAGCCAGAAGCAGCGTCAGGACAAGGCCAGATGTCATACACAGTATGTCAGCCAGGGGTAAGGCAGCAAGCAGAGTCAGGAGGAAGCCAAGGTCAAACACTGGTAATCAGGCAGCAGAAGAGACAAGGAGCAAGCCAAAGATCATACACGGATCAGCAGATAAAAGCAGGGTCAATGGGACAAGCCAAGGATCAAAGCCAGGAATGGAGACAAGACAGGTCAAAGGCAAGCCAGGTCGATATCCAATAGTATCAAGAACAGGAACACAGGAACACACGTGGGGAGCTGAAGATCATCCAGCAACTAATTGCTCATGCTGATGGCTTTAAATAGTCCACTAGGCACCAGCATCTGTCACGTATGATGTTCGTTTCGGCATGCATGCATGCAAATTTACATTGGCCTATTTCTATGAGCCAATCTTTGGTTCTGCTGGGCATTAGTGGATGTGCCAGTCCTACGCACATTTATGACAACGTCTCTCCCATTGTGTGCCTCCTAGGTGTACACGTGTTCCATTGTTAATTGAGCCACTTATTGTTTCTGCCTGTCAGATCATCTCTTGGAGATGTGATTAATATTGTGACTAGAGTTGAGCGAACCCGAACTGTAAAGTTCGGGTTCGGTACGGACTTAAGGGTTTTCCTGAACCCGGACCCGGACCCGAATAATTGAAAAAAGTTCGGGTCCGGGATCGGAGTTCGGGAAAAAAAATGCGCGGAGGCCCCCGCAAATTCAATAACCAGACCCTTGTACGGTGTACCCCATTACCATTTCACACAGGGGGGGGTCAGGATCTGGGGGTCCCCTTTGTTAAAGGGGTCTTCCAGATTCTGATAAGCCTCCCGCCCGCATACCCCCACAACCACCGGGCAAGGGTTGTGGGGATGAGACCCTTGTCCCCATCAACATGGGGACATCCTCCCCATGTTGAGGGCATGTGGCCTGGTGCGGTTCAGGAGAGGGGGGCCACACTCTGTCCCCCCCTCTTTTCTGCGGCCGGCCAGGTCAACGTGCTTGGATAACGGGTCTGGTTATGGATATTTAGGGGGAACCGCACGTAATTTTTTTTTTAATTGCCGGCGGGGTTCCCCTTAATATCCATACCAGACCTGAAGGGTCTGGTTATGGATATTTAGGGGGAACCGCACGTCATTTTTTTTTAAATTGACGGCGGGTTTCCCCTTAATATCCATACTAGACCTAAAGGGTCTGGTTATTGAATTTGCGGGGACCTCCGCGCATTTTTTTTTCTAAAAGTCCGTGTCCAATTGACTACAATGGGGTTCGAAGTTCGGGTCCGAACCCAAACTTTTTTTTTAAAGTTCGGGTTCGGACCCGAACCCGAACATCCAGGTGTCCGCTCAACTCTAATTGTGACCACTGTACCCTGTTAGCAAACTATTGTCGGATGTTATGTGTTTTTGCTTAGGATAGTATCTAATAAACTCTGTATATCTAGGGTGGTAGGCTAGGTGCCGAATGGACTGGGCACCTAGGTTTGCTTAAGTGGCTAATTGTTATTTTGTTTATTTTAATTAGATCACTGTCAGCTATTAGTTGCTAGATGTGGATTAGCATTATATGTATGTTGGCTGTTTCTTAGCTATGTTAATTATATTCCTGTTTACAGTCAAAGGAATATGCAGTGCTATGGTTCCATTTTTTTATTCCTACTTATTGACTTAAAATAGAACTAACTCTTCTAAGCTGAAACTATTGGTGTCACTTTGCAGCAAGGGTGTCCAAGAGTGTGAGAATAGTGCCTACATGTCTATACATACAGCAGCCAAGGCACAGATATAACAGCCATTGTCTACTAGCCCATGAATATTGAACAGCGGGAGTGTTGTGTATATTAACTAATGTAATGAACCAAAAATGCTCATGCATACCTAATAGGCATATATAGAAGATCAGATATAAAGAAGGATAACTGAGTACATTCTAACACCCTAGGTCTTGGCTAAGGAAAGGGTTCTAGACTCTAAAATGTCCATTTAGAGGCCTCAATCCCTCCCTATCTGTTGATTGATTGACTATATTATTATATTCACTTGATGTGCTTTGCTGTATATGTAATAGTGGCATTTTGACAATCATTATTCTTTCAGCATTAAATACTTTAAACCGTGTTTTTAA
This sequence comes from Rana temporaria, assembly GCF_905171775.1. Classification (NCBI taxonomy): domain Eukaryota; kingdom Metazoa; phylum Chordata; class Amphibia; order Anura; family Ranidae; genus Rana; species Rana temporaria. The sequence continues at coordinate 57,514,983 of NC_053489.1, forward strand.
AATGTGAGTCTTGTGCTATTTATATTATATTAGATAACGTAGGTGTGCGATGACAGACCGGGGTAAACCAATATGATTTATTCATAATGAGCATGGTATAACACAGCATGGATTTTATAAATATTACGTTAACTAAATAGGAACTAGGAACTAATGTAGCTTCTCTTACAAAGTACGAGGTTCTTAAATGAATACAAATGAAATAAAAACCCTTTAAAAAAAATGTTGCATATTTTCTAATGTAGTGCAATCAAAACATGAACAAAAATGGAAAAGGTTTTACACATGAGTGTAAAAATATGAATATAAAAAATCAGCAATTACAGTTAAAGCGAAGTTCCACCCAAAAATGGAACTTCCGCTTTAAGTGTTGGTGACCCCCTGACATGCCACATTTGGCATGTCATTTTTTTTGGGGGGGAGGGGAGCGGATACCCTCTTTTTAGAGGCATCCAGCTCACACTTTTTCCTGGGGATCCGCGGCACCGAAAGGAAGTTCACCTCTCCCTCTCCCTCCCTGCAATCTTCTGAGACACGTCACAGGTCCCAGAATATTGTCCAGCGCGCACCGCAGCTCGCGCATGCGCAGTGGGTGCCCGGCTGTGAAACCCCAGCCAGGTGCCCACAGTAGTGATGCCGGCACCGCAGAAGGGAGGGGAGGGAGAGGAACGGGGCTTTGTTCTCCTGCATTGCTGGAACGTGGGACTCTTTGTAGCTGTTGACTTTTATATGGGTGGAACTCCGCTTTAACTAGAATTAATAAGCGGTTAAACAAGATCAACGTGTTACTAAACCCAAGACCTGGCATTCACTATATCTGGTCTCTCACAGTACACAGATTATGGAAATGCAATTATTTTTGTAAATATACACTGCTAAATACCTTTTCTCATCAGCAGTATATAGTAGGGATGAGCCGAACACCCCCCGGTTCGGTTAACAGCAGAACATGTGAACAGGCAAAAAATTTGTTTGAACACGCAAACACCGTTAAAATGGGACAAGAACATGAAAAATCAAAAGTGCTAATTTTAAAGGCTAATATGCAAGTTATTGTCATAAAAAGTGTTTGGGGAACTCGGGTCCTGCCCCAGGGGACATGTATCAATGCAAAAAAAGTTTTAAAATGGATTAAATGCTTAAAGTGAAACAATAAAAGTGAAATATTCCTTTAAATATTGTACCTGGGGGGGGTCTATAGTATGCCTGGGGTTACCCAGTGATGTGTATGGGTGACCCCACCCCCCCTCTGATGCAACAGGGCTGTATCGTTCTTTCTTTTTTTTAATATTTTATTAAAGGACTTGTCCCAAGCTGTGTGTATTTTTATTTTCATTTTTTCTCACTTTCTTTTGTGAAATGGTAGGGGTACAATGTACCCCTTACCAATTCACATAGGGGGGCCGGGATCTGGAGGCCCCCTTTATTAAGGGGAGCTTCCAGATTCCGAAAAGCCCCCCACCCGCAGACCCCCCCAACCACCGGGCAAGGGTTGTGGGGATGAGGCCCTTGTCCCCATCAACATGGGGACATCCTCCCCATATTGAGGGCATGTGGCCTGGTACGGTTCAGGAGGGGGGTGCTCTCTTGTACCCCCCTCTTTTCCTGCAGCCTGCCAGGTTGCGTGCTCGGATAAGGGTCTGGTATGGATTCTTTGGGGGAACCCCACGCCATTTATTTTTTCATTTTGGCGTGGGGTTCCCCTTAAAATCCATACCAGACCTGAAGGGTCTGGTATGGATTTTGTGAGGACCGCTACGCAATTTTTTTTTTAATTGGCGGAGGGTTCCCCTTAATATCCATACCACACCTGAAGGGCCTGATATGGAATTTGGGGGGACCCCTAAAAATGTTTTTTTATTTTTGTTCGGGGTTCCCCTTAATATTCATACCAGACCCAAAGGGCCTGGTAATGGACTAAAGGGGGAGCCCATGCCGTTTTTTTTTTTCAATTACTTTTATCTGTATTGCCGGGACCTGACAATTCATTATAGCCGCAAGTAGTTTTAAATGACTTGTTTTCCTTTAGAAATGTCATTATGTGCAGAGACTTTTATAAACACAGGAAACATGCACTACTTTACAGACATACTATATACACCCCCCAGGTACGAAATGTAAAGGAATTTCACTTTTCACTTTTATTGTTTCACTTTAAGCATTATTAAAATCACTGCTCCTGAAAAAACTGCAATTTTTAAAACATTTTTTTTTTACATTAATACAGGACCCCTGGGGCAGGACCCAGGTCCCCAAACACTTTTTATGACAATAACTTGCATATTAACCTTTAAATTTAGCACTTTTGATTTCTCCCATAGACTTTTAAAGGGTATTCCGCAGCTTTTGAATTTGCCGCGAACACCCCAAATTGTTCGCTATTCGGCTTATTGTTCAAGTCGAACTCACGATCGACCCGAAAATAAAGCTCATCCCTAGTATATAGCAGTTGTGTTATTTTTATCAGTGTCTGGCCCGAGCACAGGTTAAAGCTTGTAGGAGTAGTTTTCATTCTCCTCTGATTGTCCTATTAAGCCCCATGGCCCCTGACTTTCTGTCTGGAGAGTGCTGATTGGCCCTCTGTGGGTAACATGCACCCTTTCAAAAATAATTAAAATCTCTCAAGCAATACACACCAAACTGAGTGCTTTCTATGGCTCTGTTCTTTCAGCAGATGGATTTGGGACAGTACAGGAAGAGGAGGATCAGAAAAGACAGGCTCAAACAGCCTTTTTACACAATGTGAAAAATTAACCCCTTAGGTTCCACAGTGAGTATAACAAGCATGCTTTACTGCATATACAGACTGATTTTACTGTTGTGGGTTTAGTAACACTTTACATTTTCACACAAGCACCAAAGACAATGGAACAATATTGCAACAATTCATATATTCATAATTCATATTGCAACAGTTTTTTATATGCTTAGGCCTCATGCACACAGCCATACAGGGGCAATACAGTGTGCAGTGTGTCCTTTTTTCCCCACAAATAGAGCTTTCTTTTGGTGGTATTTGATCACCTCTGCGATTTTTATTTTTTGCGCATAAACAAAAAAGGAGCGACAATTTTGAAAAAAGCTATATTTTTTACTTTTTGCTATAATAAATTGCCCCCAAAAATATATAAAACACACATTCTTTCCTCGGTTTAGGCAGATACGTAATTTTCTACATATTTTTGGTAAAAAAAAAACATAATAAGCGTATATTGATTGGTTTGTGCAAAAGTTATAGCGTCTACAAAATAGGGGATAGATTTATGGCATTTTTATTAACAATCATTTTTTTACTTGTAATGGCGGCGATCATCGATTTTTATCGGGACTACGACATTATGGCGGACACATCGGACACTTTTGACGCTATTTTGGGACCATTGTCATTTATACAGCGATCAGGGAAGGGGTTAAACACTAGGGCGCGATCAAGGGGTTAAGTGTGTCCTAGGGAGTGATTCTAACTTTGGGGGGATGGGCTACCACTGACATGACAGCGATCACTGCTCCCGATGACAGGGAGCAGTAGATCCCTGCCATGTCACTAGGCAGAACAGGGAAATGCCTTGTTTATATAGGCATCTCCCTGTTCTGCCTTTCCTCACCACAATTGCGGGCCGCCGGCGGACATCAAGTTCATGGGACCCGCAGGCACATTCCCGAGGTGCGCGCAGGCAAGTATGCCCATTTGCCTGCCCATGCCATTCTGCCAACGTATATCGCGAACGGCGGTTGGGAAGCAGTTAACTCTTTAATTGTGTAGACTTACTATTGTGATCTGTGTCCTAGTCCATTCAAATTTTAAAGCAGGCCTTTTGGTGCCCACTGCTATTGTATGCACCTCCAAGACGATGTCAGAACCCATCTGAACAATTTTTTCAGGAAGCTGTCACTGTGGCCCACCAATCATGAGGAACTGATACATCCCCCACCCAGCAGACAGATGTATACATGCATACAAATTAACCCAGTGAGAGTCACTGAGTAAACAAAGGGGTTACTTTGGTAACAAAAGGTAATATTGGAGGAGTATGAATGTCCTTTACTTATGCATACTCATTTTGTAGCATAATGTATGTGATTAATATCGCATGATATCCTCTCTGTGCATCACGACCAGGCATTTGGACGTCCAGTTTTTATAGATTGTGTGTTGTTATGTTGCATGTATGTCCTTGTCTGATGTTTACAAGATATGGACTGCACAAAGGTGTTGTTGGTGTAATTTATGACAATGCAAAACTATACATTTGAGTACATTTGAGTAGGAGTATTGCACTCCATTGATTTTATTGCTTGATATCAATAAAATACTTTTTTGAATATATACTCCTCCAATATTGCCGTCGTTACCAAAGTAACCCCTTTGTTTACCCAGTGACTCTCACTGGATTCATTTGTATGCTGTTGTTAAAGTGATACGAAAGGTTTGAGTATTATTTTTTTTTAAATAACAAACATGTCATACTTACCTCCACTGTGCAGTTAGTTTTGCACAGAATGGCCAAGAACATCCTCTTCTGGGGTCCCCCGGTGGTTCACAGGCTCCTCCCCACATCAGATAACCCCCCTAGGAGAAGCGCTTTCACAGGGGGTTTCCTTTGCAGGCGCGCTCCCGAGTCCAGCATTCAGCATCCATAGCTGCCGAATGCAGGACTTGGCCCCGCTCCCCGGTGCTCGCGTCATTGGATTTGATTGACAGCAGCGGGAGCCAATGGCTGCACAGTGTTTCTCAACCTAGCGATGGCGCGTCCTCGCCGTGGGACATTCCAGGGGTCAGGTTAGTAAAACGGGGGGGCAGGGGGCCAGTGATTGCCAGTAGTTTTTTCACCTTAATGCATAGGATGCATACCCTCCAATTTCTTAGTGGACTTTTATCGTACCCATCTTCTTTTCTGTTTGATCTATAGATGTATACATGCTCCTTGTATAAGTGTGACTGTGGGGTGAGAAACGCTTCATACGCTTGATGGTTTTCTTCGAAACGTTGCACTTGTTCTTTTGTGATGTGATTTCTCTGCAATAAAAGCTTTGAGCTGCATTTGAAGATCCATGGTGTCCTGGCGAATATGTGCATTGATCTGTGATATCTCCAGTGTCCAGCTGGTAATCACTACAGCACCCACTACAGAGGAGCCTTGTGGTTCAAGATCTGGTTATTTGAAAATGTTTACAGTGTTTGCAATCATCTGGTGCCGCATGGTCTTTCATTCTTATTCTGAACTAACCTACTCCATGTGTACATTCCAATATACATTAACCACAGAGGTAAATAGGTATACCTTCTAATGCATGTATACCAGTAAGCAATATCTAAACAGGAATATTTGTCTTTAAAGACAGACAAGGGACCACCAGTTGGCAATAAGCCCATATCTATGTATATATAAAACAAAATTCTAGGTGGCCATTGAAAAATGCCAGTTTCTTTGGGGGCACCTGCATGGACGTCTCTCCAAAAGATTACTTTTCACAAGGATGGCCATGCTGCCTGCATTATCCATTAGTGCCACTGTCCTGTCGAGAAGTGCCCCCCCATCGAATAGTGCCCGGGACAAACTGCACATGCGCTGTACGTCATAGCACAACTGCTGATTTGCCGGTCAGCTGTGCTGACGTAACCATGGAGCATGCGCACATCATAAGAGGTATCGCTCGATGGGAGATACCAATTTAGAGGCACAATGTAAACCTATACATACAGCGGGGGAGACCATAGTTCTCAGATTGTGCATCGCTGCTGCTAGAGGGTGGCTAACAGCAAGGCACAATGTGAGAACTACGGTCCCCCCGCTGTTTGTATAGGTTTCAATTGTTGCCGTGAAATGGTATCTTTCATCAAGAGATACCTCTTATGATGTGCGCTTGTGCCCTGGCATGTCACTCCAGCTGATCGGCAACTCCGTTGGAGTGTGGCTCTGTCCTGCGCATGCGCAGGCACTATTTGATGGGGGCACTTCTCGACAGAACACCACCACTAGCATCTATGTTGACAGTTCTAGTTCAAGCAAAACCAGCTGGAGTCAGGTCAATAGGAGGACAAGTGGCTGTCAAATTAACCACTCAGTGCATTTCGAATGATCTCATAAGAATATCAAAATGATGTGAAAAGAAAGATGCATTTCCCATTGATACATCAACACAAACTCTAAGCCTGTTAACACATAACCTAAGAAATTACATGTCATTAAATAAATTAGGCAATGGTTGGGCCAAGTTCATAGTTCACTTGATAGTTTCTTCTTGTGAGGAAGGGAGCCTCCAAAAGGGAGTCTGATAACTCAACAAAAATGCCTAGCCATAAATCGGTAGCAGTGGCAGGTGGCACTGGGTCTTTCTCCAAGAATGATCATTTAGCAATCCCACAAAGTTCATTCTTCACTTTATTTGATTGTCTCCTTGACATACCTGTTTGGCAAGCCAGGCTTTATAGATGATATGCCTCTCCATGGCAGATATTGGGGCTGATTTACTAAGACCTCGTTCACATCTGTGATCATGGCCAGAATTGCTGCAATTCTGCCCGCAAACCCAAATCGCAGTCCAATGATAACAAAATGGTTTGGTTTTGAAACATCAGAAGGTGGAAGCCTCAATCAGACTGTTCTGTCCATGTGGCTAAACCCTAAGCCAGAAGGGGCTATAATGCAAGTATTCCTATGATCTAATAGTTTAACTTCAGATGCTAAGTGTACATTTAAATCCTTGTGGCAGACAGAGTATTTCTGCTCTGTTGTTATTATCTCACCGTCACTGTGCCAGATAGCTAGGTATCTGCTACTGTATATGTAGTGGTCAACTTCCAGTATATTGGTAGGTGAACCTGTTTATTGCAATAGAGTTTATATGTAGCTCTATGCTTTAGTCCCTACCTAATAGTTTCTAATCCGACATGCAACATGACCTCTAAGCTAATGATCCTTACATGGCCAATGGATGCCTAACCTAGCTCTAACCTATGTTGGTATTGAGCCCTAAGCTAAAAATAGCTTTAGAATTCAAGTCCAGAAAGGGATAAAGAGGCTTACTCTCAATTTTAGTGCCACACCACAGTTGCTTCTGGTGAGAAGCTCCATTCCAAGCTGGTTGGGCACCATTTAGAGGATCTCTCCATAACTGCAGATCTTGGGCCAGATTCACATAGATCAGCGGATCTTTAGATCCGCTCGATCTACCTGATTTAAGATCCGCTCCTGCAAGTTTGCGAGGCAAGTGGGTTATTCACAAACCACTTACCTCCAAACTTGCGGCGGCGGATCGTAAAACCCCCGGTGGAATTAGAAATTTCCCGGCGTGCATTGCTCCCACTGACGTCGCTAGGACGTCAGTGGTTTCGACGCTTACGTAAACGACGTCCATCCGTATTCGAGAACGACTTACGCAAACGACGTTAAAAAATTCAAATTCGACGCGGGAACGCCGGCTATACTTAACATTGGCTGCGCGTCATAGAAGCAGGGGTAAGTATACGCCGGGAAAGCCGCTACGGAAACGACGTAAGAACACTGCGTCGGGTCTGCGTACGTTCGTGAATTTGCGTATCTCGCTGATTTACATATTATTCAACGTAAATCAGCGGGAATGCCCCCCGGCGCCATTTTCAAATTGAAAATAAGATCCGACAGTGTAACACAGTGTAACACTGTCGGATCTTAGCCATATCTATGCGTACCTGATTCTATGAATCAGGCGCATAGATAGGACCAGTTTAAGTCAGAGATACGATGGTGTATCAGGAGATACACCATCGTATCTCTTTGTGAATCTGGCCCAATGTGTTCAGGTTTCTGACACAAAGACAGATGCCACATTCTCAGGGGCCCATACAACTGGACTTTTCTGCAACTTTTATCTGGAGGGTTCTCTATTAATAACTACATATACCCGGGTATATGTGCCCAATTCCACCAGGACTCCTATTGACCCCTTTGGTGATAATACATGTTGGTACATTGGATGTATGTACTGTTCTTATATAAAGCTTGTGTTATTTCTATACTGGTAGCTTTATGGTTAATATTACATGTTGGTTGCAGTAGTCCTGCTGCTCCCAATTACTTTGTTTAGATTACTGTCCTGGGTGGGTGCTGTGCCAACTTTGTTATAAAATCCACTTCATAAGGTTCTGGTTTTCTTATTTACTCACAGGTTAAGCGCAATATCCTGTTTGTGGAGGGCTATTTCTTAAAGCCCCCCAAAAGAGAACTGCACAAGGGTGACTTCGTATGATGCTGAAGTGAAAGGAGCCACCCTGAAACACAAAACCTAGAGCAGTGGTCATGACATCAGCTTAGACTGGATCATAGGCAAGGATAAAAAGATGCACACTCAGTAAGTGATAAAATCAACTGATAAAAGAGTATGTTTAATGTTACTTTAAATATACAGTGGAACCTAGGATTACGAGCATAATCCGTTCCAGGAGAATGCTTGTAATCAAAAGTACTTGCATATAATAGCGAGTTTCCCCATTGAAGTCAATGGAAACTAAAATAATTTGTTCTGCATTGACTTCAATGGCATGCAATACTTTGGCTTGAATCCTGCTTGTTTTGCGAGACAACAATATTTCTCTGCCAGCCATTGTTTCCAATTTTATAATTTCATACAACTGGAAGGCAGAATATCTACGTCTGGTCAAACCTGATAATACAGGACAGCATTGCAAAAGTGTAAGAAAAGTAAAAAAACGGCACAAAATGATTTTTAGATATCCCATGGGTCTGTTTTTACCATAAAGTAAACATGTGGCTACTGGCTAGGCTATGGTCAATCAATATTTACAAATTCTTCACAAGCAGTAAACAAGCTATTAAACTCTGTAGCTGTAGCCACTGTGGAGCAACTAATTCTAAAATTTGTAGTAGGATAGCAGATGATGGCGCCCTTAGAAAAAAATCTAACGTAAATGTGAATGAATCACCTCTGAAAATCAAAAACCAAGTTTAAAGGAAAAACAGCGCTCACAGTGTTAAATCCTGGCCTAAGCCTAGAACACAGTGAAAGCATATAATGAATGTGTAAAAAGAAACAGAAGTGACTTCCTAAAGATGCCAAGTACAGTGAAATGTATGTTGAAGCGGGGGATTCGTCACTTCCAGTTCCCACGTGACTACCCACCAAGCCTACCATTGACAGTGAGGCATTAACCACACACGCCAGCGCTAGTCTGACAGGCCCATCTGCTATAAACATCTAGTGCCGGGACACAGGCACTGATACATGTGAGTGCAACTTTTTATGAATTTGTTTTTAAGTATTAATTAAACCTACTACACTATGAAGTACTTTTCTATGTCCCCTGTATTATATTACGACATCCTAGCCTGAGCCTAAGGGATTTCTGTTGTTATCTGAGGAACAATTTGGTTTTCCATTTTGACCTTCTGTAAAAAGGGTTTAAACACCTCTGGTGAGTTGCCATATAAATTTAAACACTCGAGGTGAAGGAATCAGAAGACACGATTATTTAGCACTTATTTTGGTGTTAGGAATTGTCACTGTAGCACCCTCCTAGGTAGGTGCTAGAAGAGAGTATCGTTTTTGGTCTTTCTGCTTTGCTTACCAGGAAGATGGTCAGGTAAAACTAAGGCCGGGTGCACACGGGCAAACATGTACGATGAAACCAGTCCGTCGGACCGTTTTCACCGTACATGTCTGCCCGGGGACTTCTGTACGATGGTTGTACTAACCATCGTACAGAAGTCCGCGCGTAAACAATACGCGGGTCGTGTCCGCGCCGTCGCCGCGGCGATGACGCGGCGACATGGGTGGGCCTGCCTTTTAAATGCTTCCACGCATGCGTCAAAGTCATTCGACGCATGCGAGGGACGGTGGGCGCTCGGACATGTACGGTAGGTCTGTACTGACGACCATACATGTCCGAGCGGGCTGGATTCCAGCGGCCGGTTTTAAAACAAGTCCAGGAATATTTGCCCGCTGGGAAAAGGCCCGGCGGACAAATGTTTGCTGGAATTCTGCCCGCTCGCGCCTACACATGACCGAACATGTCTGCTGAAACTGGTCCACGGACCAGTTTCAGCATACATGTTTGGTCGTGTGTACGGGGCCTTAGAGTGCTCTCTGCCTACCAGGGAGCAGGACCTATTAGTTACGTCTGCTCATTGTGTTCAGGTGCAGCTCAGCTTGTTCTTACTGTTCCCCACTGGTCCAATAGAGAGGCATATTGGACAGTGGGAGGGGACCTGGCAAGTGAGTGCACAGGCTTTGTTACAGCCCTGGCAATTGGCATAAAGAAAGTGCTGCATTGCATTGTGGGATACTGTATGTAAGGCCAGTGTACATGTGCTCAGAGTTAGTTGAGCCAGGGACCAGAGTCTGGAGGGAGAGGGGCAGCTGCCCTCTCCTCTGCGGAGGAGGCTGTGTGGCCCTGGGTGGTCGACCCAGGGGCCTAGAGAGGCAGAAGCTGAACCCAGAGGTCCTGCAGAGCTGACTGGAAGGGAGACAACAGCAAGGATCTGATTCTGCCTACTGTGAGTACAGATTTGTGTTTTTGGGGCCTATCGAGTGAGGTCTGCCCCCTTCAGCTAGACGAGTCAGTGGAAGGGTGTCAATAAAAGGGGACGCTAGAGAGTTTCCTAAAGATAATGTAGTGCATCAAGTTTGCTGCTAGACTTAACCCTTCCATACATGTGGCTGTATGATTCAAGCAGTGCGTCTGTTTCCATAGATAACCCGGTGAGGCCAAGTAAGAGTTGTCCTCATCTATTGTGAATAGTTATAGTTGGAGTTTCCCAATTGGAGTTCCAAATAAAATACAAAAACCCAAATACCCTGGACTGGTCTTTGAGTAAGGAGCAAGCAGGAGTAAAGATGGAACAAGTGGAAGCTCCTAGCAAACAAGCCGGAACCCCTAGCAACATAATGGGTAAGAAGGAGTTCTCTGAGACCAGAAAGTTATTTAAAGTGTTTCTCTGTGTTAAAAATGCTGAGGCTACTACATTAAAGGGGTTGTAAAGGTCTGTTTTTTATTTTCTAAATAGGTTCCTTTAAGCTAGTGCATTGTTGTTTCACTTACCTTCTCCTTCAATTTCCCTTCTAAATGTTTATTTTCTTTGTCTGCATTTCTCACTTCCTGTTTCTCCTCAGTAAACTTCACACCATCATCCGAGCGGTGTTTTGTCAGCCAGAACAGCTTACTGAACAGCTTACTGAAGAGGAACAGGAAGTGAGAAATACAGACAAAGAAAACAAAGAAAAAGACATTAAGGGCCCTTTCACACGGGGCGGATCAGTAATGATCCACCCCGTGAACTTCCGCTTGCTCAGCGGAGATTGCTCCGTTGATCCCTGCTGAGCCGGCGGATGACAGGGCGGTCCCCACACACTGTGCAGAGACCGCCCTCTCTTTTCTCTGCTCTCCTCTATGGGGGGATCGGATGAACACGAACCGTCTGTCCGTGTTCACCCGATCCGCAGACGGATGGAAAAATAGGGTTTTCCTCCATCTGCAGAATCGGAGGAATGCAGAAGCGGGCGAGATCGGGTGTTAGCGGATGTGCATCCGCTGACACCCGCAATCTCATAGGGACCAATGTATGTCCCTTTTTCATCCGTACACAGATGGATGAAAAAGCGAACATACGGCTAGCCCATGTGAAAGGGCCCTTAGAAGGGAAATCGAAGGAAAAGGTAAGTGAACCAACAATGCACTAGCTTAAAGGAACCTATTTAGAAAATAAAAAATGAACCTTTACAACCCCTTTAAAGATTAAAAGAACAGAATGAGCTAAATTGCTAAAATGAATATGAATTGCTCCACAGCGCCTATAGCTACAGAGGTCCTTGATGGCTTATTTTAAAGCATATTTACTGTTTTTAATGTATAACCAATTATGCAGCTGTCCATATGCCTGGCAACAGTTCTACTATATACTCAAGCCAAAGACAGTTTTTGCAAGAAAAACACTTTTTCAGAAGAGAGAGACTTCTTTTTGACCAGTGGAACTCTTTGTGAGAAACACAGATCTTTTTGGATTTACTATTAATCCTATTTCTCTAATGCAGTGTTTCTCAATTCCAGTCCTCAGGCCCCCCCAACAGGTCAGGTTTTCAGGATTTCCATTATTTTGCACAGGTGATCTGATCAGTTTCACTGCCTTAGTAATCACCACAGCCTTTTCATCTGAGGGAAATCCTGAAAACCTTGACCTGTTGGGGGGGCCTGAGGACTGGAATTGAGAAACACTGCTCTAATGTAAGTTGTCTGTATTATTGAAATCTTCTAGATGAGGAGTGACATAGTCCCACTGGAGTGTTTTTACATCATTCATCATTTTCTAAAATGATGTTTGGGCCTCCAGTGTATTAACTCCAATGCCGCGTACACACGATCATTTTTCGGCATTAAAAAAAACGACGTTTTTAAAAACCTCATTTAAAATGATTGTGTGTGGGCTTCACATGGTTTTCGGCTTCTCAAAAACAACAATTTTTTTTTTTTTTTTAAATGATGCATTTTTTAACGTCGTTTTTAAAAATGATGTTTTTCGGGTAGTAAAAAATGATTGTGTGTGGGCTAAAACGACATTTTAAACCCGCGCATTCTGAGAAGCAAGTTATGAGACGGGAGCGCTCGTTCAGGTAAAACTACCGTTCATAATGGAGTAAGCACATTCATTATACTGTAACAGACAGAAAAGTGCGAATCATCTTTTACTAACACGGAATCAGCTAAAGCAGCCCAAAGGCGAATAGAACTTCCCCTTTAGAGTGCCGTCGTACGTGTTGTACGTCACCGCGCTTTTTTCATCATTTTTTAAAACCGATGGTGTGTGGGCAACGTCGTTTTTAATGATGAAGTTGGAAAAACTTCGTTTTTTGGACATGCTGAAAAACAACGTTTTTTTTTTCATGCTGAAAAATGATTGTGTGTACGCGGCATTACTCTACTGGGCATCAGTGTTTGAGTATTTAGCTTTCAATAATCTTTGCAAATGCAGATGCTCTGTTTGGGTTTTTGCAATTAGGATATGGCACAACACAGGCCTATACACACATTTGTTACTTTCAGGTCCCTTGTAGTCTTCAGTCTTCTTCCAGTAATACCACATGACAATCCAAGCTGTGACAGTACAAGGCAAGCTTTGTGCACATTCAATTACTTAACAAGATTTCAGTAAGAACTGTTTATTGAAATAGCTTTGATTAGATACACATGCAGACAAGCTGTGTGTATGTCATGAGACAAATCAGACAGAGATCTATTCAGAGAGTAGAATTTCAGATACAGCCTAACAGCTTTCAGACTAATATTTATGGATCTCAGCTATGCAGAGTCAAGCTGGAAAGCAGTCTATATACTTTATGCCAAACGTTTCATACCTCAAATTAATGTTAAATTGGTTTCCAAGTATTGGAAACACCCTCCAGAAAGGAAATAGTAGTAAACAAGCTGTCTGCTACCATCCATTGAACAACTACTTCTATTCAGAGAAGAAGGGGCCTGGCAAAAGTGGTGAATGATGGACTATAAAGCCCCGTACACACGATCGGAATTTCCGATGGAAAAAGTCAGACAGACATTTTCCATCGGAAATTCCGACCATGTGTTTGCCCCATTGGAGTAATTCCATCGGAAATTCCGATGAATTCCATCAGAGTTTAGATAGAGATTAGAACATGTTCTCTTTTACTCCAATGGAATTCCGATGTGATTTTGGTCGGACAAAGGTCAGGGGCTTAAGGCTTAGATAAGGCATCACGGTGATAGTGAACATCATGATGTACCACATCACACCTAGGGATAAGCTGAATTGGGAGTATTAATTTCCCCACAATTCTAATGAAAACAATGGGATAAGAGTGCAAGGTTCAGGAAGATGCTACATGCATGGCGCAGGGTTCAGGAGGATGCTACATGCAGGGTTCAAGCGGATACTACATACAGAGTACAGGGCTCAGGAGGATGAGATGTACAGAGTAAAAAACACAACAAAAGGAAAGCGCTGAATCCTGGCAGAGGCATAACAAAATTCTCCAATGTATAAAAAATGTCTGTTTATTATAAAAGAATCCAAGGCATACAGATGTCCAGGGACGTTCCTTAAAAAGCAAAGCTGACCCAAGAGAATTACCTGGAGAGGGAGACCATATGCGTGACAGGAGGAATCAGAGGAACCACAGGAACACTGGCTGAGCTGGTGGAGTAACACACTGCAGCACTACAAGGGGGGTCAAAATCCCATAGGATGGATCCAAGAAACTGGGGTGGAGGTGCTGTGATCAGCGAGGGAGCCAACAGGGCAGGTAGACGCAGTCGGGGCGCTAGAGATTGGCGGCTGCTCCACCAAGGAAGCAGCTCCTGTTGCCCGGGGATGATGTCACAAGCTGAAAGAAGACGAAGATGGCGAGCTGCTAGCTATGGGCAGCACTGGGACGGGTCTGGAAAACACTGCAGCTAACGAGGCAAGGGATAAGGGCAGATGTCAGCAGCAACGAAATACTACTGTATGTGCACCCACAGCGGTGAATAATAAAACAGATATATAATAATCCTGAATTATACACCACTGTGAGTGCACATACAGTATTTACAATCGGTCCTGACCCCTGCCTCCTTATTCCCCGCCCATCAATGTATAAACACTTTTTGTCTATGCACGGGTTGTCTGACAAAGAAGGTGGAGCTCTGCATATCGGCCCCACCCATCCCCGACATCAGAGCTTTGATTTGACAGCTCCACTCATTGTCACTGTCATTGCGGCTGTACGCCCCCGTCTTTCCCACCAATCCCTGGCTGTGTTGGATGGATGTTCACACTGCTGTAGGTCCTACTAGGCTGTCAGCAATAGACATCGGCGCCGCCCCTTGATCCGGGGACAGAACCAGGGGCATACTTGGTCCAGGGACAGTGTCCTCATTCCTGGGACATCTGATTTCCAGCCTTGGTAAAACCAGGGACAGTATGTAAAAATCTGTATTGTTTTTTTTTAAAAATCCCAAGATTATAGCTGCCCGCCTCTCCAGTACCTTTCCAGTGTGTGTATCTGTCTTCTGTGTGTATATTGTGTGTCTGTGTGTGTATACTGTGTATGTATACTGTATGTGTGTGTGTTTACGGGGGGGGCCCATAATCTCCTATTGCCTGGGCGGCCTCATAATCTCCGATTGCCCGGGGGCCCCATGAGTTGTCAGTCTGCCCCTGCTGGTCACCCTACTTTAGTATTCTAAAACACATAGTTGCTTATCAAACCGGGGAAGGATCTAGGGGATGGCCCTTTATTTCATCCCACACTTTCCTAAAGAGGAACATATAATATTGTTAGTAATAGGCTGTAGATAAGAAGTGTGAGACTCATGGACAGAGTTGTGGCATGTTATGGAGTCTGATTTTAGTATAAATGAAGAGAAGCCTATATGGATTGTCTGGTTGCTGCACAGAAGAGCCCAATGATCTGTGACAGGTTTACTGTTAATTCATAGAGCAGTCACATTCCTCATATGATATCTCATTACTTGCTGAGTTTTAATCAGATTTCCTTCAGAGTCAGAGAATTTATGAAAGGATTCACTTCATTTCCTCAAAATAAAATTATTTACAGGAAAACCACACGCAGGGAGGAACAGAAACAACTTCAAGTGATTCCCCAGTTTTTTCTACAAAAAAAAATCACTAAACATGGCCCATATACATTCCAAGGATATGAACAAACTTTACTGTAACATTTTTTTAGGGACACTGGAGATGGTTTTCTAAAGGCAAATAGGCTGTTTACTTTGCAAGGGAATTTGCCCCAAAGCTTAATCAATATGGTGAAACTTCACTATGCAAAGAATACCCAATCGCATACAATGGGAAAAAAAAAACATAGAAAGTATCACAAATCGTACTACACGTCTGCCAGACTAGCCCACATATTTCCGTGTCATTCCCCAAAATGCTGGAGGTATTGCAATGCTGATGGCATCACACTTCTTATATGGTGGGACTGCCCTCACATTGTTCTATTTTGGAGAAGTATCTCTAATCTTCTAAGGTTTTATGCGTGCTGAATCCTCAGGCGGCTCTCTTTGACCTACAGTAGGTCTACCTTCCTGGCCACCTAAATTTCATGCTATTGTTACACATGTCCTAATCGCAGCATGGTAAACCATAGCACACTCCTGGAAAGACCCTACTGCCCCACCCTTTTCTGCTGTTATCTCATAAATTAATGACCACTGCCACATGGATTTTCTCTTTGCCAAAACACATTTAATAACAGACAATTTTTCCTAACTCTGACTTCCATGGTTACGTGATTCCAGAAATATCTGACTTACTATTTGATACCTATTTGGAGACCTACTCATTATGGGTAACTGCTCTTAACATATCAAATTGGCCAACAATGTTCCAAGACCAGATAGAACCGTCATCTACAGTGTACTTACCTGGATCCATAACAATGTATGTTATCCCACACGTACCTAAATTTCTCTGCTGACTACCCTCAATCAGGGATGGACTGGCCATTGGGACCACAGGGAGTTTTTTCCGGTGGGCCAATGGCTCAGTGGGCCGGCTTCAGTGACAGCGGAATGCCACGTCCCTCCGCTCCTCTGTCTCTCCCTCCCCGCAGCGCTCACCTGGGGGGAACAAAGAAGCAGGGGGAGGACCAGAGGAGCAGGGACGACAACAGAGGAGCAATGGGGGGGATGGGACAGAGAGCTGACTCAACAGCTATGGCCTGGGAGTTTCTCACTTCTGCCTAATCTTGTCCCATAAGGGGGGCACCAAACTGATTCTTTGCCCCGGGTGAAATAATGTCTAGCTTTCCCACTGGTACTGCCTATAAGAGTACCAGTACCAGCCATTCTACTCTAATAAAGTAGAATGGCTAGTTGCTAGTGAAGGGGGAGAGGGGGCTTGTGTGGCCGGGGGGGTGCGGGAGTTGCCTGGCCATCATGGGAGAGACCTGTCAAAGTGGGCCAGTCTGGATGAAGTCCAGGGCCAAATTTCTGTCCCAGTCCAGCCCTGCCCTCAATCTGCTTTCTCCACCCCTGTCCCCTTTTCTCCGGTACATCTTGTCTCTTATGAGGAGAGGTGTCTCTATTGAGCTGTTCTTTTATTCACGTTCGTGTAGCGCTACCCCCACAGGAGCCGCTGGATAGAATAGGGATGGCGTGTTACCTTCTGTGATGCGTCTAGGGGTATGTTGATGATGATGAGCAATGACGGAATGTCCAAACAGCAAAGGTGTCTTTTTCTGTGCTTTTATTCTTTCCCAACGCGGAAAAACAGTAACTTGTGGTAGATAGGAAAAAAGATGGGTGAAGAGGAGAAGTTGCAGATTCAGGCTTGGATAATACAGAAGCAGTCCTGCTTCAAATAACACTCTACTTTCGTCGCCCCTCAGCCAAGGGGGTATAGTGTACCTGGACAGGCCTCTCACACCGACCTGGCAGCCAGGATTTCACTCGGAGCACTGGAAGAAGAACAAGTCTCTGCCACAGACCTGGTGCAAATGAATTTCAGGGAAGAACCTCTGCCACAGGCCCTTCCCTCGTATGTAGGATTATGAAGTGAATCTTCTCCAGTAAATTTAGGGCCTAATCTCCCTCAGGTAGTCTTTAAAATGGTCACCGACTGACAGGTTGCCATCGAACAAACTGTCAATGTACGGTCACCTCGATCCCCGATGGATTGTCTAAGCCCTGTTGGATCACCTGCCTCCAGGCTCTCCTTAGACCGACTCCCCACCGAACAGCTCAACTCTCTTGGGATCTTCCTCACAGAAGTTTGGGGACCCAGTCGATCACTGGGGCCCCTTTACAGCTTCAGTTGCTCTGAGCCAACATGGGAACACCGCGTAGCACGTGCGCCCCGGCCTGGTAGGCCATATCGTCGGGGCCCGTGATGTGCGCACACCCTGAAGGTGGGTGCCGCACCCAGAACCAGAAGAAAGAGAACGCCACAAAATGGCGTCCACTCAAGAAGTACCATCCCCCAGCATGCCCCGGCGAGGGAAAACACCTCCCGATTGGCTGCTGGCAAGAGGCGCTTCTGACTGAACTCCACTGCTGCCACCTGTCGCCCCGAGGTGAAAAGGTACCTCTGGAACACAGAATGAACTGGCAGTACAGCCCAGCTAGAGTAGAGGCCTAATTTACATGAATTAGCTGGATAAGAGCCAAGTAACTCTCTCATCACCCTCTAAATTTAAGATAGCACCTAGACTGAAAGTACACAGGCGCTACATTAGTATTGTAGCTTTGCATTTTCTTTAATTAGCAGCTATTGTGATGTTACATTTCTTGCTGTCATGTAAGATGTACATGTTCTTACTCAGGGGACGGTTTCTCTCCCTGGGGTGTCTTGTTCAGTTTGTATACTTTGGAACAAATTTTTCACAATTAAAAAACGAAAAAAAAGAAAAAGAAAATGAACAGCCTATTTTCCATTAGTAAATCAACACCACTAATAGAAGCTGTGCTATAATTCTCACTCTCTGCTATGTGGGAACATTTTCCTTCATTATAAGTATCTTCTCAGATCAGAGCTGTAATATCATATGTAGCGACCTTTGCGTCTCAAGTGTATCTGCTGGCACAACACGTTTTAAACCATGAATTAAGATTTTTTCCATGTTCCCATTCTTATAATCCTTAATGCTGTGTTCCCTTTCTTACCCAGTGGTCCCATCAGCCCTGGAAAAGGCTGACGATGGAGGGCCATTGCTGAAATTTCAGCAGTGTTGTCAGACCTCTCTGGGGATTATAACATAGTCATGTCAGGAGATGCAGCCCCTGGTCTACAGGGTTGCTTTGTCTGGCAGCAGTGTGGCCTGGCTATTACTATTGCTGCTTCTGCCATGTATTTCCTTCTCCCCATCTCAAAGTTTGCAGCACTATATGTAGGCACAGAAAGGGAGCCACCACCCAGGATCACACAGAGGAAGGGGAGCTGCTGTGGATTGTGGGAATCTCAGAGCCTGCTGGTTGCAACTATGGCTTGTGGGAGATATAGTCCCCAGACAGACTGAGCCTGTATTAGAGTTTGGCAAATGAACTAATGGAAAAGGAAAAAGTCCTGAAAGTTGCACATCTCTGCAAAACCCCATAAGGTGTATGACAGTCTCAGCCCGGGCTCCAACCAGACTACGCCCCAATGTGTTTCACTCCACCCACAGAGCTTAGGCATGGGGCAGAATAAAATGCATTGGTGGCATGGCCTGGTTAGAGCCCGGGCTGAGGCTGTCATACACCTTTTTACAAGATTTTGCAGAGATGTGCGACTCCCAGGACTTTTCCCTTTTCCATTGGATACCTAGAGCTGGGAGCTCTGTCCTTGTCTGCGCCTCAAGTGGTTGCTACATAAGAGGACCCGGTGGAGCTTTGAATGGCACCTGTAAATTTTGTTTGGGTGACTGGCAATTGAACTACACATACATACCTCCCAATTGTCCCTGATTTTGAGGGACTGTCCCTGATTTGGAGCAATGTCCCTCTGTCCCTCATTCTTCAACATTTGTCCCTCATTTGGTCTGATCTATATAGATGTATATGAAGTTCACTTTTTATCTATCAAAAAGTGTTTCCCAGCGCTAAACCTTTCATCTGATTTCTAAATTGCTGCATTTGTAAATTCCAAAAGCCAATATAAAGGAATAGTAGTGGTAAAAAAAGCACTTGTGGGTTTAATAAAACTTGTTTTTTGTACAATTCTCCTTTAAGAGGGCGTGACAAGGGGTGTGTCCTATGCCTGCATACTTTTGGTGATAGGTGTCCCTCATTTCCAGAAAGTTGGGAGGTATGCACATACCGTCATGACCAGGGTTTTGTGCAGAGGAAAAGGAAACCTGTTGCCGGGGTCAAGGCAGATGTGGTGAGAATATTATGGGAGACAGGCTGTGCAGAACATTTGCCATTGCATCAGAGATGCAGAGAGGGGGAATAGCAGACATCTCCTGGTACATGAGAATGCCACTGTCGCTGACCTATGCTGCTGCCTGATCATTGGGGAAAACGCAACTGTCGTTGATGGGTGGTGCCATATGATCAATCTGTCCTTCATTGGAGGAACTGTCCCTCTTTTGAAACCAAATCCTTCTGTCCCTCACTGCAAAAAGTATTATACTGCACTAAACTATTTTATCCAACCTCTATATTTCTACATATAGAAAGGCCAGAACAAGGGAAAATAGAGGCAAAAAAAAAATACTCCTGTCGCTAGATGTGCAGACTATAAAATTTTTGGCGGATGTGAACTCGTCCAATTTTAGTTTCATTAGTACGGTTTTCATATTAAAAAAAAATGTAAGAACAAGACCATGCATGCTCAAAATTGAAAGAATACATACAAAACTTTTCAACACATTACGTCACTTCTGACGTTGTATTCTGTTGTACGAAAATTTTCGTATTGTGAGTAACCTTCTCACTTTCGACATTAGACTAGTATACCACAAAAAACGGACGTTGGGTCACCCTGAAAATCTAAAACTGTGTACGAGACTTTAGCCTAGGTTCATACTGATGCTGGTTAGAAACTGTGCAAGTTCAGCTGAACTTGCACGATTTCAAACTGGCAATGCAGTCCGACTTCGAGGGCGATTTGACAGACATCTGTGCGGGTTCTGCGCAGATACCTATTCAAATCGCCCTCCGAAGTCACCAAAAGTAGTACAGAAACTACTTTTGGGAATTGGTGCGGTGCCGACTTTGCAGGCAATAGCCGTCGATTTGGCATGCAATTTGACATGTCAAATCGCATTCCAAATTGGCACCCTTTTGTACATGGGCTAAGGGTCCTTTCACATGGGCTGTCCACCCGGCGGACTCCGTTGATCCCCACTGAGCAGGCAGATGACAGGTCCGTCCCCGCTTACTGTGCAGAGATGGACCCGTCAGAGTCCACTCTCTTCTATGGGGAGATTTGATGAAAACGGACAGCCTGTCTGTTTTCATCCGATATAAAATAGGGTCACCATCCGTCCGGAATGGCGGACAGGATCAGATCGGGTGTAGCAGCGGGTGAATGGAGGCTCCGATCGGAAAGCCCACGTGAAAGGAGCCTAACAAGCCAGGAAAGAACAAACACCCCCCAAATGTGTTTTTTCCCACAATTCTTTGCAAATCGGAGGTTTTCTTTTGTTAATTTTTTTTTGTACAAAATTGTCATATTAAAGAGGTACTGTAGCAAACCGTGCCATTTTTTTTTTTAAACCCTGCAAAGTAATGGCATAATGTGCTAGTATGCATTGCATACTAGAACTTCCCCTTTATAGTGCCGTCGTACGTGCTGTACGTCACCGCGCTTTGCTCGAGCATTTTTTATCACGACCGTGTGTATGCAAGGCAGGCTTGCAAGAAATCACGTCGAGAAAAACATCGTTTTTTTCTATGACATGAAAAACGGTCGTGTGTACGCAGCATTAGAAGAATTATTTGCTCTAAACAATGGAACATCGTCCAAAAAAGTGTATTTTTTACAAAAAAAGTGCCATTTTAAAACTGCTGCGCAAATACGGTGTGACATAAAGTATTGCAACGACCACCATTTTATTCTCTAGGGTGTTAGAAAAAATTATAATGTTTGAGGGTTCTAAGTAATTTTCTAGCAAAAAAAAATGTTTTTAGCTTCTAAACAACAAATCTCAGAAAGAGGCTCGGTCCTTGAGTGGTTAACCTTATCAATCTTACATGCCGAGTTGATGATTCTTTTCAGATCAGTGTTAATTTAGATGTTTATATGGAATGGCAATGGGATTTTTTATTTTTTATTTTAATGTGGTATTGCAACTTCTGTCTTCTCTGATAAATGACCCTGTTGCTTTTTCCTAGTTACACCACTAACGCATTTCATTGAGCTGAAAGTGGAAACAACATATAATACATATTAGTTTCTCTGCACTAATTATGCTTTAGTCTATCACTGGAAATTGTTTTAATTGCTGTACAA
Source organism: Rana temporaria (assembly GCF_905171775.1). Lineage (NCBI taxonomy): Eukaryota > Metazoa > Chordata > Amphibia > Anura > Ranidae > Rana > Rana temporaria. The sequence goes on from NC_053489.1 coordinate 57,536,888, forward strand.
AAACAGTGTCAGGCAGTATGCTCGTGTACCTTCTCTGTGGGGATTTTGAAGTGAAGAATAGTATAGGTTCAGTAAATGGGCAGTTAGTTTCTAGGTCAGGTGTCAGAAGTGAGGATTGGGATAAGCTAGAAGCAGGTGTAATCACTCTCTCTACAAGTATTTCTGGCTTCCCACCTCATTAACTTGACACCAGGCATGAACTACATGTGGACTATGATTTGTTAGCCTTGAAATTACAGACTGGAGCTATCTCCAGCATACAGAAATATTTTACAGGTGGAAAAAAACATTTCACATCAGTACAAGACTGAAGTTATTACACATTCAATACATATGAACATGGAGAACAGACAAAAGCTGGCTTTCATGCTTGTTAATTTTTTTATAAGAGTAAACACATAGGGCCAGATCCATGAAGACTTACGATGGGCGTATCAGTAGATACGCCGTCGTAAGTCCGAATCCCCGCTGTCGCAACTTTAAAGCGGTGGTTCACCCTCAGTGACACGATTTTACCATCGAGACAGGCATTGTAGCGCGAGCTACAGTATGCCTGTCCCGATTTTTTTACCCCCGTACTCACTGTGTACTCGTACATTATAGATTTCGGCTCCCGCGGGGAATGGGCGTGCCTATGGAGAGGGAGGATGATTGACGGCCGGCCCTGGCACGTCACTCTCCCCGAAGACAGCCGGAGTAGGTCTCGGCTCTTCACGGCGCCTGCGCACAGGCTATGCGCAGGCGCCGTGAAGAGCCAAGCCTATTTCGGCTATTTCCGGAGAAGCGTGACGCGCCAGAGCCGGCCGTCAATCATCCTCCGTCTCCATAGGCACGCCCATTCCCCGAGGCGAGTCGGTATCTTCGATGTACGAGTACACGGTGAGTACGGGGATAAAAAAATCAGGACAGGCATACTGTAGCTCGCGCTACAATGCCTGATTTTATGGTAGAAGACATTTTTTTTTTTTTGGGTTTATAGGGTGAACCCCCGCTTTAAGCGTATTCTTAAACTGATATACGCTTAAATGTTGCTAAGATACGGCCGGTGTAAGCCGTTTACGTAATGGGTTTTCAGGCGTAAAGATAAACCACCAAAAACATGGCACAGCCAATGTTAAGTATGGACGTCGGAACCGTGTCGAATTTTTCAAATTTTACATTGTTTGCGTAACTCGTCCGTGAATGGGGCTGGCCGTAATTTACGTTCACGTCGAAAGCATGACGATTTGCCAACGTCATTTGGAGCATGCGCACTGGGATACGTCCACGGACGGCGCATGCGCCGTTCGATCAAAATGTCATTTACGTGGGGTCACAGTTAATATACATAAAACACGCCCACAGCTTCTACATTTGAATTAGGCGGGCTTACGCCGGCCCTAATACGCTATGCCGCCGTAACTTTAGACGCAAGTGCTTTGTGAATACAGCACTTGCCTCTCAAAGTAGCGGCGGCGTAGCTTAACTATGATACGTTACGCCTGCCTAAAATTACGCAGAGCTACGTGGATCTGGCCCATAGAATGCCTTGCAAAAGTATTCACCCCCCTTGGCATTTTTCGTGTTTTGTTGCCTCACAATCTGGAATTAACATGGATTGTTGAGGATTTGAGGATTTGCATCATTTAATTTACAGAACATGCCCACAACTTTGAAGATGTTTTTTATTTATTTTTTTATTGCGAAGCAAACAACAAATAGGACAGAATAACAGAAAAAGTCAATGTGCATAACTATTCACCCCCCTAAAGTCAATACTTTGTAGAGCCCCCTTTTGCGGCTATCACAGCTCCAAGTCACTTTGGATAAGTCTCTATGAGCTTGCCACATCTTACCACTGGGATTTTTGCCCATTTCTCCTTGCAAAACTCATCTAGCTCCTTCAAGTTGGATGTTTTGTGCTTGTGAACAGCAATCTTTAAGTCTGACCACAGATTTGTTGTTGGATTGAGGTCTGGGCTTTGACTAGGCCATTCCAACACATTTACATGTTTCCCCTTAAACCACTCAAGTGTTGCTTTAGCAGTGTGTTTGGGGTCATTGTGGTACAGGTTTTGCTCAAGAATATCCCTGCATTTGGCACCATCCATCTTTCCCTCAACTCTGACCAGTTTCCCAGTCCTGATGGGGATGGTGTCCTTTGGGTGATGTGTTGGGTTTGAGCCAGACATAGGCCCCGTACACACGACAGAGGAACTCGACGTGCTTGGCACGTCGAGTTCCTCGTCGAGTTTTGGGATGAAGCCGCAGAGGAGCTCGGCGGGCCGCCTTCTCCCATAGAACAACGAGAAAATAGAGAACATGTTCTCTATTTTCTCGTCGAGTTCCTCGGCGGCTCCATCGAGCCAAAACTGTACAGACGACAGAGTTTCTCGGCAGAATCCGGGTTTTGACCGAGTTTCTCTGTGAATTCTGCCGAGAAACTCTGTCGTGTGTACGAGGCCATAGAGTTTTCTTTGATGGCCAAAAAGTTTAATTTTAGTCTAATCATTTGCTGAAAGTAATGGCTTTCTTCTGGCCAATCTGCCATAAAGCCAATAGACATGTGCACACTGAAATATTTTGTTTCGTAATTTCGTTTTCGTCCGAAAAATAAGTTTATTTAGTTACTCCCGAAATTCGTTTTTATTTATTTTGTTTTTCGTTAAAAAAATGCATTCGTCCGAAAATCCAAATTAAGGTCGAATCTGTCATTGAAGGCTTATGGTGTCTGTCACTTGTTCTAAGATAAAAACAAAAAAAAAGATTCGACAGAATATTAAAAAAAAAAAAAAAAAATTTCGAATCTTCATGTCTCTCAATGTCGAATCGTCATGTCTCTCTATGTCGAATCTTTTCTCTCTATGTCAAATCTTTTCTCTCTATGTAGAATAATATTGGACTAATAGAGTTAAGGTTAGGCACATTCGACCGCAACGAAAACGAAAATAAAACATTTGTTTATGTCGGATCTTTCGGTTTTCGTTTTCTGTGCTTTCGTTATCGTTTGTTAAAACGATAACGAAAATACCTGAAATTCAGTCGAAAATGCATTCGGACAAAAACAAATGCACATGTCTAAAAGCCAAACTCTATGGAGAGTAGGGCTTATTGTCGTCCTATGTACAGATACGCCAGTCTCTGCTGTGGAACTCTGCAGCTCCTCCAGGGTTACCTTAGGTCTCTGTGCTGCTTCTCTGATTAATGCCCTCCTTGCCCAGTCCGTGAGTTTTGGTGTGCGGCAGTCTCTTGGCAGGTTTGCTGTTTTGCCATGTTCTTTCCATTTGGTTATGATAGATTTGATGGTGCTTCTAGGAATCATCAAAGATTTGGATATTTTTTTATAACCTAACCCTGAATTGTACTTCTAAAAAAAACACCCTCGACCCAAAAGATCCTAACAACCGCCGACCCATAACAGGTCTAAATGTTTTCTCCAAGATAATGGAGAAAGAAGTTGTACAACAGCTACAACATCATTTAGACACCCATAAATTACTCGATCTGTTTCAATCGGGTTTTCGTCCTGGTCACGGTACAGAAACAGCGCTGCTCAAAATATGGGACGACGCCCTCGAATCAGCAGACGAAGGAGAATCTTCTCTGCTGGTATTGTTGGACCTAAGCGCTGCCTTTGACACGGTAGACCATGGATTACTACTGACTCGGCTAACAGAAGTAGCCGGAGTCGCGGAAGGTGATTTACCCTGGTTCTCCTCCTTCTTGGAAAACTGATCACAAACGGTGAAACTGGGACCTTTCACTTCTGAAAAATGGACAGTATCATGTGGAGTCCTTCAGGGATCCCCTCTGTCACCGGTTCTTTTTCGCCCTCTTTTTCAAATCATCAGTAACCAAAAGTTACTTTATCACTCTTATGCAGATGATACACAATTGTATTTTCGCATCTACAACAAAAAGGATAATTTTCTTGGACTAGAGAACTGCCTTTTTTAATAGAAAACTGGATGACAAAGAGTTATCTTAAACTCAACAGTTCAAAAACAGAACTTCTCCTGTTTCAAGCCAACTGGAAAAATCATCATGCAACAACATGGACACCTCCGCCCATTCTGGGAAAAACTATTACCCCTAGCCCCAAAGTCAAAAGTCTCAGAGTCATTTTTGACACCAACATGACAATGGATGCACAAATATGGTCAGTAGTCAGCGGATCGCACCATCTGCTGCGCCTACTACGCAGGCTCACCCCCTTTATCCAGAAAGAGGACATTGCAGTCGTGGTGGGAACAATTATCAACTCCAGACTTGACTATGCAAATGCCCTCTATCTCGGACTCCCAAAATACCAAATCACTCGTCTGCAAGTCGTGCAAAATACGGCCGCTCGATTAGTGACCGGCAAAAAACCATGGGAATCAATCTCACCTTCACTGAGATCCCTTCATTGGTTGCCGGTAAAAGACAAAATCACTTTTAAGGCACTCTGCCTAATGCATAAGTGTATTCAAGGAAACACCCCCCAATATCTATGCGAAAAAATAAAAACTCATAACCCCAATCGCATTCTGCGTTCCACCAATCAAAACCTGGTCCAGATTCCCAATGCCAGATACAAATCCAAAGGAGAACGAAGGTTTGCAGTCCAGGGAGTCGGACCACTTGGCCTTCAGGAGAGGGGTTAAAACCCATCTCTTCTAGGTCATAGGGTTTCTCGGAAGTGATACAGCGCCCAGAGGCGATTCAGTTCGCATGTGCTGCGCTATATAAGTTTTTCACTCACTCACTCTCAACAACATTGTCCCTTACTTGTTTGGAGAGTTCCTTGGTCTTCGTGGCAGTGTTTGGTTAGTGGTGCCTCTTGCTTAGGTGTTGCAGCCTCTGGGGGCCTTTCAAAAAGGGGTGTATATGTAATGACAGATCTTGTGACACTTAGGCCGCATACACACGATCGGTCAAAACCGATGAAAAAGGAATGAAGGACCTTTTCATCGGTCCAAACCGATCGTGTGTGGGCCCCATCGGTCAGTTCTCCTTCGGTCTAAAAATTTAGAACTTGCTTTAAAATTGAACCGATGGACTGATAACCGATAGGTCAAAACCGATGGTTAGTATGCAAAAGCGTCAGTTAAAAACCCGCACACGCTCAGAATCAAGTCGACGCATGCTTGGAAGCATTGAACTTCGTTTTTTTCTGCACGTCGTTGTGTTTTACGTCACCGCGTTCTGACACGATCGGTTTTTAACTGATGGTGTGTAGGCACATCAGACCATCAGTCAGCTTCATCGGTTCACCGATGACAACGGTCCTTCGGACTGCTCTCATCGGATGGACTGATCGTGTGTACGCGGCCTTAGATTGCACACAGATGGACACCATTTCACTATTTACCGTATTGGCTATAACTTTAAGGGGGAAGTTTTAGGAAAAAAACTTTCCACAGCCCCCCGTGTATAACACGCAGGCACAGTTTACCCTCTATTTTCAGGGTATAAAAGTGAGTGTTATACGCCAGTAAATACAGTATGTGACTTCTGAAGGTAATTGGTTGCACCAGAGCTTTTTGTGGGCTTCATAACAAAGGGGGTGAATACATACGATTACGCACATGGCAATTATCAGTTTTTTATTTCTGAAACATAGTTTTATGTATATATTTTTCAAATTTTACTAATTAAATTTACTAATTTGATCATTTGTTTTCTTTTATTAGGCTTTTATCTTTGAGGCCCCGTACACATGACCAAACATGTCTGCTGAAACTGGTCCGCAGACCAGTTTCAGTGGACATGTTCGGTCGTCTGTACGTCCGACCGAACAATTTTCTGGCGGATCGGACAGGTTTCCAGCGGACAAATGTTTCTTAGCATGCTAAGAAACATGTCCGCTGGAAGCCTGTCCGTCGGACATGTTCGGTCGTCTGTACAGACTCACCGGACATGTCCGCTCGGCCGAAAGCCCTCGCATGCGTCAAAGTGATTCGACGCATGCGTGGAAGCATTGACCTTCCAGGGCCGTGCAGGTCACCGCGTCATCTTCGCAGCGACGGCGCGGCCACGTCACCGTGTACCGTGTCCGCGCGTATTTCTGTTTGATGGTGTGTACAACCATCAGACAGAAATCTCCGAGCGGACATGTCCGATAAAAACGATACGGCGGAGCGTTTTCATCGGACAGTCCGTCCGTGTGTACGAGGCCTTACTTTCAGCTGGTGATCTGGCCAGTAAGTCTGTTATTTTTCAGCTCCCTTTAACAGACCAAGCTGTCCAGAAAAAGTGGCAGTTAGAGGGTTGAAACAAAACCATTTACCACTAATGCCTCGTACAGACGAGCAAACATGTACGATGAAACCGGTCCGCCGGACCGTTTTCACCGTACATGTCTGCCCGGGGATTTCTGTATGGTGGCTGTACTCACCATCATACAGAAATCCGCGCGTAAACAATACGCGGGGCGTGGCCGCGCCGTCGCCGCGACGATGACGCGGCGACGTGGGCGGCCCTGCCAGTTCAATGCTGGAAAAAGGCCCGGCAGCCAAATGTACGCTGGAATCCTGTCCGCTCGGGCCTACACACGACCGAACATGTATGTCCGCGGACCAGTTTCAGCAGACATGTTCGGTCGTGTGTACGGGGCCTAACAGGGCTGTTGATAATGGTCAGTTTTTATTAATTTATGTAAAACCTTTATCCTAAGAGGATAACAAAAAAAACAGTTGCTGTTTCTGCTTCAAAGTGTTAGTTGGAGTTTGGATTTAATATTCTAGACAAGTCCATTTAAATCTGCTAGTACATCTAAAGCCTCGTACACACGATCGGACATCAAACAAACTTTCCCTTGGATTTTTGTCTGAAGGGAGTTGTCCGGTCACACCCATAGCATACACACGCTCTGACTTTTTGGGCAACAAACACGAACGTAGTGACGAGAGTTTAAGGCCTGAATCACACTAGTGCGGTGCGAATTTCAGCTCTCTTATCTCTGCAGAGAGATAAGAGAAGTGTTCAGCAGATTAGCTCCGTTTTAGATGCGAATTTGGAGACCTGGGAGAAGTTCCAGGTGAGAGGAGAGTGGGGGAGAATTGTATTGAGCTGAATGAGAGAAATTCCTGAAGAGAACTAAACACATCTGCGAATTAGATGCGTACCCATAGAAGATAATGGGACTGAATTCGCACCTGAGCCGCACCGCAAGACATAAAAACCGCACACGGTTTGGAGGCAATGCGCAGTGCGGATGCATCGCACATATGTGAACCAGCCTCATTGAAAACAATGTATTTTGAAATGTCCTGCGAATTGGATGCAGTTTAAGCCGCACTCAATTCGCATAGGTGTGAACCTGGCCTAAAAGAGGAAGTTCAATTCTCCGGCGTCACCCTTTGGTCTCCTTCTGCTAATCAAGAGTTAGTAGAGATTTCGTCTGTGTGCATTCGCGATTTTCAGTTTCGTGCAATTTTGTTCGTTTCAGAATGTCCGTTCATCAAGCAGACATGTTGCGCAATGGGGTTGTGTTAACTTGACCCACAAAAAAATATAGAAATATGTTTGATTCATGTAACCAAAATACACTAATCCAAAGTAAAGACATTTGTTTTTACTCTGTCAGTATCACCAGCAAAGCAGCTTTTAGTATTATGACATTATAAAGAAGAGAATGTGCGCTGCTTTTCTTGATTTCAGAACTTGCCGCGTCACGAATGTGCTCTTTCAAATACGAACGCTAGTTTTACCAGACAGAACGCTTCCGGCTGGTCTTTGCTTCTGAGCATGCGCGTTTGTACTTTGTACAAAAGTCCGATTGCTTGCTGTACACATGGTCAGACTAGGCACCATCGGACTCTTGTTGACGTAAGTTTGTCCGTTTGCAGATCGAACTTTTTGTCCGATGAAACCCGTAAAAGTTTGTCCGATTTTGAAAACTTGCTCATTTTGAAGCTCGTTGCCAAAAAGTCAGACCGTGTGTATGGACCTTAACACTACCCACTGCCCAGATTGACAATGCTGCTGTCCAAATGTGTCCTCTCCATTACTCTTCAATCCAAAATGGGGACACCCTAAGATAGGGAGTGTGGTACTGGAGGGATCACCAGGTTAAAATAAAGTTAAAAAGGTTTTGGGGTACACCTATTACAGTCCTATTTGGAATAATAAGATGTATCCTGAGCTGGCCAAAATAAACCACACATCTCCGACACATTTTCGAGAATGGCAAATTGCTGTCTTTTGCTCAGCTTCAGACTAAATATGGGGTTACACAAAACATGCATTTTTATTACCTTCAACTGCAGCATGCTATTTAGGCATGTGCAATTTTTTAAGTTACGAATACGTTTTCCGTAAATTTTCGTTATTTTAGTTGATTCGTTAACATACAAATGAACGAACGGTTTAGCGCAATTAATAACGAATAACGATATTTTCAAAATAACGAATATGAAAAACAACGAAGATACGAAAGAAGAAAGAAACGAAAACATAGAAACAATGAAAATACCGAACCCAAAAAAAAAAATAATTACGAAAAACAAAATGAACGAAAATGCAAACTTACTAATATTCGAAGACCGAAAAGAAAACAACCGAAATGCTGAACAAAGAATAAAAAACGAAAATCAAAACTAACGAAAAATAAATTACGAATCTTCGGAAAACGGAAATGAAAACAACGAAAATACGAAATAATGTAAATTAGCTTTCGTTAGTACTGAAATATTTCTGGACATTGACCAATAGCCACTGAGCGCTGTCCCTTTCCTCTGAAGAGGTTTGTTCCTTCCCCCAATGAGCTTCTTTCTCATTACCTCCTGGCTCCTTGTGTCTTTTTCTGTGTTAGACTGCAGTGCATCTAATTTCTAGATTTGTATTTGTAATATCTGACATATTTTAGTTTTCTTCTACGTCAGACTTCATTCTAGACAGGGTGTGTGTGCTAACTAAGACAGTCAAGTCAATCACAGTAAAGTACGAATTACAAAATTACGACGAGTAGTGTGTCGAATACACGTAAAATGTATTCTAACAGAATTACGAATGCAATAAAATCTACAAAAGTACGTTTTACAATCAAAGGAAATTAGACACGAAAATACGAATGATCATAAAGCAACGAAAATATATTTCTTACGAAAATACGAACGCGGCATGATGGAAAATATAATGTAAATACGAATAGCAAAACAACGAAAATTAAACTAATGTAAAAACGAAGGAACGCATAAAATCATTTTAAAAATACGAACGCGGCAGAACACAAAATATAACGAAAATACTAATCTTGATTCAACGAATAATAAACTAACATAAAAAAACGGAAACGGAAAAAAGAGTGTTACGAAAATACTAAAGAGTACGAATACGATAACTAACGTCTTACGAAATTACGACTCGTTACGAATCACGATAAACGAACAGAAACGAAACAGAAATAAACAAAAATGTTTGCTGTGCACATGTCTAATGCTATCAGAGCCAAACATTCGTTAGAGAGTTTGGCATTGTCCCCTACACTAGTTTTTCACATGATGCAATCCTCACCATCTACTAAGGGCTTCATCTCCAGGCGTTATGCTATGTTCCTGACTACCTGGAGCAATACCTCAACGCTGCTATGATGAGGTGGAAAAGAAATATAGGAGATATCTCTGGTGCTCACTGGGAGGAAGCCTTAAAGGCGGTGCATTTATGCTCTATGGATGTGTAGCAGGAGCTGCTGGTTATATTTTGGGTGGCACGTTACCTCTATGTTCTCGCTGTCCAGGGTGAAAGGAGAGTCTGAAGGATTTCAATGTCCACACAATGCACTTATTTTTCTTGGATTTATTTTGCAGAACTTTGGTAGAAAAGAAGGATGAGGGGTGGAAGGGTAGGTAGGTTCAGGTGCATAATCAAAAGTAAGGAAACACTTCTGTTTCCAGCAAACAGTTCTCGTTGCCACTCTAGCTAGAGTGGGTATTGCTCACCCGGATAGGTCCCTCTCACTGGCCTAGCAGCTGGGATGGCGCACAAAGTAAAGTTCAGTCTCTGCCACAGACCTTCCATTCCTAATGAGACACTTTGGTCCGGAATCCTCTGCCACAGGATTCAGCACCCGGATCTCTTTAACTTTTGTTTCTTTAGAACTTCTAGATCCAACAGGCGACACTATCAAGCCTCTCAGTATACGGTGCATCCTTCGATGAAGTTTCCAGGCCTTCTCCCAAGGTACCAGCCTCTTGCATGGCCCTCTCCAGGATAGGTCCTCCCCTGGCTTCCTTCATCAAGTGGCTTTCTCCCGCAGGACGGACAGCACAGGATCACCTCTGCAGTGCAGGCCCTAGCCTGACAACTGGGCCCACAGGCAAAGCCGCAGCCCCCGGCCGACGTGGTCCCGGAACTAGGACTCAGGGCACGCACCTCAGGCCAGGTGGGCCACGAGGCGAGCATGGGTGGACGGACCCCGAACCAATGGCGTCTGTCTCTTAAGTACCCCTCCCCAGCATGCACAGCGGGGCAACCACTCCCACTGATTTGCTGCCGAGGGGGACACTCAATACGCCTTGACCTTGCTGCTGCCACCCTTGGCCTGGGGTGGTATTGACACCCCAGGCGAGCAATGGTGGATGCCCTCAGCACAGCCATGGCTGGAACAGAGGCTAAATTGCCCTTAATCACTCTGGTCAGAGCCAAATAACAGCTGAGACCCCCACTAAATTTAAAGCAGCGCCTGTTCAACAGGAGCAGGGCGCTAGAGATGCATCAAATAGACTGCCTCAATTATACATCTTATTGAGGGTACACTGCACCCCAGTTAAGCTACGCACCATGGGTCTTTGTCCAGACCCTGCATGCCCAAAATGCTGTAGAGATACTGTGGGGCAGATTCACAGAGCAAGTACGCGGGCGTACTTTCAAATTTCCCGCGTCGTATCTTTAGTTTGAATCCTCAAACCAAGATACAACGGCATTTGGGTAAGATCCAACAGGCGTACGGCTTTGTACGCCTTTGGATCTTAGATGCAATACTTCGGCGCCCGCTGGGTGGAGTTCGCGTCGTTTTCAGCGTCGGGTAAGCAAATGAGCTTTTTCCGACGATCTACGAACGTACGCGCGGTCGTCGCATTCTCTTACGTCGTCTCTAGTCGGCTTTTTCCGGCGTATAGTTAAAGCTGCTATTTTGTGGCATATAGATAGACTTGCCATGTTAAAGTATGGCCGTCGTTCCCGCGTCTAATTTAGAATTTTTTGCGTAAGTCGTTTGTGAATAGGGATGGACGTAACTCACGTCTAAGTTCAAAGAATGACGTTGTTGCAACGTCATTTCGCGCAAAGCACGGCGGGAAATTTCAAAACGGAGCATGCGCAGTTCAATCGGCGCGGGGACGCGCTTCATTTAAATGAATCACGCCCCCTACCCGCCCAATTTGAAATCCGCCGCCAGAAATACACTACGCCGCCGTAACTTACGGCGCAAATTCTTCCTGGATTCGACTTAGAGCCAGGTAAGATACGGCGGCGTAGCGTATCTCTGATATGCTGCGCCTGGGCATTTCTATGTGAATCTGACCCTGTGGATCTAATGCATCTGCATGCAGAGATTAGAGCCATGACTCCCCATACACTGTATGCATCAAAATAAACACACAGCCCTGTAGCCAAAGATGGAAAAGCACTTCCATGCACTTCCCCAAGCTCACAGATTGGCTGGAGACTGCATTGTTCACTTTTAACTCCTGTGAACATTCAGAAAGCTGTACTGAGAGAACAGGAACCAACAGTACTGAAAAGTTGTAAACTACAAGTTCTGGAGTAAGAATTTTAACAAATATTTTACTTGAGAATGTTTATTTTCTTGTGCTCAATGTGTTAAGCTAAAACATTGTTAAATACTACTTTAAGGGTAATATACAGTCTATTTAAATGATGCATTACAGATAAATAAAACATTACAAAACCTTCTATTAGTAAAATGTAAAGCCCCATCATGGAAGAATTACACAGTATGTACAGGTATTCATGCTTTATTTACTGTAAATGTCAGGATTCGTAAATCTTTTATCATCCAAATATTAGGTTGTATTTACATGAAACATGAGTGATTGCTGGCTTGTCCTGGTTATTTCACAGGAATGTGTTTGGGAATTTCCTTTTTTTTAGATATGAAAGCATCTTTTCTTCTTACATAATAATGTAATGTGTGTTCTGAATTAATAGAACTGCTAAAGTGCCCTGTCATAAGAAAGAAATTACAATTCATCAACAACATCATAAGATCTGTATGACAAAAAAAATGTGGTTTCCTACCCTATACTATACTATACCCTATATTTTAATGGATAACTCTGTTTTGTTTTTTTTGCCCATTACTCCTAGGCCTAGCCCCTGATGTTGGCAAAAACATGTAGAACTTAACTATATCCTAGCACCACAAACTGAAAACACTATTAAATTCATTTTTAATATTCAGTGTGAACTCCCCCATCCATCTGTGTACTTTACTTTGTTGAGAAATCAAATTTTAATAACACCCCCTTCACATTTCTAGCTAAGCCATGTTGAGTAAGGGCAAATGATTCATGTAGCATTTACTTCCTGGAATACATTTTTCCTTAGCCCATGAATGCAGGCAGGAGGGTGACTCCTGATGATGCCATTTATGATGAAACGTGTGAGAAAGAGATAGGACCTATGACACACAAGGTTACTGTGGAAGACTTGTCTTCCCGGGTGGCAGATCACAATGAATACTGCTAGTGGCTATAGCCACTGGCATAAATCACATATAAAAAAACCAACATGCTGGTTGTACCCAAGTTGATCGATGGGTCGACTTGGGTACAACCATCCTGCCCATAGATGGATCTCGGCCGGTCCCCATCAAAAATTTTGATTCATGTATGACCGGCCTAAGTTAAATGACAATTAGCATCATTAATTATTTTTCTTGTGAGTCCTGGCTTACCCCTGAGGGTATGTCATCACGTAGTCTATATTCACAATCTAAGGGCCAGATTCACGTAGAATTCCGGCGGCGTAACGTATTGAATTTACGTTACACCGCCACAAGTTTTATGGGCAAGTGCTTGATTCACAAAGCACTTGCCTGTAAACTTGCGGCGGCGTAGCGTAAAACCGTCCGGTGCAAGCCTGTCTAATTCAAATGGGGCGTGTATCATTTAAATTAGGCCCGTTCCCGAGCCGAACGTACTGCGAATGCTTCGTTTTGAAATTTCCCGCCGTGCTTTGCGCGAAATGACGTCGCACCGACGTAATTTTTTGAACTTCGACGTGAGTTACGTCCTTTCCTATTCACGGACGACTTACGCAAAAAAAAAAATTGAAATTCGACGCGGGAACGACGGCCATACTTTAACATGGCAAGTCTAAAGATAGGCCACAAAATACCAGCTTTAACTATACGCCGGGAAAAGCCGACTAGCGACGACGTAAGAGAATGCGACGGCCGTGCGTACCTTCGTGAATCGCCGTAAACAGCTAATTAGCATACCCGATGCGGAAAACGACGCAAACTCCACCCAGCAGGCGCCGAAGTATTACACCTACGATCCGAAGGCGTACGCCTGTCGGATCGAAGCCAAAAGCTGTCGTATCTTGGTTTGAGGATTCAAACTAAAGATACGACGCAGCAAATTTGAAAATACGCCGGAGTATCAGTAGATACTCCGGCATATTTCTTCTGTGAATCTGGCCCTAAGGCTTTATAGACCCACACTAACATGTCACTATTATTTATTATTATACAGGATTTATATAGCTCTTAGACCACTTTGACGCTAAAAACAGTGCCTAAAAAGCTCAAGAGAACCCAGGGCTTTTTTTCAGCGGGAACGCGGGGGAACGCAGTTTCGGCAACTCCAGAACTAAATATAGGTAATGGCAAGGGGTGCTGTAGGATCCATTGATGCTGGTGCTGGGGAATCTGTTGTTGCTGGAGGGAATCTATTTGCTAAAGGACGGGGGATCTATTGTTTCTGGGTTGATCTTCTGTTGTTTATGGAGGATCTGTTGTTGCTGGGTGAGTCTTATGTTGCTGGGGGGGGGGGGTTTACTGTTGAAGAAGGTTTTTTTTGTTTCTGGCTGATGGAGGGTCTATTAATGCTGGCTACTGGGGAATACATTTTTGCTGGAGGGGACTTATTTTTGTTGCTGTGGAAGTCTGTCATTGCCAGTGGGGGTTGTATTGTTGCTGGGGTGGGTCTTATGTTGCAGGGGGTCAATAATTGCCGGTGGGATCTGCTGTTGAGGAAGGGGTCTAATATTTCTGGCTGCTGGAGGGTCTATTGTTGCTGGCTGTTTGGGAGTGTATTGTCACTGGGGTGTCCATTGTTGCTAGATCCTTTTTACTGCTTTTCTTGTTATCATTAACAAATTCCATACAAAATACTTAGCACTATAAAATGATACTTGGTTCTGTGTTCTCTAAAAGGGGTGGTACTGGGCGGTGGGTAGGGGGCCGAGTCAATGGGGTGACTCAGAAAGGAGGAGTTCCTGCACCTATTCTCTGAGAAAAAAAGCCCAGAGAAAACCTATTTCTATTAAAATCAATGAATGCTTTCACACTGGGGTAGTGCGCTGGCAGGGCTGTGAAAAACTCCCCTCTCCATTGAAATGAACGGAAAGCTCTTCAAAAGCACCTGAAAAGCTCTTCAAAAGCGCTCAGTGTTTTTACTGGCAGTTTAGAAGCGCCTCATCGCCTAACAGTTTGCCAGCACTTTACAATATAAAGAGAGACAGTACAGTTACAATACAATACAATTCAATACAAGAGGGTTAGGAGGGCCCTGCTCATGAGAGCTTACAATCTAACAAAAAAAGCCTATGCAGGATAGGCCCACCCACTGCCAGTGCGGAAAAGGATGAATCTCATACTAATGTAAGCGGTAAGCGTACTATCAGCGTATAACCATACCTGGCCACGCAATTAAGATTGATCACAGTGAGGTTGATTTACTAAAGGCAAATAGACTGTGCACTTTGCAAAGTACAGTTACACGCTGCAAGTGCAGTTTCTCCAAAGCTTAGTTAATGAGGTAAAGCTTCACTTTGCAAAGAATACCCAACCACGTGCAAGGAAAAAAAAAACAGCATTTTTGCTTGAACATGATTCGATGATGGAAATCACCAGAGCTTCTGCTCATTTACTAAACTCTGGAGCAACTGCACTGCAGAATGCAACCGCACTTTGCAAAGTGCACAGCCTCTGTGCTTTTATACATCCATATCATCAGCATCAGTTAGAGGTGGGGGAGCGGGCAGCAGGGTGGGTAACAGAGCTGAATACATACTTGACACACCAGGAGGTGTCAGAGGCTGCTGTAAATAATGGAGCAAATTTTCCAGCAACAGGGGCATACAATGTACATACAATGTACAAAAAAAAGTGAACAGTAAGTTTTGTTTTGATAAATGTATTATTTTTCATGTCTCCTCAATATGCAAAATGGTGAGAGTGTCTGTCATGTGTAGCTGGGGAGCACGTCCGCTCTTTTACCCATTGGCCCAGTGGCCCACTGGAGTTCTGTAGCATGGATCTCCCCAGCGTTCTCAATGCTTCACTTGTAAAATGTAATGCCGCATACACACAATCCTTTTTCGGCTTGTAAAAAAAGAAATTTTTCAGCCTCTAGAAAAAACAAAGTTTTTTCCAACTTCATCATTAAAACGACGTTGCCCACACAGGATCGTGAAAAAAAATGCTCTAGCAAAGCGCGGTGACGTACAACACGTACTACGACACTATAAAGGGGAAGTTCCATGCGGATGACGCCACCCTTGGGGCTTGTTTTGCTGATTTTGTGTTTGTAAAAGACGATTCACGCTTTTCTGTCTGTTACAGTGTGATGAATGTGCTTACTCCATTACGAACGGTAGTTTTACCAGAACGAGCGCTCCCGTCTCATAACTTGCTTCTGAGCATGCGCGGGTTTTTCACTTCGTTAAAGCCCACACACGATCATTTTTTACAACCCAAAAAACGAATTCGAATAATTTTTTGTTGTTTTTCAGACCCCAAAAAATGCTCTGAAGCCCACACACAATCATTTTAAATTACATTTTTTAAAAACAACGTTTTTTACAACCCGAAAAATGATCGTGTGTACGCGGCATCAGACCCTAAGAGCAACCCAGGTCCTCTTCCAACGTGCCATGCCTTGCCAACAGTGGATCCCCGGTGAGTGACCCAAGGTTACAGGGTCATTCCGATAGAATGAGCAAGTAGAACACAGAGAGAAACTCGTTTCTAAGTGTAGCGGCCTCAAATTTAATTGGGGTCTGAGCTGTTATTTGGCTCAGACCAGAGTGATTAAGGGCAATTTAGCCTCTGTTCCAGTCATGGCTGTGCTGAGAGTGATCCACCATTGATCGCCTGGGGGTGTTATTACCACTCCAGGCCAAAGATGGCAGCAGTCAGGTCATGGTACACTGAGTGTCCCCCCTCGGCAGCGAATCAGTGGGAGTGGTTGCCCCGCTGTGCATGCTGGGAGGTGTACTTAAGGGACAGACGCCATTGGTGTGGGGTCCGTTCGTGCCTCGTGGCCTGCCTGGCCCGGGGGTGCGTGTTGTGAAGCCTAGCTCCGGGACCACGTTGGCCTGGGGCTGCGGCTTCGTCTGGTGGGCCCAGTTGTCCAACTGGGGCCCGTACCGCAGAGGCAATCCTGTGCTGTCCGTCCTGCGGGAGGAAGCCACTTGATGAAGGAGACCAGGGGAGGACCTATCCTGGTAGGGACCATGCAAGAGGCTGGTACCTTAGGAGAAGGCCTGGAAGCTTCATCTAAGGATGCATCATACACTGAGAGGCTTGACAGTGTTCCCTGTTGAGTTTAAAGGTTCTTGTGAGAAAAGCTAAAGAGATCCGGGTGCTGACTCCTGTGGCAGAAGATTCCGGACCAAAATATCTCACTGAGAAAGGAAGGTCTGCGGCAGAGACTGTACTTTATTTTGTGCGCCATCCCGGCTGCTAGGCCAGTGAGAGGGACCTATCCGGGTGAGCAATACTAGAGTGGCGATGAGAACTGTTTGCTGAAAACAGGAGTGTTTCCTTACTTTGCACCTGAACCTTGTGTGTGTGGACATTGAAATTCTTTGGACTCTAATTTCACTCTGGACAGCGAGAATAGAGGTAACGTGCCACCCAAAATCTAAACCAGCAGCTCCTACGGGGGTAGTGCTACATAAGGTTTTACTAACTTGTTGAGTCCTACAGAGTAGGGATGAGCCGAACACCCCCCTGTTTAGTTCGCACCAGAACCTGCGAACAGACCAAACGTTTATGTGAACTCTTCAAACCCTGTTAAAGTCTATGGGACTCGAACGTTTGAAATCTAAAGTGCTAATTTTAAAGTCTAATATGCAAGTTATTGTCCTAAAATGTGTTTGGGGACCCGGGTCCTGTCCCAGGGGACATGTATCAATGTAAAAAACGTCTGTTTTTTCGGGAGCGGTGATTTTAATAACAATATAAGTGAAATATTCCTTTCAATTTTGTACCTGGGGGGTGTATAGTATGCCTGTGAAAAAAACGCTCGTTTCCCGTGCTTAGAACTGTCCCTGCACAAAGTGTCATTTCTGAATGAAAAAAGTCATTTAAAATCACTCGCGCCTATAATGAATTGTCAGCTCCCGGCAATTCAGAGAAAAGTCATTCATAAAAAAAAAAATGTGGGGGTCCCCCCAAATTCAATTACCAGGCCATTCAGGTCTGGTATGGATATTAAGGGGAACCTCGCATCAAATTAAAAAACAAATTACGTGGGGTTCCCCCCAAATATCCATTTCAGACCCTTCAGGGGAACTCCACCCCAAAAAAAGAAAAATGGCGTGGAGTTCCCCCCAAAAATACACCCCAGACCCCTTATCCGAGCACGCAACCTGGCAGGCTGCAGGAAAAGAGGGGGGCCCTGAACCGTACCAGGCCACATGCCCTCCACATTGGGAGGATGCTTTGGGGGTCTGTGACCTCTCAAAGCACCATGTCCCCATGTTGATGGGGACAAGGGCCTCATCCCCACAACCCTTGCCCGGTGGTTGTGTGGGTCTGCGGGCGGGGGGCTTATCAGAATCTGGAAGACCCCTTTAACAAAGGGGACCCCCAGATCCCAGCCCCCCCTATGTAAATTGGTAATGGGGTACATTGTACCTCTACCATACAATTCATTATAGCCACCAGTGATTTAAATTACTTTTTTTCCTTCAGAAATTACACTTTATGCAGAGACAGTTCTAAGCACGGAAAACAAGCGCTACTTCACAGGCATACTATACACAGGCATACTATACATAGCATACTTTTGGGTGCAGTGCATGTTCTGCTCCTAAACACTTACGGTACTGGATCCATTTTCTGTAAAGCCCATACTGGCCCCAGTCCAAGGCTGGCAGAGATTGCACACAGCCAGACGCACATCATGTTTCTTAAAGGGGTTGTAAACCTTTGTGTTTTTTCACCTTTATGCATCCTATGCATTAAGGTGAAAAAACACATTGCAGTCACTGGCGTCCCCTGCCCCCCGTTTTACTTACCTGAGCCCTGAATCTCAGTGGGCGCGATCCCGCATTGCTTTCCCCCAACTTTTGTCCGCTTTTCATTGTCAATCACATCCAATGACGCGGCTGCCGAGGGGCGGGGCCGAGTCATACAATTGGTGCCTATGGACGCCCGCAAGCTAACCCCCTTGGGAGAGAGCTTCCCAGAGGGTGTTAGCTCTTGCGGGTGGAGCCGCAAGAGCTTCCGTGGGATCCCAGAAGAGGATGACCGGGGCCACTCTGTGCAAAATGAACTGCACAGTGGAGGTAAGTAAGAATTTTTTTTTAATAATCTGCAAACCTTTACAACCCCTTTAACCACTTCAGCCCCGGACCATTTGTCTGGTTAAAGACCGGGACACTTTTTGCGATTGGGAACTGCGTCGCTTTAACTGACAATTGCGCCGTGGCACCCAAACAAAATATACGTCCTTTTTTTTCCACAAATAGAGCTTTCTTTTGGTGGTATTTGATCACCCCTGCGTTTTTTATTTTTTGCGCTGTAAACAAAAATAGAGCGACAATTTTGAAACATTATTTTTTACTATAATAAATATCCCCAAAAAATATTAAAAAAAAAAACATATTTTTTCCTCAATTTAGGCAGATACGTATTCTTCTACATATTTTTTGCAATAAAATCGCAATAAGTGTTTATTGATTGGTTTGCGCAAAAGTTATAGCGTCTACAAAATAGGGGATAGTTTTATGGCATTTTTATTACAATTTTTTTTTTACTAGTAATGGTGGCGATTTTTTTCGTGACTGCGACATTATGGCGGACACATCGTATACTTTTGACACCATTTTGGGTCCATTGTCATTTTTACAGCGATCAGTGCTATAAAAATGCACTGATTACTGTAAAAATGACACTGGCAGTGAAGGAGTTAACCTGTAGTGGGCGCTGAAGGGGTTAAGTGTGTCCTAGGGAGTGCTTGTAACTGTAAGGCCCCGTACACACGACCAAACATGTCTGCTGAAACTGGTCCGCGGGCCAGTTTCAGCAAACATGTTTGGTCGTGTGTAGTTACGAGCGTACCGAATTTCACCGTACATTTGCCCGCCGGGCCGTTTTTCAGCAGACATTTATTTCCAAACTTGTTTTAAAACCGTCCGCTGAAATCCTGTCCGAACGGACATGTTTGGTGGTGAGTACACAAAACCAACGTACAAAAACCCCGCGCATGCTCAGACTAAATGAGGCCACGGGAGCGCTCGTTCAGGTAAAACTCACGTTTGTTTGGGATATGGCACATTCGTCAATAGAAAGATTAATTCTAGCAATAGAACACTGAAGCAAACGACACAATAAACAACAGTTGATGCCGTCGTTTTATTCATTCTTCTCTTGCTAGAAATAATCTGTTATTTAGCTCATGTTATTTCAACTGAGTTGTTCCATACTGAAAAGTGACATTTGTTGCCTGGGATGTAGTAAGATTTTAGCAATCTTTTATTGGCCCGACGTATCATATTTTTTGTGGTCCTCCACATGTATATTTTTTTTTGTTTTTGGTTTAATGTTTATCTTTGCCACTTTTTTTATGTGTTTATAGTTATGTCACCATTTAGAATTTTTTACTAGCAAATTGTTAGGATTTTGCTTTTGTTTGTATATTTTACTGGATTATTTTGAAGGTTGTTTAAATTGTCTACCATGTTGGCACACCCAATTCCCCCCCCCCCCCCACATGAGTTAGTGAATTTTTTAGATGAAACATTTGATTTGTTTGTAATGTTTGATGCCTAAAATAATCACTACAGTATTACAAACAATAGGCATGTTTTTAAATTAAACAAAAAGGCTTTTATTTTAGCAAATGATAAAAAGGAACAAAAACAGAATGGCAGCACTTGAACAGCTAGCAAAATACATGCAAACTTGCATTTCAAACATGGTGAAGGCTAAACTAGCTAACCTCAGGAGGCACACAAAATAAAATCTGAAGCAGCAGCACATAACACCAAAGGAACCCAAGCTGTGGTAGTCCAAACAAGATGCCATTTGTGGGGGATCAAATGGAAGGCAGGGCATCAACGTCTCCTCTTCCTTGCAACCTTCCTTCCAGGCTGCCTTCCAGCGGGTCTTCCCTGGGCCCTTGCAGGTGGGGATGATGTGGCAGCAGGAGTATGGTGTTGAGCAAGCCGGGCCGGGTCACATAGCCCAGTGTCTGGGGTCAGCAGCTCCCTCTCCATCCACCAAAGGGCCTGGTTGATCACGCCCTTTGCCAGTTGCCTCTGCTCCTCCGTGCCTTTGTTTAGATCGTGTGCCAGGGAGGCACTGTAGGCCTCAGTGGGGTTGAGGGGGGCCCTCATGATGGCACTCGCCTCCCTAATCATTTGGAGGCTGGCTTCCTCCACTGCCCCCAATTTATTCTTTCGGCCTGGTGGCCTAATATGGAGGGGAGGAGCCTGGCTGGTGGTGGTTGTCCTGGGGAGCTGCTGAACGCCACTGGGCCCGGCCTCCTCCTGGCTGCCACTGACCCCTTCGGCCTGGCTGTCAGTGAGGAGAGGATCTGCCACCTCCTGGCTGGTCTCTTCTTCCTGTGTAAAAAAAAGGGACATGTTGTAATATATTTATAAATATAATCACTCACATTTTCATGCTTGAATCTTCTTTTTTGCCGCTAATTTAAACTTGAAAACAGACTCACCCTCTGACCCCTGCAGTTGTCATCCCTGACACCTATTTGTTTGCCCACGACTTTTGATTTTTTCTTCCCAGCTTGTATTTTATTAACCAATATCAAGTCAATAGTCAAACAATAATTAATATTATTCCATAAATAGTTATGAAACTACTATACCTCATCATCGTAGAGGCGCAGATCTGCCTCTCTGTCAGCCAGGCCCTCTTCATCCGACTCTGCAGGGCTGTGGTGATCTGGGGAAGTCCCGCTGGAAGGTAGCGTGGAGGGAAGGCTGGGAGTCAGACTTGACATAGATGGCCTGCCTTCCAGTTAATCCCGCAAAAAAGACATCTGGCTGAAATACCATAGCTTGGGTTCCTTTGGTGGTCTTGCTGCTGCTCCAGATCTTAGCTGCTTTTGGTGAGCTTTGTACCCTCTCCTATATGTGCCCCTGAGGTTGGCAAGTTTATCCTTCACCATGTTGGCACTGCATTCTGGCACCCATGTTCTCATGTATGCTGCTAGCTGTTCAAGTGCTGCCGCTCGTATGTCCTTGTTGTGGTAATGGTCCTGCTTTGAATCCCACAGGATGGGCATTTCTCTAAATTTATCCAGCAAGTGCTGGATAATCTCTTGGGTCTGCAGTAGATCCATTCTCAATTTTTTAGTGTTGTAATTTTATTCTAGATTACAAAAATAAAAAGAAAAAAAAAATACGATTAAAAAAAGGCTCAGCATTTACATTGATCGAATATTTCGCGAAAAAAGTAGGACCTATATAGAAATAAAAACACAGTGTCTCTTGTTTACAAAATGCTGGCCAGCTCTGCCCCATTGGTTGTAGCTAACATTGTTTTAATAGATGCCGCCCCTTTGGTTCCATTGCAGTAAATAAGTAAAATCTAGAACCATACACAATCATTAAAAATGACAGCATTCATCAAGGCACTATTGCATGTGTAGATATCCTGCCCCTCAGCATTGATTACATGAAAGAAACTTCCTAATGACCTCTGTCCAACCAACACAGAACAATACTTGGCCTGATCTGAATACACCCTACATAATTGGTAATGAGTTACAGCATTTTTGACATCTATATTTTGTGATGTCTACAAAAGCATTTGGGTACGAAAATCACATTCTGGTATCCAAGAGACATAATAGCTTAATAAAACTGTGCAACCAACAGACCCAACCCCCATCCCATGGCTCTCCATTTTATAGCCCGCTGCTGATCCCATGTTTAAATTTCTTACCTTCCTCTCTCAAAATCCTCGTTTGTCACGCTCGATGAATTACCACGTAACCTACGTAATCACGTCATGCGCCTTTTATCCACTCCGCGTATGTATGAAACGCCGCCCTCGTCACCTTTGCCATGCCCCTAATCAATTGAAAATGTAAATATGGCGTTAACTGTGTAGGTTCTGGAATCACGCGAATATTCTCCGCGTAACCTACGTCAATACGTTGTTGGCATTCGCGACACTCCGCATATGCAAGAATCCCCGCCCTCATCTACGCCCATGACGGGACATTTCCTCGTTTCCACGCCCCTAATCTCTGTGGGAAGGAAAGATGGCGATGTCACACGAGCAGGCACGGAGCTCTCATGGCGCAAGTGAAGGGACAGAGGCAGGATCGTCCCGATCCAGGCCTAAAAGATATAAAGCCACTAATATGGCGTTTGAAGAAATGGTGGAGTTGGTTTACATCATGAGGAGGAAGGATTATGATGGTGAATGTGGGCCCTACAAAACACCGAACCGTAGAAAGTCACACATAATGGACAAGGTGGCAAGGAGAATGAGGAGAATGTTTGGTGTCACCAGGTCCAAGGAGCAACTCCGGAAGCGTTGGTCCGATTTAAAATTGAGGGAGCCACATCACATGAAGAAGATCCTCAAAATTCTGCGTAAAAGTAAGTCCATATTATTTAAGGGGGGGGGGGGAATGTCTGCAATAATGTTTTGCTTGGCCTGCTTGTACTTTTGAACACGTGTAGATACTGTATTGTGTTTATGTCAAATAACAACCTTTACCAAATATTGTGAAATAGTAACACGCGTAATATGACATTGTTTCGCAGAAATGCGAGGTTAGTCCAGGAACAACACACCTGGACATGGCTGACTGGCCCCAAACTTTGTTTGCAAACATTGTTGAATAGCAAAATCACAGAAATTAAATTGAGTGAATGTGACAGGCAAACAAGATTCATTCTCAAAAATGCAAAGAAAGCTGATGTTTTAACATCTGGAAATGCAAAGCACCTGTGTCTCAACAATCAAAGGATATTTATTTGGAGGGTCGACGAGAATTAATGTTTTGGGGGGACATCCATGTGTGTCACTTCTTTGCAAAAAAGGGGCAGGATCAGAGCTTGGCCTAGAACTACGCCAAAAATGTAGGATTGCTGAAAGAAGAAACAAACAAAAATCATCATAAATGTATCGTCTATGCAATGTGTGCGATTTATGATATACAATATCAGTGTGCTGATGAGTATACCTTTTGTTTTTGATTATTTCTTATAGGGGAAAGAAGACGCCAGCAATTGGAGGAGGCAGAGAGGGCCAGACACCCACAAAATCAAACACCTCCACATGTGGAGGAGGAGGAGGCTGTGGAAGGAAGAGAGGAGGATGTGGAAGGAAGAGAGGAGGATGTGGAAGGAAGAGAGGAGGATGTGGAAGGAAGAGAGGAGGATGTGGAAGGAAGAGAGGAGGAAGACTTAACTTTGGATTTAGAATTCGGTGAAGATGAGGCGGAACTGGACGAAGCAGAATTGCGTGATTTTGAAGGGGTATCGATGGATAAAGAAGGAGTTCTGGAAGAAGATGGAGGAGTCGTGGATGATGAGGGGGAGGTGGTGGAAGAAGGAGGAGTCATAGAAGATTGTGAAATTGTGGATGTGGAAATTATCAGGCCATCAGGTCAGTGTCACCCCAACATTAATAGGGCCAAAGATATGCAGATAGGCCGGAAACTCTTTACATATTTTGAATGCCAATTTGTTTGTTTTTAGGGGATGAAGATGGTGTAGCACATTTTTCACGTGCAAGTGCTTCAATAATTGTACAGCAAGTAATGGAGTGCAGCACGGAAATGGACAATATGCGGGAAAGGATGGTCGTCATGGAGCAGAATGTTCGAAATGTCATTTCAGAGTGCAGCACGGAAATGGACAACATGCGCCAAAGGATGATAGTCATCGAACAGAATTTCAAAAATATCATTGACATGATGGGCCGTGTCAAAGACTGAAACACAAAAGCCCATCCCCCGCCCATCCCCCGCCCACAAAACCATTTTTAATTTTTGTACTTTACAATACGCCAAAATTTCAAAATGCACACACAGTGTGCCAATATGTGCTATCTGCCATCACAGACTATCTATTGTCTGTGCTTTGTGGGTACAAACCCCTCCTCGATCCTCAAGTAGTTGAGAGGAAGAAGGGTTTGCTCCCACAAAACACAGACATTGATCACCCATGATGTCAGATAGCACATGTGGCCATTTGTCTGTTTAACCAATGACATTTGGCGATTTTTCACTGAATGTGTGCATTTTGAAATTTTGGCGTGTTCCAGTGTGAAAGCACACCATCCATGACTGACTGCTGTTTTTATAAAAAAAAAAATTGTGGTGTTGATCTTGTTTTGGTTGTAAATGTTTACAGTTTCAGATCACAAAACGAACAATAAATATCACCTAAAGAAATAAGTACAATAATTTGCTTAAAAAAAAAAAAAAAATTTGGTTGTGTTAAAATTTAGAAATAAAAAATATACAATACAAAATCCAAAGCACAAAAATGTTTTGTAGAAAAACACTACCCAAAAATGTTTAAATGTAAATAAATTTCTTTAAAAAAACAAGCAAATCTGAAAAAAAATATGTCAAAAATATTTTAAAAAACACCCCAAAAATTTGAAACATAAATTATTCTGGGTTACTGAAAACCAAACTAAATAAAACCTTGAATTTTGGTCAAAAGTAGTAAAAATATACGTTTAGAAGTGTGTATGTATATATATATATATATATATATATATATATATATATATATATATATAGATAGATAGATAGATAGATAGATAGATAGATAGATAGATAGATAGATAGATAGATATAGATATATATAGATAGATATATAGGAGACAAGCCAGAAAATTCTGGGGTATATTTTCACTGAAATAATTATTACATTGTGTTTCGATCAGTATTCTTGATAATCACTGTCAATAAAGAAAAACAAAGAAAAAATTAAAACCAAATATTTACACAACAAAATTACTAAAAAATGTTTGAATCCAAAAATGAAGCATTTTTTGGGGAATAAGGAATAAAAAAAAAAAAAAAAAATTGTGACATCAAAAGCTGAAAAATGAGTGGCTTCTTATTTCTAGACTGAATACCCAGTTTGTAGATGAGTGAATAATGTGCAAATGTGGTTAGTTAATACATCTGAGTAAGTAAATTTTGCACTAGAAGTGCACTATTTTTGGAGAGAACCTGGAAGACAGAAAAATAGAGAAAAAGCAGTAATGACAAACAACTGTATAAAGTCCAATGGTCTAATTATTTATTAGTTCTGAGAATATTCCTTTCTTTTGGGGGCCGAATTAGAAAGAAATATGATCTGGCATAGCAATGGCCCCCCCACCCATGAAGTACTCAACATATTTGTCGCGTACCTCACGAGCAGATTGGGGGGCCAAGCCAGCGCGACCAGTGTCCAGGCCAGGAATGTTCTCTGAGGGTAGTCCTGCCTCAGAGCCCATGGGGGCTAGGTACGTCTGGGAGTGCCTGCGTAGAAAATTGTGCAAAATGCAGCAGGCAAATATAATGGTGTTCAATTTATATTCCGCCAAATGTATCGATGTCAGGAACAGGCGGAACCGGTTGGTGAGGATCCCAAAGGCATTCTCGACTACCCTCCGAGCCCTGGACAACCGAAAATTGAACACCTTCCTCTCTAAGGTGAGGGTCCTCTGGGGAAAAGGCCGCATTAGGTGAGGTCCAAGCCCGAAAGCCTCGTCCGCTAGGAACACAAACGGAAGTCCTTCCACATTATCTTCATCTGGTGGCAATGCCAGACCACCAGTTTGGAGACGATCATAGAAATCAGTCCGTGAGAACACTCCCCCATCTGACATCCGGCCATTCTTCCCCACGTCCACATATAGAAACTCATACTGTGCCGACACCACCGCCATCAACACAATACTATGATAACCCTTGTAATTATAATAGTAGGACCCCGAGTGGGGTGGGGGCACAATGCGGACGTGTTTCCCATCTATTGCTCCACCGCAGTTAGGAAAATCCCACCGCTGGGCAAATTGGGAAGCCACAGACTGCCATTCCTGTGGTGTGGAGGGTAGCTGTGGGGACAAACAAAAAAATAGATTTAGTACTTTGGCACATAAACATTGCAAATATAATCCTACAAGCATCCTTGTGCAACTTTACATTTTTAAAATAGCATTTTTAAATTATGAAGGGAGAATTTCGGGGCACAAATAGATAGGCCCACTTAATTAATAAGAGACTCCACAGCCCTCTGATGGGGACAAAAACACTTTGAAGGGGGGTGGGGGGTGTTTAAACTGTTTTAAAAAAAAATAAAAAAAATTCTAATAAAGTGGCAAGGTGGGGGTTGGCCCGAAGATAGCATGCTGGACAGGTTAATATTGGGTAAGATCCAAATATGCAGGTAGGCCAAAATAAAAAGAACATGTAAAGCTGATATCAACATGCATAGGGAGAAAAGGGAACGTTAGTTAAACACACAGCATATCTGGGAAATAAAAAAAAAAGTTAGTTGCCAACATTATTAAAGACACATTGTGAGGTTAAAATGAGGTAACTTACCTTAATATACTCCTCCTGCAGAACTTTGATGATGGCAGCACACGTGTCCGGTATGATGACCCCAAGCGCCTGCGGAGAGATGCCTGTCGAGAACTTGAGGTCCTGCAGGCTCCTCCCAGTCGCCAGGTACCGCAACGTGGCAATAAGCCTCTGCTCGGCCGTGATGGCTTGGCGCATCACAGTGTCCTGCCTCGTGATATAGGGGGACAGAAGTTCCAGCAGACTGTTGAATACGGGGTCCGTCATGCGGAGAAAATTCCTATAGTCATTAGGATTATTCTCCTGGATTTCCCTAAGCAGAGGCATATGTGAGAACTGGTGACGCTGGCGCAACCAATTCTTGGTCCAGAAACGCCTCCGCCCCCTGTTTCTGGGGGCGGAGGCGACACGACACACAGATACGAACACACAGTACGAAACTGCAAAGCAGAACGAACTGCACGCCTGTACCCGAATGCCAACTACGTACCCACAAGCACACGCACTGAACCAGAAAATACTACCTGCTAAAGCATGGAGACCGAGAAGCGCGAATCAGCTCTAACCAAACCTTCACTAACACGAGCAAAGCCGTAACTAGCAAAAGCGGAACAGAGGGCGTCGCCATTGACTTTGGCCTTTCCCTTTATAGTGACGTCAAACGTGGATTACGTGCACGCGTTCTGGTCCGCCGGGAAATATGGTCCGCTGGTGTGTACAAGCCAGCGGGCCAAATGACAAAACAGCCTTGTACGCCGGAAACAGCCCGTCGGACATTTTCCAGCGAACAATGTTTGGTCGTGAGTACCCGGCCTTAGGGGGCGTGATTTGTGGTGACACATCACTGATCGTTGTCCCCAATGACAGGGAACACGATCAGTGACAGTGTCCCCTAGGCAGAACGGGGAGATGTTGTGTTTACACTAACATCTCCCCGTTTTTCAGCTCTGTGACCCGATCGCGGGACAACGACGGCGATCGGGTCCGCGGGTCCTGTGGGCGCGGGCGCGGATCTCAGGGCAGGGTCGTGAGCGCATCGGGGGGACATGCGACCACGCGGCTCGCAAATTAATGGGGGCGCACCTGTACGCCTATTTGCGCAGCAGTGCCATTCTATCGTCGTGCGCCGATCGGGAACCGGTTAAATAACACACCTTACTGTGTAGAATAAATAGTACCAAATCTTTGTTTTATGTATAAATGGATATTATAGAATTCATGAATGACTCAGAAACACTTCTGGTTTTCTAAAGAGAGAGCAGAACAAGCCTTTAGGCTGCCTCCTTAAATTTAGAAATTCCTGAAGTAGGAAGGAGAGAGGAGGGCTGAGTCACTGCTCTGACTCAGTTGCATTTGCAAATATTGGACTATTAAAGCGGAGTTTCAGTCTTTTTTTAGGTTTATTAAAAGTCAGCAGCTACAAAAAGTGTCACGTGTCCCTGGAGATCACCTAAAGGGAGGGGCCACCTAATGCGAGAAGAGAAGTCGCCAAGGCGGTGCCTGGGCGGAAGGAGGAAGTGGGACAGGAAGTCCCACTCCTACTGAAGCCCCAACTCCCCCCCCCCATAAAAATGACATGCCAAATGTGGCATGTAAGGGGGTGAGGAGTGCTTAACCACTTAACCCCCAGACCATATTGCTGCCCAAAGACCAGAGCACTTTTTGCGATTCGGGACTGCGCCGCTTTAACTGACAATTGCGCAGTCGTGCGACGTGGCTCCCAAACAAAATTGGCGTCCTTTTTTTCCCACAAATAGAGCTTTCTTTTGGTGGTATTTGATCACCTCTGCGTTTTTTATTTTTTGCGCTATAAGCAAATATAGAGCGACAATTTTGAAAAAAATGAATATTTTTTACTTTTTGCTGTAATAAATATCCCCCAAAAATATATAAAAAAACTTTTTTTTTTTCTCAGTTTAGGCCGATACGTATTCTTCTACATATTTTTCGTAAAAAAAAATCACAATAAGCGTTTATTGATTGGTTTGCGCAAAAGTTATAGCGTTTACAAAATAGGGGGTATTTTTATGGCATTTTTATTAATATATTTTTCCCCCGCTGACAGGACCGAGAGCTGTGTGTTTACACAGCTCCCGGTCCCCGCTCTGTAACGAGCAATCGCGGGTGCCCGGCGGCGATCGAGCCCGCCGGGCACACGCACGGGAGTCGGGGGCGAGCAGGGGGCAGCGCGCACGCGCCCCTAGTGGCCACTCAAAGAGCCGCCATATAGCTACGGGCTCTCGCCCAGGAGAGCCGACCTGCCGCCGTATAATGACGGTAGCTGGTCGGCTAGTAGTTAAAGCGGAAGTTCCACTTTTGGGTGGAACTCCGCTTTAAGCTTTATAAATGTAGTGCTATCACCACAGGAGCCACTGAATTTGTGTCACAGATTATTTTCCCTCTGTGTAGCAGTAGCCAGGCGAATAGCAGCATTCAGTCCTCTGGCCCAGTAAAAAGTCTAGGGCTTGCCTTTTTATTAAGTTTATTGCTGAGTAACTTGATTGGGCTTAGGGTAGCTGTGGAATACTCCAGAACCCTAACAGGAATGTGAGGACATTCTTCTCTTTGCAGCTACTTCTCAGAACAGTTCCATTAACCATTTGACCTCCGAAAGGTTTACCCCGTCCTGACCATTTTTTTGCGATACCGCACTGCGTTGCTTTAAACTGACAATTGCGCGGTCGTGTGATGCTGTACCCAAATAAAATGTATGTTCTTTTTTTCCCACAAATAGAGCTTTTTTTTTGTGGTATTTGATCACCTCTGCGGTATTTATTTTTTTGCGCTAGAAACAAAAAAAAGACCGATAATTTTGAAAAATAAATAAAATATTTTTTGATTTCTGCTAGAAAACATCTCCAATAAAATATGTAGAAAATCAAATTTCTTCACCAGTTTAGTCCAATATGTATTCTGCTAAGTGTTTTTGGTTAAAAAATCCCAATAAGGGTATATTGATTGGGTAAAGTAGTTATTCCTGCGCTACAGAGCAAACTATGGGCCAGATTCAGAAAGAAATGTGGCAGCGTAACGTATCCCATTTACGTTACACCGCCGCAGGTTTACAGCGTAAGTGCCTGATTCTCAAAGCTCTTACCTGTAAACTTGCGGCGGTGTAACGTAATTCTGCTCGGCGCAAGCCCGCCTAATTCAAATGGGGCGGGCACCATTTAAATTAGGCGCGTTCCCGCGCCGAACGTTCTGCGCATGCTCCGTTAGGAAATTTCCCGACGTGCATTGCGCGAAATTACGGCGCCCCAACGTTTTTTTTAAATGCGACGTGCGTTACGGCGTTTCGTATTCCCGGACGTCTTACGCAAATTTTTTTTTAGAAATTCGACGCGGGAACGATGGCCATACTTTAACATGGCTGATCTAAAGATAAGCCATGTTAAAGCAGGTGTAACTTTGCGACGGGTAAAAATGACTAGCGACGACGTACGGGATTGCGACGAACGCGCGGATCTTCGTGGATCGCCGTAACTAGTCATTTGCATATTCTACGCCGACCGCAATGGCCTTGCCACCTAGCGGTCGGCCTAGAATTGCATCCTTAAGACCTGTCGGATCTTAGGGATAGCTATGCGTAACTGATTCTATGAATCAGCCGCATAGTTAGGACGGCCGTAACACAGAGATACGACGGCGTATCAGGAGATACGCCGTCGTATCTCTTCTGTGAATCTGGCCCTATGTGTGCAGAGGGTAAAGGTGCGGCCACTACTGTTTGGGCCAACCACTACCCACAGTGAGACATGGAAAAAATCGAGAGATTGTGTTGCGCTCCAATAGCAGAGAATGGTGTAAGTGGTAAAATGTATAAATAACCAAAATAGTATAATTGATAAATGAATGTGCAAATATGCAAAAAAACTGACTGAAAGATAAAATCGCTATAAATGCTAAGATAAGGTGCATTCAAAGGTGAACTGAATGAATGTGCAAACAGTGCAGATAAGGTGACTCAGGTGCATAAATAAAATCACAACGTAAAGATAATAATATATGCAGTCGCAGAAGAAATCGCAGGATGGTTTTATGCTCCAATCAAAATTAATGACTGGACATAACTGATATACAACAATGATGGATGAATAAAACAGTGAACTGAATAAGAGTGCAAATAAATACCGTTTTCATCGGTTCACCGCTGAATCAGACTGATGGTCTGATGTGCGTACACACCATCAGTTCAAGCACCGATCGTGTCAGAACGCGGTGACGTAAAACACACGACATGCTGAAAAAAACGAAGTTCAATGCTTCCAAGCATGCGTCGACTTGATTTTGAGCATGCGCGGGTTTTGAACCGATGCTTTTGTGTCCTAACCATCGGTTTTGACCTATCGGTCAGCCGTCCATCAGTTCGATTTTAAAGCAAGTTCTAAAACTTTGGTCTGAAGAACAAAAGTCCGATGGGCCATACACACAGTCAGTTTGGACCGATGAAACTGAACTTCAGTCCGTTTTCATCTGTTTGGACCGGTCATGTGTACGCGGCCTTAGGGAAACGCAATAGCTACTTGGCCGACTCCTTGGACAAAAATAGAACTTGGCAGACAGCAATGCAGAAAATGCAAAAAAAATAACCAATTCAGCCCCGGAAGGATTTGCCCCCTTCATGACCAGACAATTTTTTTGCGATACGGCACTGCCTCGCTTTAATTGACAA
Source organism: Rana temporaria (assembly GCF_905171775.1). Lineage (NCBI taxonomy): Eukaryota > Metazoa > Chordata > Amphibia > Anura > Ranidae > Rana > Rana temporaria. The sequence goes on from NC_053489.1 coordinate 57,568,520, forward strand.
TTGCGTGCGACGCTGTACCCAAACAAAATTGACGTCCTTTTTTTACTCACAAGCTCACAAGTTTTCTTTTGGTGGTACTGTATTTGATCACCTCTGCAGTTCTTATTTTTTGCACTCTAAACAAAAAACGGCAATTTTGAAAAAAGAAAATTATTTTATACTTCTTGCTATAATTCATATCTAAAAATATAAAAAAACAGTTTAAGCCGATATATATTCTTCTACGTATTTTTGGTAAAAAAAAAAACTCAATAGGCGTATATTGATTGGTTTGCGCAAAAGTTATCGCGTCTACAAACTATGCAATAGATTTAGGGACTTTTATTTATTTTTTATTGGTTTTACTAGTAATGGCGCCGTTCTGCATGTTTTAGCGGAACTGCGAGATTGCGGCAGACAAATCTGACCCCAAATTACATTTTTAGGGGACCAGTGACATTATAACATTAATCAGAGCTATAAAATGCACTGATCAATGTAAAAATGACACTGGCAGAGAAGGGGTTAACACTAGGGAGCGATCAAGGGGTTAAGTGTGTTCCCTAGGCGTGTTCTAACTGTAGAGGGGATGGGCTCATTGGAACATGACAGAGATCACTGTTCCCCATCAATAGGAACAGTAGATCTCTGACATGTCCCATGTCAGAACGGGGATCCACCTTGTTTACACTGGCAGATCCCCGTTCCGCCTCTCTACTAGGCGATCACGGTAGCTGGCGGACATCGAGTCTGCCCGACACGCGGGCACCCTACCACAGCATGCACCGGGAGCGAGAGCGTGCCGTGGCAGCACACGCCCGCAACTGCGCCTGCACGAGCTTCCGTACAGGTACGGCGATTCGCGTAGGAAAGCTGAACTCAGTTTCCCCCTTATCCTCCACTTTCCCTGCATCCCTGCATGGTGGCCGCTAAACAGTGCCTCCCTTGCAGGGAGGCTAAACTACATCCTCCTACAAGTGAATTGTTGCCCTATCCAAGAAGAAGCAGGGTGGGAACTTGAGCAATTTGGAGTCAATAATTGGCCAATCGGAAGCACTCTTGCATGCCTACTATGCATTGCACTGACCTGTATTGAGGTTCATTGAAAACCTCATATTGCAAAATGACGGGTGCAAGGTGGCTCTCTCATTCTGGGACGATGTCATTTGACGTTGTCCCACTGTCGCCCCGCTTATGTGCTCGTGGGGGTTACATATCATGGTAATTGGTGGTGCACTGTGTTCCTGGGACACGGCGCATCAGTAATTTCGGTAAAGAGCCAATGACAAAGCTCTTTACCCATGTGATCAACTGTGTCTAATCAAAGCTGATCACATGTAAACAAGGAAATGCATGTGAGCAGGGATGTTTTGTGCTGCCCTAGGCCTGACTAAACTCATGCACCCTCTAATTTAAAAATGCCCACCCCTTCCTATCAAGGCCACACCCCTTGCGGTTTAAGACCCACCCTGAAATTATCTAGTGGGGACACTAGTTCTGATGGCCTGGGGGGGGGGGGGCAATGGATTCTCTTAATTTGCATAGATTTCCTCTTACTTCCTGTTTGGCTATGGGACAGAAAGTGAAGGGAAATCTCTGCAATGGGACAGGGATGGTAAAAAAATTGAAGCGACGCCCCCCCCCCCCCCCACAGTTGCAGAATGCCAACCACCCACATACTGGAAGCAGTGCGGCCGATTTATGGGGGTGCTAAACTAATTTGCCTAACAGTGTAGCGCAAGCCAGCGGGGACACTGTCCGTGCTGCTCCCCTGCAAAGTGCTGCCCTAGGCCTGGGCCTTGTTGGCCTAGGCCAGGATACAGCATTGCATGTGAGGAGAGGAGAGCTGATCAGCGGCATTTCCTCATAGGGGATATCTGCACAGATCATCAGGGCACTGATTATCAGTGACCAGATGATCAGTGCAGCCCCAACAGAAAAAAAAAAACCCAGTGGTGATTAAATACCACCAAAAAAAATCTGTCTAAAAAAAATGACAGAAATGTAGTTTGGGTACAGTGTTGCATGACCACACAATTGTCATGCCTGGACAGGAAATGGGTGCAAGTGCCCAGTATCAAAGCAGTTAAATGGTCTTCAATGCATCTCAATGCACTAAAACATGTGGGTATTGGTGTGATTGGACCCTAAATCATTTTAATTCCCTGCAGAAAAGATGGTTCTAGATGTAAATATTTAGGTGAATCAAAGGCTGATGATCAGTGATTCATCAGATTTGATTGCGGCTCGTGAAGTGCGATGTAGCAGACTCTGACATCAGTCTATCTGTATGCTTCTAGTTGCTAAGGAAATACATCTATGGAAGCTGAACATCTAAGGACAACTGCAAGCAATAAAACTTTCCTCAGTCTCAACCTGCGGATGGGCCTGAGTTTATTTCTGTATAACGCGGCACTATTTCCAGCCTCTTCTGGCACTGCAGTGAAAGAAAAGCTTCTGTGTCTCTTTTTTCCCTTTACCAATAATGCTTTGTAATTGGAAGTATATTTAGACCCAGCAGCCGTGTATCTGGTTACATACAGATTATCCATATCCCTGATATTTCCCTGTGATGTGTTCAGTTACAAGGCAATTTTGTCATGTTTTTTGACAGCTTTATAGGGAACAATTATTAGAGACAGGAAAAGAATATGTAAAGCCTTCTCACTTTACAACGATAAAGCTACAGAGATAATTGGATCAGTGCATTTACTTTCAATGGGGTAGATTCACGTAGCTGCACTTTAAGTTACGGCGGCCCAGCGTATTGTATTTACGCTACGCCTCAGCAACTTACAGGAGCAAGTGCTGTATTCACAAAGCACTTGCTCCGTAAGTTGCGGCGGCGTAGCGTAAATGGGGCCGACGTAAGCCCGCGTAATTCAAATGTGGGAGGGGACGTGTTTTATGCTAATGTGTTATGACCTGACGTGATTTACGTGTTTTACGAACGGCGCATGCGCCGTCCGTGTACATATCCCAGTATGCATTGCTCTCAAGTACGCCGTAACGACGTATTGGTTTCGACGTGAACGTAAATTACGTCCAGCCCTATTCGCGAACGACTTACGCAAACGACGCAAACAATTAAAATTTCGAAGCGGGAACGACATCCATATTTAACATTGGCTGCGCCACCTAATAGCAGGAGCAACGTTACGACGAAAACGACTTACGCAAACGACATAAAAAACTACCGCCGGGCGCACGTACGTTTGTGAATCGGCGTAACTAGGTAATTTGCATACTCTACGCTGAAAACGACGGGAGCGCCACCTAGCGGCCAGCGTGAGAATGCACCCTAAGATACGACGGCGTAAGAGACTTATGCCAGTCGTATCTTTAGGCTAATGTCGGCGTATCTTGCTTTCTGAATACAGAAAGAAGATACGCCGGCACAGATTTGAATTTATGCGGCGTATCTATGGATACGCCAGTGTAAATTCTCTCTGAATCTACCCCAATGTATAGCAAGAAACCAACAGAGATTTGAAACAGGCACAGCCTTACAGACCCATGGGGTTCCAGGGCCGATCCTAAGGTCACAGACGCCTGGGTGCAGAAATATTTCTGGCGCCCCCACATGGGCGTGGTCATCTTACCAACTCCTCCCCATTACAAATGTTTCTATGGCAACGACTCAAACACAGAGATGGTCCCCTAACACGAACAAGGAGAACACGTCAGGCACGGACCGCCCCCCCCAGCGACGTCTCTGTATGTCTGGTCTCTCTTCACACAGAGACAACCACTTCTTTGCTCTCCTTCTCTGACAGGAGGAGGGAGGGGGGACGGACTTGGGCAGGAAACACAGTGGCAGCGGCAGAGACCGGCGGAGAGAGCCGCCTCTGGACACGGACAAGGAGAGGAGTAGGAGGGAGGGGAGCACTCTGGCGCTTCAGTGCCCCCACCTCTGTGGCGCGTGGGTGCACTGCACCCCACGCACCTGCCTAGAATCAGCACTGTGTGGTTCCATTTCTATTAGTATGGGATCTACAGTCCCTTCTCACAATGATCCCCTGCCACCCACCCCAAAAAGGTCAACTTTGTAGGCCTCTGCTTTGTCATACATCCAAAGGCTCCAGGCGCATGCACATCATGTATAAAAAAACAGGGGAACTCCAGTTAGGATTCAAATTGCTATTTGAATAATGGATGGGTTCTTTTATGTACCTTTATATATGAAAAATAACAATGGACATCATATTTCTGTTCAGAGCTGCAATAGTATTCTTTACATATACTCTGAGTACATTTTGCATACACATGTAGGGATCTGCTGCCCTCTACTGTCTGTAAGTGGCTATGCTGTTCACAGAGATTATTTACTATATGTACATCACTTCCTGTCCCTGTGTGTCTGGGTTAGGAATCCCAGAAGGAGGATGTGGGAAGAGAGAGAAGATGAGAGAGAGGAGCTGAGATGTGCCCATGGAACAACTTTTGCTATTCCAGGCCAGAAGCAGGGGTTATTTGGGAATTGCGTCTATGTTTAATAATGTATTATTGTTGCATTATTGTTGCCCATAACTCTGAGTATAGATAAATATATATGTATATGTTGTAAATAGATTATTGACAGACGTACTGTATATCTGTTGCCTTGTTAACTGTGCACTATACCAGGTTGCTGTATATTAGCAGGACCTATTTAGTGCAATCAAGTTTATATGCAGCTCCTGTTAGTCTAGTTAACCCTGTCCCTTCTGGTCTGGGAGTCTATATCTAGTTTGGCTTAGGCCCAATAACCAGCATAGGCTAGCATATAGTTCTAGGTTAGGAATCAGGCGGCCACTTCTGGTAGTTAGAGGTCCAGTTGCGTGACAGATTATATACTAGGGACTAGGCACAGAGTAGATAAGCTGACTCTGAGTTCCAGTACCAGTGTCTGTCCTACCCTATTATCAATCTCAGGGAAAAACAGAACAGGAGGTTTAAGGGGGAGCCCTCCCATCAGTTTGGTCTATATCAGGTACGTGACAGAAGGTTCTCTTCTTTACCCGATCCTGTGAAAGGGGCCTAAGGCTGCTTTCACACTGATGTGCTGCAGTTTACCTGCACCTCAACTGACCTCATTTGTCACTTCTTCCTCAGGATACTTGCAGGTATGGCTGGCGGCGGCTGTCCCCCAGGCGTGTATGGCTGGTGGCTGCTCTTGGCTGTCATCCAGGGCTGGTGCTGCTGGCTTTTACTGCTGGTGGGTCCTGCTGGCTGGTACTGCTGGCGGCTACTGCTGGCTGGTACTTCTTACTGGCACGTCTGGCTGGTATTGCTGGTGGGTACTGCTGGCTTGTACTGCTAGTGGGTACTGCTGGCAAGTACTGGCAAATACTGCTGGCTGGCACTGTTGGCTGGTACTGCTGATAGGTACTGCTTGTTGGCACTGCTGGCTGGTACTGATGGCTGATACTGCTGGGGGTACTTTTAATACTGTTGTTTTATTGCTTGCTCTGATTATATATGCCTTAATCACGATTATATATATATGCTCTAGGCTTCAATGGGCAGTCTAGCTCCCATATAGAATGTTATATGAAGCCATTCTTTATACTAAGTATGCTTGCTAGTATTTTGCACCGTTCATCCACGCCTATCTTAGTGATTTCTCCTCCCCTTTGTCCTCCTCCATGCTCCTTATGAGCTGCTTATTCATATTGGGCATAGGTCTAGGGAAGGAGCTACTGCACATGCTCCAAAACACATTACTGCCCCGCCTGATGTGAAGACAAGATAGCTGCCACACTTCGGGAACCACAGTGGAACACATGTGCGCCACCCGGAACACACGTACCGGAAGTGTGGTGGCCATCTTGTACCCTCATTCTCCGCTCCTTCAGCAGCTGCTGGTCGGCTTAGCATTGTAGAGTCTGTGAGCCATGAGCCAGGAATATTATGTTGACAAGCCTATTTATAGGCTAGATCTTGTAAGTGTTTTTAACCGTATGTGTATTAAACTGTTGGAATACTGCACTTAGAAGCGACTTCTTGTTGTTTTTTTATGATGTAAAGAAATTGTCTACTGCTCAAGGAAGCCCTGGCAACATCTAGCAGGGGTTTCCAAACGATGGCCCTCCAATTGTTCCGGTGTTGTGACGAGAAAGGTCCCCCGTCAAATAATGTACTGTGCAGGCGCAGCACTTGCGCAGTACGAAGCACTACGGAGCCGCCGAAAGGCTCCGATCATGAACATCTGTACATGGTGCCTGCGCACAGCAGACGACTTTGTGCCACTCGCTCCCGATGCTCGTATGACCTCTGCAAAGGGCGTATATAATGTTGATTAAAGCGTGTGAGGGACAGATGCCTACAGAAGAGGCCATATTTAATAATGATGGGCTGAGCTGATAAATTGGGGGTGGATTTCTCAATAAACTACACAGGCTTCTCAATAATACAGCCGCCACCATCGTATGAGCTCTGCCCATGATACAATACGGCCTCTTCTGTATGCATCCGCCCCTTGCAGAGTTCAATGAATAATACACCCGCCCCTTGCAGAGTTGCACGAGCATCGGGAGCGTGCAACGGCATGTGGTACAGGCGCTGTGTACAGCTGATCAACAGCTGTTCATGTTCGGAGAATTTTGCCAGCTCCGCTGTGCTCCGTACTGCGCAAGCAATGCGCCTGCGCAGTACAGGGTGGGCATTATTCGACAGGTGACCTTTCTCGTCACAACACCGGAACTAAAATTCCTATCAGGCCTAGTCATGTCTGTGAATGTCACAGTTTTACAATGCCTTATGGGACATGTAGTTCAGCAACGGCTGGAGGGCCTTGGTTTGGAGATCCCTGATCTAGAGGGACTCTTGGGTTACCCACAACCCTGGTTAAGATGAGCTGCTGTAACGGTAGGGAAAAAAAAAAAAATCTGTGGCTTTCGGTTTTTGGCTGACTGCTTACCACCCCTGTGAAGTCATCATTCTGGACTAGTCAAAACTAGCGAATTTGCGAATTTGCATTTACTGCAGGGCCATCTTTTCCATTGGGCACGCTGGGAAGTTGCCCGGGGGCCCCGTTTGCCTGGGGGGCCCCACTGGCTGCCCAGCAACCCCAGTAAAAAATTGTGGAGAGTGACGGGTTAGAACTGCCCATGCCCAGTTTGCGGAAATCACAGAGAAGATCCGGTCCTCCACGAGTGCAGGGGGTTGCTGATGTAAGTGGGGAGTGAATGCAAAAATGTAAGGGGGCACTGATATAAAGGTTCCCCCTCCTATTTTAGTGACCCCCCTTACCTTAGTGTATTTACTCTACGGAAGGTGGTCTCTGGTCACCAGAGTGCCCCCCACATCAGAGTTCCACTTTACATCAGAGTCTGCAGGATTCCCCCTTACAATGCAAGGGGGAACTCAATCTGCGGACCCTGATATAAGTGGGAAAGAGAAAGCAGTGGACTCTGATATAAGGTAGTCTCTGGTCACCAGAGCCCCCCTCCACATCAGAGTTCCCTCCTTAGATCATGATCTGCAGCGTTCCCCTTTACATAAGAGTTCCCTTTCACTGTAAGGGGGAATCCTGCAGACTCTGATGTAAGAGGAAACTATGTGCTGGCTGGGTTATAGTAACCTGACCTTCATGTCAATGAAGAATTTTTTTTTTTTTTTTTACTTTTGTTTAACTTAAACACATTGCTAATAGCACTAGCTATATGTTTATAGTTTAAATACTGACATTTGCATTGTTCAGCACTGAAAACTGTAATTTTAGGTACTTTTTTTGCAGTGGCAGTAAAAAATGTGGTTCTGCCAGTAAATTTTATGATTTTTGTCAGTAAATTCTTGTGCGTGATTGTGTAGACAGGGCCCCAGTGCACTGTATTGCCCGGGGGCCTATAATGCTCTTAAGATGACACTGATTTACTGTATATTAGGGAGCTCACAGTCAGAGGATAAACATTGTACTGGATTGCAGAATTACCTAACCAAGAAAATTACAATTTATTGAAAAATTTATGTTGAACTTTTCCTGTTGACATTTATATTCTTTCAGCTGGCATATTGGAAGTAACATTCAACCTTTTTTTAAAATATTTTAGTTTTGCAAAAAGATATTTAGAACAAACGTGTTACTGTACACGATTAAATCTACAAGCATTTTTTTTTTTCCGATATTTTTTAGTATAGAGCATTCAGCTTGCTGTCTCCTGTTTTTAAAAGCTCTGCTGGGAATTCAGTGATTCCTGAAAATTCCTATAGTTCACAGTATATGGAACATAATCCTATAATACTATTTACTTAGCTGCTGCTATAAGCTGCTACTTATTAAAAGCTCTGGGTTTGGAGATGGGATTTACAGATGTGAGATGGGTGAAGAAAAGAATAGGAATTATTAGGATACATTTGGCTTTAAAGAAAAGTCTCTGATATTTGATGATCTCGCCTATTTATATCTATATATAATATAACAGTAAAAAAAAAAAATGAATTTAAAATAATTGTACATTTCCATTTTTTAGGCTACTCTCATGTTTTCTCAACCCCCCCCCCCCTTTTTTTTTTTACCACATTTGCTTCAGATTTAGAAAAAAAATCTGGCTTATTTTATTATTTTAGCTTCTGTATAAGTTTATTGACTTTAATAAATTAATTAATTTTATTTATTTTTCTTCTCCATTTTTTCCCACCTAGCATTTGCCTGGTATTCATTAATGGAAATGATCTAAAGATGCCAAGTATGGTTAGGAAACCGTTAAAGTGGTATTAACCATTTGCTTACTGTGCACACATATCCCTTTCCTGCCCAGGCCAATCTTCAGTTTTCAGCACTGTCACACTTTGAATGACAATTGCGCGGTTATGCGGCAACACTGTGCCCAAACAAAATTGGCATAATTTCTTTTACACAAATAGAGCTTTCTTTTGGTAGTATTTAATCACTACTGTTTTTTTTTTTTTGGCTAAAGAACCAAAAAAAGACTGAAAATTTTGAAAAAAAATATGTTTTATAGTTTGTTATAAAATTTTGCAAACAGGTAATTTTTCTCCTTCACTGATGTGCACTGATGAAGCTGCACTGATGGACACTGATGAGGTGGCACTGATGGATAGAAGGGGGGAGGTTTTGGGACTTTAACCGCTTCCCGACCGCCGCATGTACATATACGTCGGCAGAATGGCACGTACAGTCACATTGGCGTACCTGTACGTCCCTGCCTTTCCGCGGGTCGGGGGTCCGATCAGGACCCCCCCCCCGCTACATGCGGCGGTCAGATTCCCTCGGGGAGCGATCCGGGACGACGGCGGGGAGAGCAGTATGTAAACACGGCTTCCCCGTGCTTCACTATGGCGGCGTATCGATCGAGTCGTCCCTTTTATAGGGAGACTCGATTGATGACGTCAGTCCTACAGCCACACCCCCTACAGTTGTAAACACACACTAGGTGAACACTAACTCCTACAGCGCCACCTGTGGTTAACTCCCAAACTGCAACTGTCATTTTCACAATAAACAATGCAATTTAAATGCATTTTTTGCTGTGAAAATTACAATTGTCCCAAAAATTTGTCAAAATTGTCCGAAGTGTCCGCCATAATGTCGCAGTCACAAAAAAAAACGCTGATCGCCGCCATTAGTAGTAAAAAAAAAAAATGCAATAAAACTATCCCCTATTTTGTAAACGCTATACATTTTGCGCAAACCAATCGATGAACGATTATTGCGATTTTTTTTTACCAAAAATAGGTAGAAGAATACGTATCAGCCTAAACTGAGGGAAAAAAAATGTTATATATGTTTTTGGGGGATATTTATTATAACAAAAAGTAAAAAATATTGCATTTTTTTCAAAATTGTCGCTCTATTTTTGTTTATAGCGCAAAAAATAAAAACCGCAGAGGTGATCAAATACCACCAAAAGAAAGCTCTATTTGTGGGGAAAAAAGGAGCCACGTCGCACGACCGCGCAATTGTCTGTTAAAGCGACACAGTGCCGAATTGTAAAAACCCCTTGGGTCATTTAGCAGCATATTGGTCCGGTCCTTAAGTGGTTAAATGAGATGCGTTTTTAGCAATATGCAATTATTTTAAAATAATTAAATATATATATGAAATATAAATTTTTTTTCCATAATAGCCAGGCTCAAAGTTACCAACCAAAAAAGCAACAAACCAAATTAACCTGTCTAGCTGTATGCATTAAAAACAGAGGTTTGGTTGCACGCATTTGCAAATACCTGTGTAAGCTGCAGGCCCCGTCAAGGCTCTCTGTGTACTGCAGTTCCTAACTATGAATTTTAAAGTTTCCTCAGTAGGAGGACAGGAGTGCTAATCAATAGATAAGGGGCAGGTGACTGGGGGTTACCCAGTCCTCCTTAAATAGGCAGGAGCACACCCAAACACCCAGCGCATAGAAGCAAAGGTGTTGGTGTGCTACCTGACTATGCCCCTACTAGGGATGAGCCGAACACCCCCCTGTTCGGTTCGCACCAGAACTTGCGAACACACCAAACGTTCGTGTGAACTTTAGAACCCTATTAAAGTCTATGGGACTCGAACGTTTGTGCTTATTTTAAAGGCTAATATGCAAGTTATTGTCCAAAAAAGTGTTTGGGGACCTGGGTCCTGTCCCAGGGGACATGTATCAATGCAAAAAAAAGTTTTAAAAACGGCTGTTTTTTCGGGAGCAGTGATTTTAATAATGATAAAAGTGAAACACTAAAAGTGAAATATTCCTTTAAATTTCGTACCTGGGGGGGTGTAAAGTTAGCATGTGAAATAGCGGATGTTTCTTAGAACTGTCTCTGCACAAAGTGTCATTTCTGAAAGAAAAAAAGACATTTAAAACTGACTTGCGGCTATAATGAATTGTCGGCTCTGGCAATTCAGAGCCAATTCATTCATAAAAAAATAAATAAAAATAGCGTGGGGGTCCCCCCAAATTCAATTACCAGGCCCTTCAGGTCTGGAATGGATATTAAGGGGAACCCCGCCGTTAATTTAAAAAAAATGACGTGGGGTTCCCCCCAAATATCCATTCCAGACCCTTCAGGTCTGGTGTGGATTTTAAGGGGAACTCCACCCTAAATTAAAAAAAATGGCGTGGAGTTCCCCCAAAAATCCACACCAGACCCCTTATTCGAGCACGTTAACCTGGCCGGCCGCAGAAAAGAGGGGGGGACAGAGTGCGACCCCTAGAGTGACCACATTTCCAAACTGCCATTCAGGGACACCCCCCCCCCCAAAATATGTTTTTTGTACATATTTTTGCCGATTTTGGGGGCAGGGGCGTATCATGAAATCAGCGGGCCCATGTGCAAGATCAAAAGTGGGCCCTAGGCTCCATCTAATGCCGCCACTGTGCCCCATCTAATGCCGCCACTTGTGCCCCATCAAATGCAATCACTTGTGCCCCATCAAATGCAGTCACTTGTGCCCCATCAAATGTCATCACTGTGCCCCATCTAATGCCGCCACTATTCCCATCATATGCACCTACTTGTGCCCCATCAAATGCACCTACTGTTCCCCATCAAATGCCGCCACTGTGCCCCATCAAATGCCGCCACTGTGCCCCATCAAATGCCATCACTGTGCCCCATCAAATGCCATCACTGTGCCCCATCAAATGCCATCACTGTGCCCCATCAAATGCCATCACTGTGCCCCGTCAAATGCCGTCACTGTGCCCCGTCAAATGCCGCCACTGTGCCCCATCAAATAATGCCACTGTGCCACATAAAATGCTGCCAGTGTGTCCAGCAATTGTTACTACTGTGCCCCTTCAGATGCTGCCAGTGTGTCCAGCAATTGCCGCCAGTGTGCCCCATTAAATGCTACTAGTGTGCCGAACAATTGCTGCTACTGTGCCCATCAATTGCCGCTACTGTGCCCCATCAGATGCTGCCAGTGTGCCCATCAATTGTCGCTACAGTGCCCCATCAAATGCTGCCAGCCAGTGTCAATTGCCCCTATTTGCTCACCTTTTAATATGATATGGAGATGAAGTCTGCGTCTGGTGGTGGTGGTGGGCAGGGCAGTCTTCAGCCAGCGCCGGCCAGGCTTCTCTAACTCAGACTCAGACAGGAGAAGGCAGTGAGTCGGGCGGAGGAGCCTGCCTGGGCCTTGGAGGAGGTCAGATCGTCAGAGATTTTGCGGCGGCCCGGGCCTGAAATTCACAGCAGTGCACTGAGTGCAGGGCAGGCAGCGGGAGGTCGGGACGGACCGGGTCCAGGCTGAGCAGCCGAGGTCACTCACTGGGCTGCTGGAGCAGTGGAGATGTCGGAGGGCTCGGTCTGCTCCGCGGTAGGTCACGGTGAGTGATGCTGAGCTGCTCTCTCTGCTTGCACAGCGGCTGAAGGAGGAGAGGAGGAGGAGGTGGGGGTGGAGTCGGAGCCTCAGAGAGAGCGGGTCACGGTGACGTCACTGGTTGCTACACGCCAAGCGGGGAGGCCTTAGCAACCAGTGATTTTGAATTGTTTAATTACAGTGGCACTGCGGCTGTGAGTGTGGCAGGCTGGCAGGCAGTATAATGTGTTTGATTCCGGGATACTCTATTGTCCCGGATAGAAGGCTCCCGGGAGACGGGACAAAAATTGAAATTACGGGACGATCCCGGGCAAACCGGGACACGTGGTCAACCTAGCGGCCCCCCCTCTCCTGAACCATACCAGGCCACATGCCCTCAACATGGGGAGGATGTCCCCATGTTGATAGGGACAAGGGCCTCATCCACACAACCCTTGCCCGGTGGTTGTGGGGGTCTCTCCGGTCCAGCGATGAGAAGGTCTTCCGGCATCCAGAGCTCCAGAGCCCAGCATCGGAGGCCGCCTCTCTCCGCCGGACACAGCCCAGCGGAATGACGCGGCTGGAGCTTTGACATTTCTTATATAGGGGAGGCGGGGCCACCCGTCACGTGACGTGACCCCGCACCCTCTGACGCAAGGGGGAAGACTGGGCTTTCCCAGTGACCTAGCAGAGGGTGCGTCAGAGTGTGCCGGGTCATGTGACAGGTGGCCACGCCTCCCCTATATAAGAAATGTCAAAGCTCCAGCCACGTCATTACGCTGGGCTGTGTCCGGCGGAGAGAGGCGTCCTCTCATCGCTGGACCGGAGAGGAGATCACCCGTCGCTGGATACAGACAACGTTGCAGCAGGGAGCCGGACCGAATGGATTACCACCGCTGGATTTTTTTTATTTATTTTTTATTAATAAAGGACTTTTTTCTACTGTGTGTGTGTGTGTTTTTTCAAACTATTTACACTTCCTTCGTGAAATGGTAGGGGTACAATGTACCCCATTACCAATTCACATGGGGGGGCAGGATCTGGGGGTCCCCTTTGTTAAAGGGGTCTTCCAGATTCTGATAAGCCCCCCGCCCGCAGACCCCCACAACCACCGGGCAAGGGTTGTGGGGATGAGGCCCTTGTCCCCATCAACATGGGCACATCCTCCCCATGTTGAGGGCATGTGGCCTGGTACGGTTCAGGAGAGGGAGGGGCCGCACTCTGTCCCCCCTCTTTTCTGCGGCCGGCCAGGTTAACATGCTCGAATAAGGGGTCTGGTGTGGATTTTTGGGGGAACTCCAAGCCATTTTTTTTTAATTTGGGGTGGAGTTCCCCTTAAAATCCACACCAGACCTGAAGGGTCTGGAGTGGATATTTGAATGGACCCCCACGTAATTTTTTTTTTTTAATTGATGGCGGGGTTCCCCTTAATATCCATTCCAGACCTGAAGGGCCTGGTAATTGAATTTGGGGGGACCCCCACGCTATTTTTTATTTTTATGAATGAATTCGCTCTGAATTGCCAGAGCCGACAATTCATTATAGCCACAAGTCCAGTTTTAAATGTCTTTTTTCTTTCAGAAACTATACTTTGTGCAGAGACAGTTCTAAGTACGGGAAACATGCGCTATTTCACATGCTAACTTTACACCCCCCCTAGGTATGAAATTTAAAGGAATATTTCACTTTTATTGTTTCACTTTTAGCATTATTAAAATCACTGCTCCCGAAAAAACAGCAGTTTTTAAAACTTTGTTTTGCATTGATACATGTCCCCTGGGACAGGACCCAGGTCCCCAAACACTTTTTAGGACAATAACTTGCAAATTAGCCTTTAAAATTAGCACTTTAGATTTCTCCCATAAACTTTAACAGGGTGTTCCGAGGCTTTTCGAATTTGCCGCGAACACCCCAAATTGTTCGTTGTTCGCCGAACAGGTTCGAGTCGAACATGAGTTTGACTCGAACTCGAAGCTCATCCCTAGCCCCTACCTATGGCTGGTTTAACAATAAAGAGCACTGGAAAAAAGGTATGTGTATATATGAAGATGTCACAAAAGAAATACAGGAGTGTAAATATTCATGCCTTCCAAACCAAAACACCACCTAACTAGAAGCGGACCACATCAACCTGGGCCAGCTAGTCAATAAATGACAATGCACAATTGACTGTCAGTAGTAAATCTGTGAAGGCACTTTATTCCACTCCTGAACGCATCTCCATCCCTGGATAATGTAAAAAAAGGGGGGAATAATTGCATATTGCTAAAAACGCATCTCATTTAAAGTCCCAAAACCTCCCCCCTTCTATCCATATACAGGGATGGAGGCCTATGGTTGTTTATCATTTCCCTCATTTAAAGTCCCAACCTTATCCCCCCTTTTTTTACGAGGTGGCACTGATGAGGCTGCACTGATGAGGTGGCACTGGTGGGCACTGATGAGGAGGCACTGATAAGGCTGATCTGATAGGTGGCACTGATGGGCTCTGATAGGCGGCACTGATATTAGAAGAGGGAAGGTCTGGACAGCCGTACTCCAATAAAAACGCCTTTATTGTGCAAAATTATAAAAGTATAAACCACAGCAGGGCACAGGATAAAAAAGCTGACGCGTTTCACACTCTCAACAGTGCTTAGTCATAGCTATACTAAGCACTGTTGAGAGTGTAAAACGTGTCAGTTAGCCTGCACCTGTTGCTTCCACCTTGAGGAGATTGCCATTTCCACACATCCACCTGGAGCGGTGATCCCTTCCCCTTCTGTTTCTGGAGGCAGCACTGATGGGCACTAATGGGCACTGGCAGTACTGGTGGGCACTGATTAGCAACACTGGTGGGCACGGATAGGTGGCACTGGTTGGCTGACAGCTGATCACATGGTAAAGGGCCGCTGTGATTGGCCCTTTACCCTGTTCTGTGATCATCCTCTTTTCACGTAATACTGTTACTAAACTTTGGGAATGTGCAGTTACTCATGGTATTGGGTATCACCACTTCATATATGAATTATGGTGTATTTCTTGTCTGTTTAATCCTTTTGATCTTTTTTAAACACTATGCCGCGTACACACGACCGTTATTCATGTCATGGAAAAAAACAACGTTTTTCTCGACATGATTCCTCTCAAGCCTGCCTTGCATACACACGATCATGATAAAAAATGCTTGAGCAAAGCGCGGTGACGTACAACACGTACAACAACACATACAACTGCACTATAAAGGGGAAGTTCCATTCGAATGGCGCCACCCTTTGGGCTGATTATGTTAATTTCCCGTCTCATAACTTGCTTCTGAGCGTGCTCGTTTTTCCCCCCTCGTTAAAGCGTACACACAACCGTTTTCACAACAAGAAAAACAAAGATGTGAAAAACAACGAGAAAAAATAGAGCAGGTTCTAAATTTTAAATTCCCATTTTTCGCATCGAGAAAAAACTGTTGCAGCAAATTCTTAAAATGCGTTTGCTGTAGTTGCACTTTAGTTTGTTTGTAAAATCTAAATCTGCTTGTGCATTTAACTATAGAATGCTAGTGAACCTAATAAAGAAAATACAACACTGTCCTCATGGAGCATTATTAGCAATTTATTTGAAATAAAGGATAAAATACTATCCACATACACTTATCTCAATAGTATAACGCTCAACAAATCCAGAAAAGCAGATCCTTAGATCTCCTTCCAGTACAACAATATCATACGGCATTGCATCTGCCATTTTTTGTTAGCAGATAATGCGTTTCTGGGGTCTCGTCTGTTTCAGCAGAGCCTGTCTGTCACGGTGAATAAAGGGTTGGACCCCAGGAATACGCCAGCAGCTAACAGATACCAGCTGACGCGGTTCTGTATGATGCTGTCATGCTGGAAGAAGATCTAAGGATCTGCCATACATCATTTTTGTTGCTTTAATGAGCATTTAAGTATTAGGAGTACTCCATTCTTTATTTATTCTTTATTGCTAACAAATTTCTTAATGTGCTTCACTCAAGACCAGTGCACTTGCTTTTCAGATTAGATTTACAGTTTATGTACTGTACACTAAAGGATTTCCTAAAATAGCATAACTTATGACCACCGAAAGTAGTTAAAGTGACTCTGTCACACAAATGAACAAAATAAAAGGATATGCGAACCCTTAACCACTTGCCGACCGGCTCACGCTGATATACATCGGCAGAATGGCACGGCTGGGCAGATCAACGTATATATACGTTGCCCTTTAACCCCCCTGACGGTGTTCCCGAGTCTGACTCGGGGTGAGATTTTTTGGCTACGATCGGTAACCCAGAGTCAGACTCGGGTTCGCCTCGCTGAATCCACAGGCTTGGTTTACTTACCTTGTCCCTGGATCCAGCGATGCCACCGCGCTGTGTGAGCGAGCGGGACCTCGCTTGATTCACACAGTGTCCTCCTGTGCCGCTGATCTCCGTTCCCTGCGACGTTACGACGCACGGGAGCAGAGAACGGCGCCAAATTCAAAAAGGTAAACAAACACAATATATACAGTATACTGTAATCTTATAGATTACAGTACTGTATGTAAAAAATACACACACCCCTTGTCCCTAGTGGTCTGCCCAGTGCCCTACATGTACTTTTATATAATAAAAACTGTTCTTTCTGCCTGCAAACTGTAGATTGTCCAGAGCAACCAGAAGTGTCCCTTTATGTCAAAAATGGTTTTAGAGCAGCTAGAAAACAGCGATAATAAATTATAATCACTTGCAGAATTGTGCGATAGCGAATTGTGGGGAAATTCGTCATAAAAAAATAAAAGTAATGACAGCGACAATTCTGCAACTGAGCAAATTTCAGTGATTTTGAGTTGATTACATTATTGAATAATTTTTATTATAATTATATTATTACTTGTTATAATTATTTATAATAAAGTGGAAAAACAGTGCGCTTATCTAGTACATAAAAAGGAGCTGCAAACTCAAAATGTTTATACAAAACAAAATAACATGTGAAAAAGATGGAGTTGCGCTAATAAAAATAAGTGTCAGCAAAGTGAAAATATTCAGAAAAAATGTCCAATGGTGAAATTAAGTACGTCTTCCCAAAATGAAAAATAAGAGAAAATAAAAATTGGTGCAATTCAGTGAAGAATCAGCTTCATAGGAGTGTCCCAACAGTGAGTATTGAAAACTGGATCACAGCTGTCTGAAATAACGGACCCTTACCAGAGTTTGCGATCCCAAATGGATCAATTGAAGCAGGTAGCCGTAACCTGGGCTGTACAGGGGATCTAATCCAGGACACAACCTCCCGACAGTCCAGCAGTGATGAACCAAAAAAAACAAAACAATAGAACTCCAATAGTGTGATATTGTATAAGGCACTAATACATAGCATCACCAAGTGACTGGCAAAAGGACAGTGTGACAAAAAACCACCACCACAGAACACACTGGTCCTTACCAGATCCTTGATTCAGAAAGGCAAAGGACAGACGTGGGATGTGTGTGTGCGCAGCCAACACAGGGGTCTTCAGAATGGAGCAGTCCTCAAACAGGTCAACGATCCAGTAATAAGGAGAAGAGAGCCATATAGTATAATAACGTTTGTACGAGGTTTAATAAAAAAATGTAGCACTTACAGCATAAAATCAGGAAAACAGCAAAAACGAAAGCTCCGACCGGTAACGGAGCTACTTCCTCACAAGCGGTGACGTCACTACGCCTCCTCCCAACGTTTCATCCAATAGGACCAAGTCATCACGTGACCAAGTCCTATTGGATGAAACGTTGGGAGGAGGCGTAGTGACGTCACCGCTTGTGAGGAAGTAGCTCCGTTACCGGTCGGAGCTTTCGTTTTTGCTGTTTTCCTGATTTTATGCTGTAAGTGCTACATTTTTTTATTAAACCTCGTACGAACGTCATTATACTATATGGCTCTCTTCTCCTTATTACTGGATCGTTGACCTGTTTGAGGATTGCTCCATTCTGAAGACCCCTGTGTTGGCTGCGCACACACACATCCCACGTCTGTCCTTTGCCTTTCTGAATCAAGGATCTGGTAAGGACCAGTGTGTTCTGTGGTGGTGTTTTTTTGTCACACTGTCCTTTTGCCAGTCACTTGGTGATGCTATGCATTAGTGCCTTATACAATATCACACTATTGGAGTTCTATTGTTTTGTTTTTTTTGGTTCATCACTGCTAGACTGTCGGGAGGTTGTGTCCTGGATTAGATCCCCTGTACAGCCCAGGTTACGGCTACCTGCTTCAATTGATCCATTTGGGATCGCAAACTCTGGTAAGGGTCCGTTATTTCAGACAGCTGTGATCCAGTTTTCAATTCTCACTGTTGGGACACTCCTATGAAGCTGATTCTTCACTGAATTGCACCAATTTTTATTTTCTCTTATTTTTCATTTTGGGAAGACGTACTTAATTTCACCATTGGACATTTTTTCTGAATATTTTCACTTTGCTGACACTTATTTTTATTAGCGCAACTCCATCTTTTTCACTTATAATTATTTATAATTATTTATTATATTATAATTTATAATTTTGTTTTTAAAAAAAATTCATACCCGGGATGCCTACTAGACTCTTGTTTGGTCAGATTTAAGTGAGTTATTCCTAAGAATTACAGGCCTACCGTACAAATCACCAAATTTCCTTGCAAATAATGGTACCGCTGTCAGCACCTTTTTTCTGAAAGAATCATATCGCCAGGGAGGTTAAGAGTGGCATTGTGGACGCGCGCGCCGCCGCAAGCCCCATGACTCCGACCGCGGGTCCTGCGATCGTGTCACAGTGAGGAAGAAGGGGGGAAATGCTGATGTAAACAAGCATTTCCCCAGTCTTCCTAGGACAGGACAGTGACCACAGCTTCCTGTAATCGGAAGCGGTGATCACTGTCATGTCACACGCAGCCCATCCCCCCTACAGTTAGAACACATCCCTAGGCACACTTAACCCTTTCAGCGCCCCTACAGGTTATCCCCTTCACTGCCAGTGTCATTTTCACAGTAATCAGTGCATTTTTATAGCACTGATCGCTGTAAAAATGACAATGGTCCCAAAAATATGTCAAAATTGTCCGATGTGTCCGCCATAAAGTCGCAGTCATGAAAAAATCGCAGATCGCCACCATTACTAGTAAAAAAAAATAATAATAAAGATGCCATAATTCTGTCCCCTATTTTGTAGACGTTACAACTTTTGCACACACCAATCAATATACGCTTATTGCGATTTTTTTTACCAAAAAATTCTAGAAGAATACGTATCGGCCTAAACTGAAGATTTTTTTTTTATTTTTTTATATATATTTTGTGGGATATTTATTGTAGCAAAAAGTAAAAAATATTGTTTTTTTTTTCAAAATTGAACGGCAGTTTTAGCAGAACGAGCGCTCCCGTCTCATAACTTGCTTCTGAGCATGCGCAGGTTTTTTACGTCGTTTTAGCCCACACACGATCATTTTTTAGAATCCGAAAAACGACATAGTTTAAAACGACGTTAAAAAATGCAGCATGTTCGAATTTTTTTTTTGGTAGTTTTTCAGAACCTGAAAAATGATGTGTAGCCCACACACGATCATTTTAAATTACGTTTTTGAAAAACAACGTTTTTTTTCATGCCGAAAAATGATCGTGTGTACTGGGCATTAGAATAATACACAGCGAGGAAGGAAAAATCTTCCACCATGGCCCCCCGTCAGCTGTCAGATAACCCAAACAGTGGCTGATTGGATGCTTTACAGCCGACTATTTTTCAATCAAGGGATATCAGGCAAAAGGCAGCTGACAGTGCCACCCACTGAGAAATTTTTGGCCAGGCCAGTTCCTCGAGAACTTGATGACATTTGTGTATGGCCAGCTTAACTTTAACATGCTAGCTTCACTTTAAGGCATCTATTAAGAAGTCACCTGGTAGAGACTCATGGCTTGTCTGAGCTAATGATAGTGGCCCTGAAGGCAAGACAATTGAGACCCATGGTCTAGTAAGTATGTTTTTTTTTCTCTTTTTATTATACATTTTAAGACTGGGGTGGGGGGTTTAGCAACTTTTATTTTTTGGTGTGGGTTAGGCAGAGTGAAGTTCCTCTTTAAATTATTTTATTTAAAGAGAGCCTCACTTCAAAACAATGCTTTTCATCTATTTTGAAGAGCAATAGCAATTTTAAATTAAATTTCCCACCCTTACATCTGCCAGTTACTCTTTCATAGCTAGCAGGATATCATGGAAAAGGTTTGGATGTGTCAGAGATGTGGTGGTTGTTCCCTCTTAAATTCCTCAGTAAAATATTTTTCCCACACAATGATGATGAATACAGATCTATTTCCAGAAGTGTTGCCAGATTTAAGTTTTCTTTTTTTGTTTTTGTTTTTTTACGTATAAATCCATTGGGATCTGCTAGCTGCAGTCAAGGAGAATAATTTTTGCCTGGGCAACTGACAAATTAGCACCACATCCCTATGTAAATATTAGCATATAGAGAGGAATTTTGATGGGATTTTTTAGGTGCCAAAAATACACAAAAATAGAAAAATATATACATTTTATAAGTTAAAAAATCTTTTTATATGAATACAGAAAGTACATACAAAAGATCATCTTAATATACAAACAGAAGGAGCAAACTGATTAGCTCTTTACATGTTTCGCCATTTCAATGGCTTCTTCAGGAGAATTTTAATATGCGTATATGATCACTATAATGAGAAATACAGTGAGGAAAATAAGTATTTGAACACCCTGCTATTTTGCAAGTTCTCCCACTTGGAAATCATGGAGGGGTCTGAAATTGTCATCGTAGGTGCATGTCCACTGTGAGAGACATAATCAAAAAAAAAATCCAGAAATCACAATTTATGATTTTCTAACTATTTATTTGTATGATACAGCTGCAAATGAGTATTTGAACACCTGTCTATCAGCTAGAATTCTGACCCTCAAAGATCTGTTAGTCTGCCTTTAAAATGTCCACCTCCACTCCATTTATTATCCTAAATTAGATGCACCTGTTTGAGGTCATTAGCTGCATAAAGACACCTGTCCACCCCATACAATCAGTAAGAATCCAACTACTAACATGGCCAAGACCAAAGAGCTGTCCAAAGACACTAGAGACAAAATTGTACACCTCCACAAGGCTGGAAAGGGCTACGGGGAAATTGCCAAGCAGCTTGGTGAAAAAAGGTCCACTGTTGGAGCAATCATTAGAAAATGGAAGAAGCTAAACATGTCAATCTCCCTCGGACTGGGGCTCCATGCAAAATCTCACCTCGTGGGGTCTCAATGATCCTAAGAAAGGTGAGAAATCAGCCCAGGACTACACGGGAGGAGCTGGTCAATGACCTGAAAAGAGCTGGGACCACCGTTTCCAAGGTTACTGTTGGTAATACACTAAGACGTCATGGTTTGAAATCATGCATGGTACGGAAGGTTCCCCTGCTTAAACCAGCACATGTCAAGGCCCGTCTTAAGTTTGCCAATGACCATTTGGATGATCCAGAGGAGTCATGGGAGAAAGTCATGTGGTCAGATGAGACCAAAATATAACTTTTTGGTCATAATTCCACTAACCGTGTTTGGAGGAAGAAGAATGATGAGTGCCATCCCAAGAACACCATCCCTACTGTGAAGCATGGGGGTGGTAGCATCATGCTTTGGGGGTGTTTGTCTGCACATGGGACAGGGCGACTGCACTGTATTAAGGAGAGGATGACCGGGGCCATGTATTGCGAGATTTTGGGCAACAACCTCCTTCCCTCAGTTAGAGCTTTGAAGATGGGTCGAGGCTGGGTCTTCCAACATGACAATGACCCGAAGCACACAGCCAGGATAACCAAGGAGTGGCTCTGTAAGAAGCATATCAAGGTTCTGGCGTGGCCTAGCCAGTCTCCAGACCTAAACCCAATAGAGAATCTTTGGAGGGAGCTCAAACTCCGTGTTTCTCAGCGACAGCCCAGAAACCTGACTGATCTAGAGAAGATCTGTGTGGAGGAGTGGGCCAAAATCCCTCCCCCAGTGTGTGCAAACCTGGTGAAAAACTACAAGAAACGTTTGACCTCTGTAATTGCAAACAAAGGCTACTGTACCAAATATTAACATTGATTTTCTCAGGTGTTCAAATACTTATTTGCAGATGTATCATACAAATAAATAGTTAAAAAAATCATACATTGTGATTTCTGGATATTTTTTTTTTTATTATGTCTCTCACAGTGGACATGCACCTACGATAACAATTTCAGACCCCTCCATGATTTCAAGTGGGAGAACTTGCAAAATAGCAGGGTGTTCAAATACTTATTTCCATCACTGTATATATTTTTTAGAGAACTTTACACACAGAAAATTATTTTTAAACAAATACAAATTAATTTCAATTTCCCAGATTTGACAGACGACATACAGCACACTAAATTGGTTTTGGTTCAGACCTGTGTATTCAGTAAATAAATGTACTCCAAAAGTTGTAGCTGCAGTTACAGTAAAAACAGATGGGCCCAGATTCACAAAGCACTTACGCCAACGTATAACAAGTTACGCCGACGTAAGTGCAAATGTGCGCCGTCGTATCTGTGCGCCAGACCCACAAACTAATATGTGCCTGAAAACAGGCTACACCCCGCCGACGTATCTTGCTTACGCCGGCGTAGGGTGGGCGTAAATTTAGGCTGGGAGCATGGTGCCGCTCCCATTGATTAGCCATTCAAACATGCAAATGAGGGAAATACGGCGATTCGAGATGCGCGTAAGTTGTACGTCCGGCGTAAAGTTATTCCACATAAAGGAGGTGCAACCCAGCAACAGACATGCTTAGGTCTGCACCAGGGAACACAAGCCGGCGTATTGTGCGTTGGACGTGTGTCCGGCTGGGCGTATGTTATGTTCACGACGTACGCAGTGATCCGGCGTAACTTAGGCAGTTGTGCCGGCATGGTTATGAGCAGGCGCAGGGGGGTGCGTCCACGTCACGGCGCATGCGCAGTTCGTAATACGTACCTGTCTGGCGCTCGGCCCATCATTTGCATGGGGTCACGCCTCATTTGCATGGGGTCACGCCCACTTCCACCTACACCAGCGTACGCCTTCGAAATCCACGCCACGCTGGCGCAGCGTTGGGAGCACTGGCTTGCTGAATGCAATGCTTGCCTCTCTGCGCTGCGTTGCCGTAGCGTACAGTGTTTGCTCTACGGCGGCGTAATGTGCGTCTTGCTTTCTGTGAATCTGGGCCATGGTGTTAAACAATTTAGACACCACTAGTCCCAGCATGCCCTCCAGAAATGTATGTTTTTATTTACAACACAGGTATGAAAAAATTCTGCCAGGAAAAAAAAAAAAAAATATATATATATATATATATATATATATATATATATATATATATATATATATATATATATATATATCGGCAAAGTGACAAGGGGATAACTGTAAATTACAGGGTGCCATAGCAATATTTTCATATCTCCCATCACCACCATAAATATTGAAAATCCACAGTAAATACAACATTATGCTTATTTACAATATAATCATAGTACTCGGGTCATGGTATTCTAAAACTATTTTATTTTCTTGTTTTGTGTACTTATTACAGAAAGATGCAATTATTTCTAACTGCTCAAAAATTGTGATTTCAGGATGTGTGTATCTATCTTATTATTGGTGCACTGTTGTTTTTATTTATTTATAGATTATAGTATAAATTTGCCTTTATATTTCTTCTCAAACTGTATTAACCCGCTAATGGTTTCTTGTGCAGCATAGTATCTGCAAGTCAAACCTCAGGGCACATAGGTGGAAATGACTCCTCAATGAAACCATATCACAGCTTTTACACAATGATACATTATTTCAAAATAGTATTTCAGGAAAAATAAATTATAATTTTTTTCTGTCTGCCTGTGTTTCTGTCTTCTACCTTATGTGTGTTTCTACATTTTCTCTTTTCTTTTAAGTTCTGTGTGCTCCCTCATATGCAGTGGCGACCCGTCCATTAGGGGTGCCCGGGTGCCGCCCCTTCTCTCCACGCCACCTCCTATATGCAATGGATAGATTCATGCATAGCATAGCATGAATCTATCCATGGTCGCCGCGGCCACCCCTATACATGCATTCGGCCCATTTCAGGGCACCGGGCGCAGGAATTACAGTGGGCGTGATTTTTTTGAAGCACCTGATTAGTGCCTCTAAGGCCTTGTACAGACGAGCAAACATGTACGATGAAACCGGTCCGCCGGACCGTTTTTGCCGTACATGTCTGCCCGGGGATTTCTGTATGATGGCTGTACTCACCATCATACAGAAATCCGCGCGTAAACAATACGCGGGGCGTGGCCGCGCCGTCGCCGCGACGATGACGCGGCGACGTGGGCGGCCCTGCCAGTTCAATGCTTCCACGCATGCGTCAAAGTCATTCGACGCATGCAAGGGATGGCGGGCGCTCAGACATGTACGGTAGGTCTGTACAGACGACCGTACATTTTCGAGCGGACAGGATTCCAGCGGGCTGTTTCTAAACAAGTTTGGAAATATTTGCCCGCTGGAAAAAGGCCCGGCGGGCAAATGTACGCTGGAATCCTGTCCGCTCGGACCTACACACGACCGAACATGTCTGCTGAAATGTTCGGTCGTGTGTACGGGGCCTAATAGGCTTCAAAATAGAGTAGGCTCGGGTCACAGAGAAAGCACTCCGATCCCATCCAGGACAACAGCGAATGAATATTCGCTGTTGAAACACTGATCTTCAATCTGGCCAATTAGGAGGAAGCCGGTATGAGACCTGTTTTCCGATTGACCAAAAAGAGAAGACTCCCAAGTTGCCGCCAAAGAGGAGGTAACAGACTCCGCCATTGCCATTGCCGTGATTACCTGTGGAGAGCAGGAGAACGGGAGGCCACTGCCACGAGCAGGAGAAGACGCCTGGTGATGGGGTAAGTGCTACCGACCGACCAGGGGGGGGGCAGTTGGCATGCTGTTTGCCGCCCCCAAAAAAAATCCATGGTCACCACTGTCTGTTTGCAATAAAGTGGAAAAAAAACTATATTTGAGCACTGTCAGTAGCCCTTAACGGGGGAGAGTGGAGGGGGGTCTATTCACTACTGCTATATGGAATAAAAATGGTTAATGTTGATTGAGAGAGTTTAGTTTTGTTTTAAAGGTTCTTTGTAAACCTCAGACATAAAATATGAACAAAATATATCCTCTATAGCACAGGTGTCAAACACAAGGCCCGTGGGCCGAATACGGCCCTCCCGGGCCATTTCATATGGCCCTCGCACCTCTCCTGCATCTGCAGGAGAGCTCCAGCCCTCCTCTGGTCCTCCTCCAGACCCTTACTTTCTGCTTTCAAGCAATGCAACCAGCTTTCTCCCAGCAGCAGCATAATTAAAGGGGGGTGCAATATGATGTAAGGGAGAGCGGTGAGGTGGCTCTTGACATCTAATGTAAGGTGAGGGGATGCGCTGGACATCTAATCTTACAGATACAACCGGCCCTTTTGAGGGCAATCTTAATGCTGATGAGGCCCACGATGAAATTGAGTTTGACACCCCTGCTCTATAGCGTATACTAGATTTGAAGACTTTTTGTGTGGAAGAATGGGCCAACATTACTCCCGAGCAATGCATGCGACTAGTTTCTCCATACATGAGGTGTCTTGAAGATGTCATTACCAACAAAGGATTTTGTACCAAGTATTAAATAAGTTTCAGTTAGCGTGTTCAATACTGTTTTCCTGTGTGATTCCATTTTATTACACATAGCTTAATTTCTGAACGTATTTCTTTTAGTTTCTTTATATGTATGGCTTGTTACCGACATGTGGTGGCCAATATAACAATATAATAGATGGTAAGTAAAAACTTGTTACCGACATGTGGTGACAATTTCAGGTCAATAGGACCTTTAGAAATATATTTTCCTAGAAAAATTGTGACATGTTTAATTCCTGTTTTTACCTGCTGTATATCAGTAAAGTTTATTCCAAAACATTTTGATTAAACATTTATTTTTGGATAATTATTCTTTGTTTAACCACTTCCATACCAGGCACTTACGCAGCTTCCCGCCCAAGCCAATTTTCAGCTTTCAGCACTGTCGCACTTTGAATGGCAATTGCGCGGTCATGCTACACTGTACCCAAACAAAATTGGCGTCCTTTTTTCCCCACAAATAGAGCTTTCTTTTGGTGGTATTTGATCACCTCTGCGATTTTTTTTTTTTGCGCAACAACTAAAAAAAGGCTGAAAATTTGGAAAAAAAATTACGTTTTTATTTTATTCTGTTAATTTTTTTGTAAATAAGTTTTCTCTTTCAATTACGGGCACTGATATGGCGGCACTAATGGGCACCGATGAGATGGCACTGATGGACATCGATGAGGTAGTACTGACGGGCACAGATGAGGTGGCACTGATTGGCGGCGCTGGTATGCGACACTGATGGGCACACATAGGCGTCACTGATGGGCACACATAGGCGGCACTGATGGGCACACATAGGCGGCACTGATGGGCACACATAGGCGGCACTGATGGGCACTCATGGGCGGCACTGGGCACTCATAGGCGGCACAGATGGGCACTCATGGGCGGCACTGATGGATACTTATGGGTGGCACAGATGGGCACTGCTAGGTGGGCACTGGGCATGGATGGGCACTGTGGGGTGGCACTGATGGACACTGGGGTGGCGCTGATGGACACTGGGGTGGCGCTGATGGACACTGGGGTGGCGCTGATGGACACTGGGGTGGCAGCACTGATTGTTGCCAGTCAGTGCCCATTTGTGGGCACTGACTGGCATCTTTTTTCTTTATGTTTTTTTTTTTATTTATTTTTTAACTTTTTTTTTTTTTTCTGGCTTTTTTTTTTTTTTGCCCACCCTGGTGCTCCAGGGTGGGCATCCCTGGTGGTCCAGTGTGGCGATCCGAGGGGGGGCTGCGCTGATAAACAATCAGCGCGAACCCCCCCTGTCAGGAGAGCCGCCGATCGGCTATCCTCTACTCGCGTCTGTCAGACGCGAGTGAGGAAGAGCCATCGGCGGCTCTTCCTGTTTACATCGTGATCAGCCGTGGTTGGACACGGCTGATCACGTGGTAAAGAGTCTCCGCCGGAGGCTCTTTACCGAGATCGGAGATGCAGGGTGTCAGACTGACACCCCGCATCACCGATCGCCGCGATGCGCGCCCCCACGGGCGCGCGCGGCATGAAATCCTGCAGGACGTTCTAGAACGTCCTGTCAGAATTTCATAACCACTTCCCGGACGTAAATCGGCCATAGGCCGGGCGGGAAGTGGTTAAATATATGATACAGTACTGGAGTCCCATTTAGGCAGCTTCTTTTTTGGGCTGGGGTAATTTCACTTTGGTCAACTTTTTACTTAAACCCACTTAGCCTTAGTTCACATTGATGCGATTTGGCATGGGATTTGACATGTCGAATCCCATGCCAAATCAGCGGCTATATCGGTGCGTCCGAATCTGTGCGACGCCGACTTACGGCGCATCACAGATTCCCAAAAGTCGTTTCTGTACTACATTTGTATAGACATCTGTGCAAGAACCCACATAGATGTCTCTGAAATTGCTCCCGAAGTCGGACTGACTTGCGGATATGAAACCCTGCGAGTTCAGCTGAGCTTGCGCGATTTCAATCCCGCTGCCAGTGTGAACTTGGACTAAATAACAGTCTAAATTAAGCCTCCCATTACCATTAATGCTGTCAGTGTAATTTGTATTCTTTAAAAAGATATTGCTTGTATGTAAAAAATGTTCACATAGTTCCAGTTGCTTTTATTTTTCATTTAATAAGTGTCCCACCAATTGAGTGACAACAGCTAGTTACAGTATTACTGGACACATGCAGTGCTTTAAATTTTCCCGAACACATTACATATGGACTTATTATAGTCATATATGTTCTCAATTATTTTTATTATAGTTATTGCTTTTTACAGTGTTCTGTACTATTTGTTTTTAGGCAATAAATCTTAGAGCAAAGAACAAAATGTACACTATTTCTTCTGAGACAAAAGGGTAAAGCACGTGCATGAGACTTGTCCTACATCTCTGTTTGGATTAATTACATTTATATAATACATATTTTTCCCCCAAAAGACTAGAATCAATTAAATAAAAACACGGTCCTGGTTACCAGTAAAACAATAAATGCTATCACTAAAAATACCACAACTTTTGGCAGGCCATAAAGAGTTTCGTGCTTTGTACTCTAATAACACGATCAAAGCATTTTGGTTTATTTTCTGCAGATGACATTTAGCCATTTCTTCATATTTAAATTATGATTGGTAATATATTTTCTCAGATCTTGGATATTCTTTGAACATTCAGAGGTTAAAGTATAACGCAAGAGAAAACTTTTATTTTTAGGGTTGGATAGACTGGTGATTAGTAAGAGCCTTTGTCACGTTTTCATGTTGTCAATTATGTCCTCATTAAAGATTTTCCAAATCACCAATGTCAACCGGAATAAAATTAGGGTAAATCCATTATTTTGAGTTACCACCAGAACCGAAATTGAGAGGAAGGGGCAGATCCACGTAGCGCGGCGCATATTCCCGCCGGGCGTAGCGTACCTAAGATACACTACGTCGCCGTAACTTATTTTTTTTTCAAATCCTCAAAGAATGCACGCCGTAAGTTACGGCGGCGCAGTGTATCTTTGGCTGCGTAAGGGCGTGCAATTCAAAACGATGTGATGGGGGCGTGTTTTATGTAAATACGTCGTGACCCGACGTAAACGACGTTTTTTTTTAACGGTGCATGCGCCGTCCATGGGGGTATCCCAGTGCGCATGCTCAAAATAAACCGGAACAAGCCAATGCTTACGACGGTGACGTCATTATACGCAAATCCCTATTCGCGAACGACTTACGCAAACAATGTAAAAAATTCAAATTTCAACGCGGGAACGACGGCCATACTTAACATTGAGTACGCCACCATATAGCAGCTTTAACTATACGCCGGAAAAAGCCGAACGTAAACGACGTAAAAAAATGCGCCGGCTGGACGTACGTTTGTGGATCGCCGTAACTAGCTAATTTGCATACTCAACGTGGAATTCGACGGAAACGCCACCTAGCGGCCGGCGGAAAAATGCACCTAAGATCCGACGGCGTACTAAGACGTACGCCTGTCGGATCGATCCCAGATGCAGTCGTATCTTGTTTTGTAGATACAAAAAAAAAGATACAACGCAGGAAATTTAAAATTACGCGGCGTATCAATAGATACGCCGGCGTAATTCTCTTGTGGATCTGCCCCGAAATCTTTTTCAAGAGAGGTCTTCCTTCACATTTGAAAGATATCTTCTCAGTTTCTATTAAGACAAGTCAAGACAGGACGTTAAAGTGGTTGTAAACCCACTCTTGCAATTTGCACCTACAGGTAAGCCTAGATTAAGGCTTACCTGTAGGTGCAAGAAATATCTCCTTAACCTACACGGTTAAGGAGATATTTTCACAGAAATGGGCACCGCTGTCCAAGACACATGCACGCCATAGACAATGGCGCAGCGCACTGATCGGTGCCGTTTTTGTGAATGGCATTAACTGGGTTAATGTTATGTTTTCGCGCATGCACAGGGACCTGCCGGTCCCTCACGCATGCGCGGGAGTGACGTCATCACCGCTCTGGCCAATCACAGTGCCAGAGCGGTGAAAAAACAAGGATGAAGCACCAGGGGACATGGCGGCGGCGGTGGACGGGACCGAGGCGGACTTCGGGGGCTTCGTTGTCAAGTAAGTGACAAATAATGAGCTAGTATGCTGTATGCCTTTCTCTTGCAGGTGTATTTGTTAAAAAATATATATATTACAGAAGGGTTTACTTCCTCTTTGAGGCCTCGTACACACGACAGAGTTTCTCGGCAGAATTCACCGAGAAACTCGGTCAAAACCCGGATTCTGCCGAGAAACTCTGTCGTCTGTACAGTTTTGGCTCGATGGAGCCGCCGAGGAACTCGACGAGAAAATAGAGAACATGTTCTCTATTTTCTCGTTGTCCTCGTTGTTCTATGGGAGAAGGCGGCCCGCCGAGCTCCTCGGCGGCTTCATCCCAAAACTCGACGAGGAACTCGACGTGCCAAGCACGTCGAGTTCCTCTGTCGTGTGTACGGGGCCTAAGGGTCTCCCTAATCATACACAGGTTGAAAAAAAAAACTTACGCCAGCTTTTACCCTCATCACAAAAAGTTTTTGCTTTAGGCTCTATTCACACTTTTAAGACTCTAAAGTTGTGCGGACTTTGGAGTGCGACCTTGACAAAACTTTGGTAAAACTTTGACGCAACTTTGACACAACTGTGGATGGGTGCAACTAGGATACGACTTTGGCCGCGTACACACGATCGGTTAAACCGATGAGAACGGTCTGATGGACCGTTTTCATCGGTCCAAACCGATCGTGTGTGGGCGATGGATTTCTAACCGATAGTTAAAAAACGATCGTTAGTAGGCACAACCATCGGTTAAAAATCCACGCATGCTCAGAATCAAGTCGACGCATGCTTGGAAGCATTGAACTTCGTTTTTTCAGCACGTCGTTGTGTTTTACGTCACCGCGTTCTGACACAATCGTTTTTTTAACCAATGGTGTGTAGGCACGACTGACCATCATCACTCAGCTTCATCGGTTAACCGATGAAAACCGTCCATCAGACCGTTCTCATCGGATGGACCGATTGTGTGTACGAGGCTTTAGGCTTTGACTAGTGATAATGGATAACTGTTGCACAACTGTTGCATTGTATAACATTCAGGTACGACTTTAATGCAACTTTTGAGGGTTAACATTGAAGTTGCTTGAAAGTTGGACTAAAGTAGTGCATGAACTACTTTGAAGTTGCTGCAACTTTAAGTCGCACATATATGAATGGTTATCATTGGAAAACATAGGGAACGGCTATGATGTCCAAAGTTGCATGACAAGTGTAAATGGAGCCTTAGCGTAATTTTCTTTTCTTGGCATTGCTTCATGTCAGCACACAATAGGTCAGCTCCTCCCCTTGACCCCCAATAGGGCAATTCCTATCATCAAATTCAAGGCTCCACCTTTGCCAGTGTTCCATGACCAGACTCACAGCGGATAAGGGAGGGTTTTTCTTTCCTCTGCGTCACATCCACACACAATGGAATCTAACTGGCTATGGACTAACCAGGGAGGGAAATAGAATAAAAGACACCAAACACCAGATGCTGCTGAATAAGGCTTAATGTTGTTCCAGTGTGGCAAATAGTACTGGGGCGCCCATAATTTAGCTAGGATTCAAGGCCACATTTAAAGGGGTTTTAAAGGTTTGTTTTTAATTTTCTAAATAGGTTCCTTTAAGCTAGTGCATTGTTGGTTCACTTACCTTTTTCCTTCGATTTCCCTTCTAAGTGTTTTTTTTTCTTTGTCTGAATTTCTCACTTCCTATTCCTCCTCATTAAGCTTGCCCCCATCATCCGAGCCGTTCTGGCTGGGGGTTAGTCAGCGTGCTCGCCCCCTCCCTTGAGACCACATCCTTGCAGCTGAACACAGCGTCTCCCCAACCCAAAATGTACCCTTGGCATTAGATGTAAAAGATTCAGGGAGTGAGTTTGATGAGGTAGCCAAGCGATTAAGGCAATGCACTGCTAATCCATTGTGCTCTGCATCAAAGCATGTTTCTTATAGAGTTGCTTTTCATACCTGCCCTGGGGAGGTCATCACACCCAAGCCTGAGGGGCCTATGAAAAGTGCCAGGTTATACAAAAATCAACTACTCCTACGCTCGTCGCTCGTGGATGTTATAAGCCACAGATCTGTTAGTTATGTGAGTTTTTACATTGTATTTTACCATTAAATGTGTTCCATTTTGCGGGATTACGCAATGTGTTTTCCTTCTTTTTATTTCACCACCACCTTCTGAGCTATACACCTGACGCCACTGGGAGGCAGGGAGAAATAAGAAGAGGCACACAGGAGTTTTTTTACGAACTCGGCGTTGGTTGGAGATACGCCCACTATCATCTGTCTCTGAGTGAGTGCATTGCTGTGTGATTTTCTTTTATCACAGTATTGTTCTAACAGAGTTACACTATATATTTCCTTGTTTTGTTGTCTTTTCATATGCAACATCTGGCTATGAGTAGGTTTTAGCGAACCCGAACTGTAAAGTTCGGGTTCGGTACGGACTTTGGGATTGTTTGTACCCGGACCCGAACCCGGACATTTTGCTGAAAGTTCGGGTTTGGGTCCGGTGTTCGGTAATGTTATGGCGGGCTGCAGGGCAGCCAATCCCCATTTGTTTTACAACTGTGACTAAGAAGCTATCACAACCATGCCTACTAATGGCATGGCTGTGATTGGCCAGGAGGAGGAGGAATCGGGATCATTTCCAAGGCTTTCAGGGCAGTCATTCACAAGTGGCTCCGAGGGTGGGTTCCTGCACCAACAAAGGCCAGGTACACAATTGTCCAGCAAGGGCACAGTTCTGGAGGATGATGATGAGGAGGAAATGGGGAAGGAGGAACAATGTTCACAGCAGGGTGGCACCCAGACCAGATCATGGCCATCACTGGTGCGTGGCTGGGGGGATACAGAGGACACAGATAATACACCTCCCACAGAGGACAGCTTTCCGTTGCCTCTGGGCAGCCTGGCACACATGAGCGATTACATGCTGCAGTGTCTCCGCAACGACCGCCGTGTTTCGCACATTTTAACAGGTGCTGATTACTGGGTGGCCACGCTGCTGGATCCCTGTTACAAGGACAATGTACCATCCTTAATTCCCTCACTGGAGCGTGATCGCAAGATGCGCGAGTACAAGCGCACGCTGGTAGACGCGCTGCGGGTGGAATTCCCACCTGACAGCGGGGGCATAGTGGAAGCACAAGGTGAAGGCAGAGGAGGAGGAAGAGGTCGCCAACGCAGCCGGGGCACCGCCAGCACCTCAGAAGGCAGGGTTAGCATGGCCGAAATGTGGAAAAGCTTTGTCAGCATGCCACAACAACCAGCACCACCAGCTGATATGGAACGTTTTAGCAGGAGGCAGCATTTCAGCAACATGGTGGAGCAGTATGAGAGCACACGCCTACACGTACTGAATGACGGGTCTGCCCCCTTAAACTTCTGGGTCTCCAAATTGGGCACATGGCCTGAGCTTGCCCTTTACGCCTTGGAGGTGCTGGCCTGCCTGCAGCTAGTGTATTATCTGAACGTGTATTTAGCACGGCAGGGGGCGTTATCACAGACAAGCGCAGCCGCCTATCCAGAGCCAATGTGGACAAGCTCACATTCATTAAAATGAACCAGGCATGGATCCCAGAGGACTTGTCCGTACCTTGTGCAGAATAGACACCGGGCCGGCCTTACCCAGCCATTCTTGTTTTTCTGATCTTTCTAGGGTTGCCACCTCATCCCTTTAAAAGCGAAAACATATTAATTACATAGGTTCCCTGGCTGATTAAGGTGCTGCTAATTAAACTCACTTGGTGCCTTATCGACATTAAATTAGCCACAGAACCTGTGTAATTACTATGTGTTCAGGTTTAAAGGGATGAGGTGGCAACCCTAGATCTTTCTCACTCTTTTGGGGTGTACCCTAATTTAAAAAATAAATCAATTAAAAACCAAAACCTGCTGTGTTGGCTACCTCGTCCTCCTCCACCGCCGCTTCCACCTACACCGCCACATCCACCGCCACCTCAACCTCCTACTCCATATGGACCTTGTCCTCCTAGGTCAAGATTATTTATTTATTTTGTTATTTTAAGTTATTTCCCGATCCACATGCTCTTCCTGACATTTTGCTGCCATTTGCAGCCCTCTAGCCAACCCTAACCCTAACCCCTAACCCTCAACCTCCTACTCCATATGGACCTCGTCCTCCTAGGTCAAGATTATTATTTTTTTATTTTTATTTTTGTAATGTTATTTTCAGTTATTTTCCGATCCACATTTATTTGCAGAGTACTTACCATGCTCAACATTTTGCTGCCATTTGCAGCCCTCTAGCCCTTTCCATTCGTTTTTTAGAGACATTTTAGTAGTCAAAAGTCCGGGTCCCCATTGACTTCAATGGGGATCGGGGTCAAGTTCTGAACCCGGACTTTTTTCCGAAGTTTGGCCGAAACCGTCGAACCCGAACATCCAGGTGTCCGCTCAACTCTAGCTATGAGTCCTTTAGCTATATATTAGCTTATCACACCACCCACTGAGTATATATTTGAGGATTTTTTGGCTGTCCGTGCTACAGCTGGGAGCACAAGAGGTGTTTGCACTGAAGTTTATCTCCTTTCAACACTCGTGCCTGGCTTTGGGATCACTATACAGAGACTTTCTATTTATTATATTTTCAGTTTTTTGCCAAATCTTTGGCTTCTACATTTTATCACATTTGTAATTTTTATGATTCACGTTTGATTCATTTCTTTTGTTTCACGTATGTTGCTTTCATTCACATTTTATACATTTTGAAGATTTTTGATGTTCTTGGATCAATTATTGCCTTATAGTGTGATTTTCACAGTTTTATTGTGTTTTATATATTTAGTGTGCCCATCAGTCGCATTGTTCTTTCACCCTTTGAGTCACACAGTGCAGACATCATCATTTATTCACTAAGATATCCATTTGCCCCAGTTTCAGGCAAATTATAAAATACACAAAAGTTGGTACTTTACATGTAAAATGATTTACTTGGCTATGCAGCACAGTCTTGCCTGGCAGTGGAGGGGGCTTGATCCTTCTTTGCTCATGTTTCTTATTTACTTGCAAGTTTCTCCCCCACTTCCAGCCAGTGACTGGACAGGAAAAAGAGAAGCAGGACAATGATGTGCATGCTCCTTTTACACACCTGATTGTTTTTTTGTATTGTTTCTCTTCCCCTCACTATGAGCACTGTTGTACTGTAATGCCTTGTACACACGATCGGAATTTCCGATGGAAAAAGTCAGACATTTTTTTCATCGGATAATCCGACCATGTGTGTGCCCCATCGGAGTTTTTCCATCGTAAATTCTGACAGACTTAGAAAGAGAACATGTTCTCTTTTTTTTCGATTAAAAAAATGTCTATCGGAAATTCTGTTCGTCTGTATGGAACTCCAACGGAGAAAAAAAACATGCATGCTCAGAATCAAGTCGATGCATGCTTGGAAGCATTGAACTTAATTTTTCTCGGCTTGTAGTAGTGTTGGACGTCACCGTGTTTTGGACGGTTGGAATTTGGTGTGACAGTGTGTATGCAAGACAGCTTTAATGGAATTCCGTCAGAAAAATCCATCGGAAATTCCGATCGTGTGTACGAGGCATAAGAGGCTGATGCCAAGGTAAATTCAGTCACTTACACTGCTTGCATAATTTTTTTTTATTTTTTTTTGATGTACGAATAAATATATACCTGCATTATTCTTTTATATCTGCCTAGAATTAGCTTTAAATCAACCAGAAGGTAGAGCTAGGACACACAGAGGTGTGTCATTTACTGATTGAACTTACCTCTCCATCAATTTGCACATGTTCTACAGTTGTCCTTTAAATAAACAACATGCTTTCTCAAAAGAAATTCAAGTACCATTTATGAATCTCCTTAAATTCTTCTCCGCTAATTACAAAAAACTTGAACGCAATTAAAGAGGTTGAGTAAGTTTTTTAATTAGAGAGAATACATTTTTTAATCATCTTCAGCTAAGTTTCACTTAGCCTGCATTAGGCACATTCACAAGGCCATATGATAGAGAAATATCTCTTATCGTGATTTATTGTATGTATTTGCTGGAGCTGGAGAGCCACTTGAACTTCTCGACTTCAGCATCTAATTTACTGCACACTGACTGACCCCTGTTTCCAGGCTCTACATCCGTCCATTTATCTAACATTAAAGCGGATGTCCGCTGAAAAAAAATATTAAAAGCCAGCAGCTACAAATACTGCAGCTGCTGACTTTTAATATTAGGACACTTACCTGTCCTGGAGTCCAGCACCATCCGCAGTAGAGGACGAGCGATCGCTCGTCACTCTGCTGCCCCCCTGCCATCCTCGGTGAGGGAATGAGGAAGTGAAGCGCTCCGGCTTCACTGCCCGGTTCCCTACGGCGCATGCGCGAGTCGCGCTATGCCTGCCGATAGGCTTCCGCTGTGTACTGGGAGCCGAGTGTTCCCAGAACACAACGGGGAAGGGACGGGAGGTGACGTCATGCCCGCAGTCTGCCCGAGACTGTGTGGCCAGAAGTGGGTGCAAATACCTGTGTTTAGACAGGTATCTGCACCCCCCCTCCCCCTGAAAGGTGTCAAATGTGACACCGGAGGGGCGGAGGGTTCCGATCAGTGGGAGTTCCACTTTAGGGTGGAGCTCCGCTTTAAGTCTGACATATCCATTTTCTATTCTTTCTTATCTGGCCTCATTATCAAATGCTGTCTTCATATACATATCATCTAATGCCACGTACACACGATCAGTTTATCTGATTAAAACGGTCTGATGGACCGTTTTCATCAGACCAACCGATCGTGTGTGGGCCCCATCGGTTATTTATCCATCAGTTAAAAAACTAGGAACTTGTTTTAAAATGATCTGATGGTTAACTAACCGATAGAAAAAAAACGATCGTCTGTGGGTACGTCCATCGGTTAAAAATCCACACATGTTCAGAATCAAGTCAACGTATGCTCAGAAGCATTGAACTTCATTTTTCTCAGCACGTCGTTGTGTTTTACGTCACCGCGTTCTGAAACAATCGTTTTTTTAACCGATGGTGTGTAGGCACGACTGATGAAAGTCAGCTTCATCGGATATCTGATGAAAAAATCCATCAGACCGTTTTCATCGGATGAACCGATCGTGTGTACAGGGCACTCTAACACAAGCCATTTAAAAGTAAACCTGTAAATACTTATAGGAGGCAATGTAATATGTTTGTTTAAACAAGCAGGCAGAGAAAGTATATTTTGCTTATCTTCCAGTGTTCTACTGCTGGTAAAAAAAAGATATGGTACTTATTAGCAAGAGGGAACAAGTGGAAAACTCTTACCTGCCAAAATATTCCATCCTGTCACCTTAAGACCAATGGGGAGCATGCATAGTCATGACATGTCTGATACAAAGGTACGTTTCAGATGTTGCCCCATACCCATAAGTGCCAGAATCCCTATACCCATGCTGGAGGTGTGCTGGAAAATTGCGTTGTGACCCTTGCTTGCCTAGACTATGATGCATAAGGGAGTTGCAACCTGGGAGCTGTTCCTCAGCAAAACTTCAAGGCAAGCGGGGGAATACAGGATGGCACATTATATTCTGTGCCCACTTAGGGCCTCCATTCATTTGGCGACACAACCACCATGACATACAGTTGCCACAAAAAGTATGTGAACTCTTTTGGAATGATATGGATTTCTGCACAAATTGGTTATACAATATGATCTGATCTTCATCTAAGTCACAACAATAGACAATCACAGTCTGCTTAAACTAATAACACACAAAGAATTAAATGTTACCATCTTTTTATTGAACACATCATGTAAACATTCACAGTGCAGGTGGAAAAAGTATGTGAATCCCTAGACTAATGACATCTCCAAGAGCTAATTAGAGTGAGGTGTCAGCCAACTGGAGTCCAATCAATAAGACACACAAACCAGTTCTGGGTTTGCTTTTTTACAAGAAGCATTGCCTTTATGTCAAATGATGCCTTGCACAAAAAAGTTCTCAGAAGACCTACGATTAAGGCCCCGTACACACGTCCGAGGAACTTGACGTGCCAAACACATCGAGTTCTTCGTCGAGTTCAGTGTTGAAGCCGCCGAGGATCTCGGCGGGCCGACTTTCCTCATTGAAACACGAGGAAATAGAGAACATGTTCTCTATTTGGCCCTCGTCGGCTTCCTCGCTGAAAAGTGTACACACGACCGAGTTTCTCGGCAGAATCCAGCTCCGATCGAGTTTCTGGCTGAATTCTGCCGAGAAACTCGGTCGTGTGTACGGGGCCTAAGAATTGTTTACTTGCATAAAGCTGGAAAGGGTTATAAAAGTATCTCCAAAAGCCTTGCTGTTCATCAGTCCACGGTAAGACAAATTGTCTATAAATGGAGAAAGTTCAGCACTGCTGCTAACTCTCCCTAGACTGCAAGAGCACAGCGCAAACTGCTCAATGAGGTGAAGAAGAATCCTAGAGTGTCAGCTAAAGACTTACAAAAGTCTCTGGCATATGCTAACATCCCTGTTAGCGAATCTACGATACGTAAAACACTAAACAAGAATGATTTCATGGGAGGATACCACAGAAGAAGCCACTACTGTCCAAAAAAAACACTGCTGCATGTTTACAGCACAAGAGCACCTGGATGTTCCACAGCACTGCTTTGATAAGGGTTTGGTATGGATTTTGGGGGAACCCCATGCTGTTTTTTCGGCATAGGTTTTCCCCCTTACGATCCAGACCAATTTGAAGGGTCTAATGTGCCACTGCAGGGGAACCCACGCCGTTTTTTTTTTTATTTGGTGTGGAGTTCCCCTTCAGTGTCCCCGCTCACCCCTGGTCCCAGAGCGAGAACCAGGAGTTGTGTGTGTAAACACACAACTCCCAGTCCTGTCAGGGGGACAAATGCCTGATCGTCATAGTGATCTGTAATTTCCCCTAGTCCCACCCCCCCTTCAGTTAGAACACACACAGGGAACATAATTAACCCCTTCCTCGCCCCTAGTGTTAACCCCTTCCCTGCCAGTGGCATTTTTATAGTAATCCAAGCATTTTTTATAGCACTCCTCGCTATAAAAATGCCAATGGTCCCAAAAATGTGTCCGCCATAATGTCGCAGTACCGATAAAAAACGCTGACCACCGCCATTACTAGTTAAAAAAAAATATTAATAAAAATGCCATAAAACTAACCCCTATTTTGTAGACGCTATAACTTTTGCGCATTTTGCGATTTTTTTTTTAACCAAAAATATGTAAAAGAATACGTATCGGCCTGAACTGAGGAATTTTTTTTTTTATAGATTTTTGGGGATATTTGTTATAGCAAAAAGTAAAAAATATTATTTTTTGTGTTTAAATTGTCGCTCTATTTTTGTTTATAGTGCAAAAAATAAAAAGGTGATCAAATACCACCAAAAGAAAGCTCTATTTGTGGGGAAAAAAAGGAAGCCAATTTTGTTTGGGAACCATGTCGCACGACCGCACAATTGTCAGTTAAAACGACGCAGTGCCGAATCGCAAAAAGTGGCCCGGTCATTGACCAGCAAGTGGTTAAAAAATAACAAAACAGTAAAGTTAGCCCAATTTATTGTGATAATGTGAAAGATGATGTTACACTGAGTAAAGAGATACCTAACTTGTCACGCTTTAATATTGCACACACTCATGGAATGGCGCCAAACTTCAGGACTTTAAAATCTCCATAGGCGACGTTTTTTTTTTTTTTTTTTACAGGTTACCAGTTAAGAGTTACAGAGGAGGTCTAGTGCTAAAAGTATTGCAATCGCTCTAATGCACGCGTCAATACCTCACATGTGTGATTTTAATGGCGTTTACATATGTGGGCGGGACTTAAATGCGTGTTTGCTTCTGAGTGAGAGCTACTAGGGACAGAGGTGTTTTAATTATTATTAATTTTTTTTTAGGTAATAATTTAATAAGACCTCACATCTGTCCTTCAGGCTGGAAAGCATGCGATCGGGAAAAAAATAAACACAGATCTCATGCTTTCAGCCACGATTGCAGCTTTGTTTGTTTCTGCCTCTGCATTTCTGGTGAACTGAGCATGCCCAGGGACTTAGATTTTTTGATGTTGCTTTTTGTGTCTCATAGAGCGTGTTTTTTGGGTTAGTAATTTAAGGACATCCATAACAGGTGTACCCACTTACAAGCGCACCCAATGTAGAGACTGAACTTTGTCCATGTGTTTTCAATTGCATCATTAACACACAAGCCTATGTTATATAAAGCGTATAGAGCATTTGTCAGCTGCCCTGAAAGAGGGCAGGTTGTGTGTGGGGGGCTGGCTGGCAAAGATTGTCTTTGCCAAAAGATATGTTTTTGATCAAGGTTTTTTTTTTGTCAATGTATGTTTTTTTTTTTTTTACGGTGTTCACTCACTTTGATGTCTTTGTACTGCATTATTTTGCTGAATATTTCTCAAGATGTTGTGACTAATGTTTCAATCCTGTGTCTGTGGCTCTATTGTGTTATTTCCAAAGCATAAACCATATGTTGTTTACTGTCTCAAATTAACCTGTTTATTTTTATTTTTTATATTTATTTATGTTTGTTTATTTTATTTTTTTTGCTTTCCCTGTTTTGTTGACCAATAAAATTACTTTCAAATTTTGAAGTTTTTGTTTGTTACTTTTTAATGCTACAGATTGTGACTGCTGCAGCTGAATTAGGGCTGATTGGTTACAACAATCATTTGTGATTTGTCTGGAAGCTCTTTTCCTGGTGTGTATGCATGAAATGTTTGCTGCCATGTTTAGTCACCAGGAAAGGAAAAATACAGCGCGGTAAGTATTGTTTCCTTTTTAGTGCAGTGGTTCTCAGCCTCAGTCAAGTACCCCCGACAGGACATGTTTTGTGGATTTATCTTATCAAGAATTGCTGTCA
Source organism: Rana temporaria (assembly GCF_905171775.1). Taxonomy (NCBI): domain Eukaryota; kingdom Metazoa; phylum Chordata; class Amphibia; order Anura; family Ranidae; genus Rana; species Rana temporaria. Next base: position 57,609,280 of record NC_053489.1, read on the forward strand.
GGACTGTTTTTGAAAGCACATGTGCAAGATGAAGGAAAACCTGCAAACATGGCCTGTTGGGTGGTGGGGGGGTGTGTTGGCGGACATGCTTGAAGTGCTGATTTACAGCACTGTGCTTAAATCTAGCGCAACGCAATCCTATTTTAATTGTGGGTGTTTGAGGGAAGCCAAGTGAGTGTTAGAACCCCTGCTTGTGTTTTTTGGGTTGGACTTTGTGTCCCTTTTCTTAAAATTGGCTTCACTTCCTGTAACACAGCTGAACAGGAAGTGAGGTTAAAACCCTACCAATGTCTTTTCTTGGGGACACACAGGTCAATCTAAGTAGTGTCCCCATTAAGCAAATTGCACTCCAGCACTGCTGTGTACACCCCAAATTATTATTTAGTTTGGGGTTTAGTAAAGGCAAAGCCACTCTGCAGTAGAAGCGTAGTCGCTGAAAATCAGAGGGGAAGCACTGATGGTTTTAACATCCAATCCTGTAGAAGCAAAGTTTTTGTTTTGTTCTTTTCTTCCTTGCTTGTCCACTTGTATTGCAAAGTAGATTTGCCTTTAGTAAATGGACCCCAAAGTCCAAGATCCCTAATAATTTGGGGTGTACACAGCAAAATTCTAGAGTGCAATTTACATAATGGAAAACTATTTAGATTGATCTCTGTGTCCCCAAGAAAAGATATTAGTAAGGTTTTACCCTCACTTCCTGTTTGGCTATGTGACAGGAAGTGAATGAATTTGAAGTAGAAAGTGACAACATTTGTAAGGTGTCTTCACCCTATCAGGGGTGCAGACATCCCAAAAAAAATTAGCAGATGATACTTATTTGCAAATTAAGAAAATTGTTTATTTAACATTGGGTGGTGTTTGTGGGGGTCCCTAACACACATTCATACATATTAGCAACGCTGTATCCTGGCCTTTCATTTTGGATAGAGGGAGGGAGGGTTATAGCCCCTGTCAGTTTATTTTGCAGCATCCCTGTCCAATTGGGGAGATTTGCCTTCATTTCCTGCCCCATAGCCAAACAGGAAGTGAGAGAAAAACTATGCAAATTAAGGGAATCCAGTGCCCCTCCTCCCCCCCAGAACTAGTGTGTGTGTGTGTGTGTCCCTGAAAATTTCTGGGCGTGTCCTAAAACAACAGGGTGTGGCCTTGACAGGAAGGGGTGGGTAATTTTTCTATTAGGCGGTGCAGAAGTTTAGTCAGGCCTAGGGCAGCACAAAACCTAAATATACTACTGCATATTAGAGCTTATTTAGACAGGATCCAATTTACAGCATGTTTTTATAGTGTGGGAGGAAACCCACGCAGGCACAGGGAGAACATGCAAACTCCAGGCAAATGGTGTCACGGGCGGGATTCGAACCAGCGACCCTTTTTGCTGCTAGGTGAAAGTACTATCCACTACACCACTGTGCTGAACGAACATGATCGCGGCTGAAAGGAAGAGATCAGTGTTTTTTTTTCCCATCTCATGCTTTTCAGCCTGGAGGACAGATGTGGGGGTCTTATTAACCCTGCCTCTCTCCTTAAAGAGGACCTGTCACACACTAGTCCTATTACAAGGGATGTTTACATTCCTTGTAATAGGAATAAAAGTGATAAAAAAAAAAAGGGGACAAAAAAGTGCAAACCTTTTTTTTTTAATTAAAACGCCCCTATGCCTAGTAGCTCGCACTCAGAAGCGAACACGCATGTAAGTTCCGCCAACATATGTAAACACCGTTCAAACCACACATGTGAGGTATTGACGCATGCGTTAGAGCGAGAGCAATAATTTAAGCACTAGACCTCCTCTGTAACTCTGAACTGGTAACCTGTAAAAAAAATTCAAGCGTCGCCTATGGAGATTTTTAAGTCCCGAAGTTTGGCGCCATTCCATGAGTGTGCGCAATATTAAAACGTGACAAGTTAGGTATCTATTTACTCGGTGTAACATCATCTTTCACATTATCCCTAAAAATTGGGCTAACTTTACTGCTTTGTTATTTTTTAATTCATGAAACCGTTTTTTTTTTGGCCAAAAAAAAGGCATTTGAAAAATGATTGCTCAAATACCGTAAGAAGAAGAAGAAGATGCAGGACGAGAAGGCCGACGGAAGGAGAAGAAGACGCCGGTCAAGATGCAGACGAAAAGACCCAAGAAAGAAGCAGAGGAAGAAGAAGATGCGGGACGAGAAGGCCGACGGAAGGAGAAGAAGATGGAAGAAGACGCCGGTCAAGATGCAGACAAGAAGACCCAAGAAAGAAGCAGAGGAAGATGGAGGAAGAAACCGAATGAAAGAAGAAAAGAAGAAGAAGAAGAAGCTTGGAAAGAAGATATTAATAAAGGAATTGTCAAAAACCGGCTATTGTCTTTTTTTACATTTTTGACACTTTTTTGGGTGAAATGGTAGAGGTACAATGTACCCCATTACCATTTCACACAGGGGGGGGCGGGATCTGGGGGTCCCCTTTGTTAATGGGGTCTTCCAGATTTCGATAAGCCCCCCACCTGCAGACCCCCACAACCACCGGGCAAGGGTTGTGGGGATGAGGCCTTTGTCCCCATCAACATGGGGACATCCTCCCCATGTTGAGGGCATGTGGCCTGGTACGGTTCAGGAGAGGGGGGGGGCTGCACTCTGTCCCCCCCCTCTTTTCTGTGGCCGGCCAGGTTAACGTGCTCGGATAAGGGTCTGGTGTGGATTTTTGGGGGAACTCCACGTTATTTTTTTTTTAATTTGGGGTGGAGTTCCCCTTAAAATCCACACCAGACCTGAAGGGCCTGGTATGGATATTTGGGGGGAACCCCACGTAATTTTTTTTTTTTTACGGCGGGGTTCCCCTTAATATCCATACTAGACCTGAAGGGCCTGGTAATTGAATTCGGGGGGACCCCCACGCTTTTTTTTTTTATGAATGAATCCTCTCAGAATTGCTGGGAGCCGACAATTCATTATTGCGGCGAGTGATTTTTAAATGACTTTTTTCCTTCAGAATGTCATTTTGTGCAGGGACAGTTCTAAGTACAGGAAACATGCACTTTTTCACATGCTTACTTTACACCCCCCAGGTACGAAATTTAAAGGAATATTTCACTTTTATTGTTTCACTTTAAGCATTAATAAATTCACTGCTCCAGAAAAAACGGTCATTTTAAAAAATATAAAAAGCATTGATACATGTCCCCTGGGGCAGGACTCAGGTCCCCAGACACTTTTTCGGACAAAACTTGCATATAAACCTTTAAAAATAACACTTTTGATTTCTCCCATAGACTTCTAAAGGGAGTTCAGCGGCGGCTTTACATATTACTTGCATTGCGCCCGCTGCTACGCCGGTTCATGCGCCTAATTAAGGATCTATCCAGCTCACTGTTAATAGTAAATCAGCCCCTATGTGTGGAGAAAAAGAGGCACAGCACACCAACATCAAAACCTCATCCCAACTGTGAAGTATGGTGGTGGGGGCATCATGGTTTGGGGCTGCTTTGCTGTGTCAGGACCTGGACGGATTGCTATCCTCGAAGGAAAAAATAATTCCCAAGTTTATCAAGACATTTTGCAGGAGAACTTAAGGTCATCTGTCCACCAGCTGAAGCTCAACAGAAGATAGGTGTTGCAACAGGACAACGACCCAAAGCATATAAGTAAATCAACAAAAGAATGGCTTAAACAGAAGAAAATACGCCGTCTGGAGTGGCCCAGTCAGAGTCCTGACCTCAACCCAATTGAGATGCTGTGGCATGACCTCAAGAAAGCAATTCACACCAGACATCCCAAGAGTATTGCTGAACTGAAACAGTTCTGTAAAGAGGAATGGTCAAGTATTACTCCTGACCCTTGTGCACGTTTGATCTGCAACTACAGGAAACATTTGGTTGAAGTTATTGCTGCCAAAGGAGGTTCAACCAGTCATTAAATCCAAGGGTTCACATACTTTTTCCACCTGCATTGTGAATGTTTACATGGTGTGTTCAATAAAAATATGGTAACATTTAATTCTTTGTGTGTTGTTAGTTTAAGCAGACTATGATTGTCTATTGTTGTGACTTAGATGAAGATCAGATTAAATTTTATGACCAATTTGTGCAGAAATCCATATCATTCCAAAAGGGTTCACATACTTTTTGTGGCAACTGTAAGTACAGTGAGCCAGTTTCAAATGTTTCTGGGGACTCTAGCAGCTGACTATGGGAGCACACTGTGAAACTGACACAAGAACTTAAGGCAGAAGTTCTGTTTTTTTGCCTCTTTCCATCCTCTTCTTCAACTTTTTGAGATTCTTTTTGAGGGGGGGGGGGGGGGGCGGGTACCTGCTTCCACTGACAGCTGGCTTCCCAAAGTTGCTGTGGTGATGTCGGGGAACCCGAAGACCTGCAAAGAATTGGCCCAAGTGATGACAGCGCTAGATTAGGGTGACCACATTTCCAAACTACCATTCAGGGACACCCCCCCCTTCCCAAAAATCAGCTTGTGCTGTAACGAATCACAGCACAGTGATTTGACACGAGAGGCGGGATTTAGGATTTCTCCAATTACAAGCAGGGGGCGGGGACTGTTCTCCTCCAGGCATTCCCGGCAAGGACAAGTACCGTTAGTTAGTAAAGCGGCGATGTGACAGCCTTTTTTGGGGGCATTAGTTTGGCTTGGGGGGTGGCTGTGTCAGTTTCATTCCAGGACACTGTATTGTCCTGGAATGAAGGTACCCGGGACAGACCTGCAAAATGCGGGACTGTCCCGGGCAATCCCGGACACGTGGTCACCCTACGCTGGATCCCTAGACAGGTAAATGTTCTTTTAAAATCAGCTATAGTGTTTGTAGCAGCAAATAGACAATCATTAAATTGAGTGGGTAAAAAAGAGCCAATTGTGTCGTTGCTGTCCGTTGCTGCCAGTTTGGTGTTATAAGGGGGTCGCAACCTGGGAGCTGTTCTGCAGCAAAGCTATAAGGCAAGCTGGTGAATACTGGATGGCACATTCGATCCTGTGCCCTCTTAGGGCCTCCATTCATCTGGTGACACAACCACCATGACATAAGTACAGTGAGTCAGTTTTCTGGGGACTCTAGCAGCAGACTATGGAAGCACACTGTGAAACTGACACAAGAACTTAAGGCAGAAGTTCTGGTTTTCTGCTTACTCCCTCCCTCTTCTTCAACTTTTGTAGATTTTTTTTTTGAAGGGGGAGCAGGTACCTGCTTCCGCTTCTGCCCTAATTGCTTCACCCCCCCCCCCCCCTCTTCTGCCTGCTGCCTTCTGGGACCATTTACAGGGCACAGCATGGCTCGTGCATGCGCAGTGGGGAGCCAGCTGTGAAGCAGTCACAGCTGGCTTCCCACAGTTACTGTGGTGTTGCCACCGCCTGAAGACCTGCAAAGAACTGGCCCAGGTGACTCCAGCGCTGGATCCCTGGACAGGTAAGTGTCCTTTTAAAATCAGATATAGTATTTGTAGCAACAAATAAACAATCATTAAATTGCGTGGGTAGAAAAGAGCCAATTGTTACAATATGTGGATAGCAACACATGAGCAATTGTGTCTATATGGGGGCAAAAAAACTAGCAATTGTTGCAAACAAATGAGCAATCGTGACAATACACAAGGAATTCTGACGAACGAGCGGTCTCTGACCCCTTTGAAAAACCGAATTTTAGCAAAAGATAACTCTACCCCAGAAAAACTCCTCTCAAACCAGCAACCCCCCCACCCCCCTTCTACCCATCCCAGAGAAGCACACCTCCCTCTGCACCCCCACCCTAGTCCCTAAGCAAAGTCCCCATCAGCAAAAGAAAACTCACCCAGCAAACCCTTCTGCCCCCTTCTATTACAATACATGCCTGTCCTCAGACACAATGTAGCCCCCACTAGTGTTCTAGAAGTGGTAGTGGTTAGGTTTTTGTTAGTGTAGGCAAATTTCAGGCTTGGTTGTCTGTTTGTTTGGTCTGGGATTGAGAGAGACACAGGCGACATCACTGAGACCTCCAAAACATTCTGGAATCTTCTGGAAAGGAAGGAGGAGAGGAGAGGTGGAGCTGCCTGGAGTGTTCTGAGGAGCACTGACCAATCCCCAATCTGTATTGGCAGGGGGCAGGCCTCCTTAAATAGGATCAGCCCAGCTGGGGAGGAGTTATTTTGGTGGATGCTGGAGATGGAGTGCTAGGCTGTCGTGGCTTTGAAGGTAGTTCCCCAGTCTGGGGGGTGACCTTGGACCTGGGCTCGGTTGCGGGAAGGACCCTCTCAAGACACACGGAGGGGTGTCTTGAGAAGAGGCATGGGAGCAATGAGAGGACAGCAGGAGAGCACTGCCAGACAGGTCTGCAGGGAGGAACAAGAGGTCGCAGCCAAGAGGGCTGCTTAGTAATATGTACAGTCAGGAGGACTGGGAGGCATGCCTGAGAGGACTGGGGGATTGCAGTCTGGGATGGGTACAGAGCTAGTGGAGTGGACTATGGTGGCATGGGCAGTGGAGAGAGGCAGCTGCAGCCAGAAGGGCTGGCAGGACCTGAAAAGGTGGTGCTGGGATCAGTATCCACATGGACAGCAAGCATTGGGACCAGAGGTGTATTAGACACGCCCTATCATCTGTAAACCACACCCCTTCAACTTTAGGCTCCACCTTTTCCTGTTAGAGCTCCACCTCTTCCTCTCTGTACATTAGCACGCACCATTCACTCCATACTTACATCAATCAATCCAGTTGCCTCCTGTCTAAATTGTTGCCCTTATCATGTGTATGTATGAATGCGAGTTAGGGACTTTAGATTGTAAGCTCCTTGAGGGCAGGGACTGATGTGACCTCTGTACCCTCCCCACACCTACTCATACCTCTGTACCCTCCCCGCACCTCTGTACTCTCCCTGTACCTCTGTACCCTCCCCGCACCTCTGTACCCTCCCCGCACCTCTGTACCCTCCTCATACCTCTGTACCCTCCCCGCACCTCTGTACCCTCCTCATACCTCTGTACCCTCCCCGCACCTCTGTACTCTCCTCATACCTCTGTACCCTCCTCATACCTCTGTACCCTCCCCGCACCTCTGTACCCTCCTCATACCTCTGTATCCTCCCCGCACATCTGTACCCTCATACCTCTGTACCCTCCCCACACCTCTGTACCCTCCCCGCACCTCTGTTTATCTCTGTACCCCCACACCTCTGTTTATGTCTGTACCCTTTCCTCTCGCACCTCTGTTTATCTCTGTCCCCCGCAACCTCTGTTCCCCTCTGATCCCACCACTCCCCCCCCACACACACACATCTGTGTTCCCCCTCTGGACCCCTCCCTCAATATCTGTTCTCTCTGTACCCCCCCACATATCTGTACCCCCCCCCCCACCTCTGTAACTTCCTCCCCCACACCTCAGTTCCCCTCTGTACATATTGTAAATTACAATATAAACCTGACAGCAGAAAACGTTTTTTTATTTGTATTCAGGTTGGTTACTGGGTGCACTGAGTGTGCTGCCTGTTTTTCCCCTACCTGTGCAAACGCCGCGGTGGGATCCTGCAGACACTTCAGGGCCGGCCAGGCACTTTGCGGGGGGCGGCACGGCCACCAAAGCCGTCCCTCGCACAAAAAAAATACCCCGATCCATCCTTTTATTTAATCGGCTCCCGCGGCCGCCTTCTGGCTCCCTCATAAATTTAGCCCCGGCGCGGCGGCCTGTAGCATGGTACTTGGCCAGGGGGAGGGAGCGACTGACGCAGTGACGCCTGCATTAAACGTCCGGTGATTGGCCAGACCGGAGCCCGCCTCTGGTATGACATGCACCCGGTCTGGCCAATCACCGGCCGTTTAATGCGCGCGTCACTGCGTCAGTCGCTCCCTCCCCCTGGCCAAGTACCATGCTACAGGCCGCCGCGCTGGGGGCTAAATTTATGAGGGAGCCGGAAGGCGGCCGCGGGAGCCGATTAAATAAAAGGACGGATCGAGGGTCTTTTTTTTCGTGCGGGGGGCGGCTTTGGTGCCCGGCTGTGCCGCCCCCGCAAAGTGTCGGCCTAGGCCAAGATACATCCCTGATTGGGACTACCTAAATTTTTCTACACAATAGGGTCCCTGCTTGCAAAGATCATTTGCTTTGGGCCTGGCCGAGCCAGTGTCAGGCCTGCATGTCAGTGCTAGCTGGACTTATCGACAGCCCCGAGAACTTGCATGCAGCATAGGTATTTTATAGTCTTGGCACAGGTGCAAGGTAGATGTGGTTCAGATGCGGTAATAGGTTTATTATAATGCAGTATAGGGTTGGTATAGGTGCAAATTAAAAGTGTATATTAACAGTGCTTAAATAAACCAAACATATACACTTTATTACCAAAAGTATAGGGACACCATCCTTTATATTAACATGAACATTAATGGAATCCCAGTCTTAGTCCGTAGGGTTCAATTTTGAGTTGACCCACCCTTTGCAGCTAAAACAGCTATAACTCTTCTTGGAAGGCTGTCCATAAGGTTTAGAAATGTGTCTATTGGAATGTTTGACAATTCTTCCAGAAGCGCATTTGTGAGGTCAGGCACTCATGTGGACAAGAAGGCTGGCTTGCAATCTCCGCTATAATTCACAGTCCTGACCTCAATCCGATAGAACACCTTTGGTATGAATTAGAGCGGAGACTTTGAGCCAGGCCTTCTCGTCCATATCAGTGCCTGACCTCACAAATGCATTTGTGGAAGAATGGTCAAACATTCCTATAGATACACTCCTAAACCTTGTGGACAGCCTTCCCAGTATAGTTAGTTGAAGCTGTTATAGTTGCAAAGGGTGGACCAACTCAATACGGACAAATAGGTAGATTCACAAAGAGTTAGGCCGGCTTATCTACAGATAAGCCGACCTAACTCTGAATCTAAGCCGGCCTATGTTTAAGTGTATTCTCAAACAGAGATACACTTAAACATACCTAAGATAGGCTGGCTTGCGCCATTCTATATTAGGCTGCAATGTTTCTTTTGGCCACTAGATGGCGCTGCCATTGCGGCCGGCCTAGATTATGTAAATGAGGGGATAAGCCGATTCCCGACGATTTACGAGCGTACGCCGGGCCTACACCGTCGAGTTACGTCATTTCCGTACACGATAGGCCGCCTAAAGTTATTCCACCTATGAGGTGGAATAACAATGTTAAGTATGGCCGCCGTTCCCGCCGCGAGGTTCGAATTTTTTACGTCGTTTGCGCAAGTCGTCCGTGAATCGGGATTTACGCTGTTTACGTACGCGTCAAAATCAATAGGCCCGTACGGCCTACTTAGCCGCAATGCGCACTGGGAAATGTAGTCGCCCGGCGCATGCGCAGTGTAAAAAAGTTCAAAAAACGTGAGGTCAAGCCTCATTTCAATAATACACGCCCCCCTCCCAGTCATTTGAATTAGGCGCGCTTACGCCCGCTCGTTTTAGGCAAAATTTTAAGGTAAGTGGTTTGAGAATCACTTCTAACCTAAATAATTTTCGGCAGTGTAGCCTAAAAAAAGTAGGCTAGGCCGTCCTAATTTTAGGCCATTGTGTGTGAATCTACCCATAAGACTGGGATGCCATTGAAGTTCATGTATGTGTGAAGACAGGCGTACCGATAATTTTGGTGTATATCATATTATCATAAGAAAATAGAAAATTAATGTGTGATATATAAAAAATCTCTGTTTCAATCAATGTGCTAAAAAAGAACTGTGGATATAATTCTAATCATGTCTTTATAGCAATGAATGTGCTTAGAAATCTTAGTATTGTGGAAAAAATAAAGGTGCTCTTAAAATATATGCTATTCCTTTTCTTCAATCTTCTGTAAATTCCTATTCTACAAAGTGCCACAGTCCTTCAGCCAGTACCAAATAAAGTGTTTCAGTGCTCACAACACAGTGGTTTGGGTAATTCTCCAAAAATAAATGACCTTTTAGTAAAAAAAAGTCTATCATTGCTTTATGGTGAATATTTTCAAGCCAGTGGAGAAACCTTCACATCCAAATATATTTCTTTCAGTCGATTCCACTCATAAATGTGGGGAATTATATAAATCACAAAGAAGGGGCCTCATCGCATTAAGCAATAAAGTATATTTATTAAAATAAACATATAAAACAAATGCATTCACATAATCTAGGGCCATACATGCTCGCCACTTAGACCCTTTTCACACTGAGAGCGCCCGCCTTTAGTGCTAAAGTGCCATTTTAGCAGCACTTTAGCGCTGTTTCAGTGGTGATTTTCAGCCACTAGCGGGGTGGGTTTGACCACGGAAAAAGGGTTAAAAAGTCTAATTTTGCGGCACTTTCAAAGCTCTTTTCTGAAGCATTGAATGCGCTGCCTGTTCATTCCAATGGGAGGGTGTTTTGGGAGCGCTAAATACAGCGCTCCCAACCCGCCCCAAAGCTGCTGCTTGCAGGACTTTTTATATGTCCCGCAAACGCACGACCCGAGTGTGAAAAGTCACACTGGAATGAATGGGAGGCGGTTTTCAGGCTCTTAGCAGAGGCTATTTCCAGAAGCGCCTGAAAACTGCCCCAGTGTGAAAGGAGTCTAAAGGCCCGTACACACGATCGGATATTCCGACAACAATTGTGTGATGGATGTGTTTTGTTGGATAATCCGACCGTCTGTATGCTCCATCGGACATTTGTTGTCGGAATTTCCTTTGGCTTGTTTAATGACTATGCTTCTGCTTAATTTATACCTGCTACACCTGCTACCGCACCCTGGCTTGCTCACTTGTCGATGGAGTGATCCTGAAGGACCACCACCATGAGCTCTGTTAAAGACCGGTTAGTGCTTAGAACCTGCACCTCAGGTGAGCCCATGTCACCCGCCAAGTAAATCTGCTTTCTATTTATCCTGCTGGTTTTTGTGTGAATCTTTCCACTGCTTTAGCCACTAGCTTCCAAGCCTGACCCATGCTCATGACACTTGTTCAAGAGTAAATCTGTTGCTATTTGTGTCAATTTGGTAATCAGGGAATGTTCGTCCTTTTATATATAACCTCCTGTGGCCTCTGGACCCCACCCATTCTCAAATTGTCTTTACTACACTCATTGCGATTGTGGGATTCTGTGAAATTATTTTCCTGCTTGATGTCACCCCATCTGCCTTATTCTGGTGTCCTAGATACTCCCCATTTCCTCCAGTTTATAATTATAAGCATTTGGTGTTCCAGTAGTGGCGAGGAAGAGGGATCACGTATATTTATGAACTACTGGCACTCAATGATATACAATTTTTTGAATAGTTACGTGAGCACTGGCAACTTCCAGGGTTTTCCGATACACTCAAATATGGTACCATACTCATACTTGCTCATGTGTGAACCGGAATCTCCCATATACCTAATCCCATTCAAAAATTGCTGCTGAAGAGACCTATACCTGAAGGGTCTATTTTTAGACTTTTACGCGTCGCTCACAGATTTTATGAACCCTTGCACACTTCCCTATATTTCAAAGTGGGAAACTGACCTAGGCAAAACGTTAGATAAAGCCACCTATCATCAAATTGGGATAGACTCCTCTAAATGTTCCCGGAAATGATTTACTCGAGACTGCTTACAAATTGCTTTTATGCTGGTACATGACCCTGGTGCGTGTACCCATTTTTTCCCCCTCAGCATTCCCCCTATGTTTTCGAAGGTGCAGAGAACAAGGCATTATTTTTCATATCTGGCGGTCTTGTCCGAAGGCAATGCAATTTTACTAGCGAGTTTATACAATTTTCAGATCGGCCTATATACTGTATCTTCCTCGCACGCAACCCTTAAGAAGCCTTACATATGTTGATCCGGTCCCTGACTAAAGCCCAGAGGATTTGGTGGGATTTGTCTCCCTGGCAGCCCAACAGACACTGCCCAGAGCCCGCAATAGGGCTAGGACAAGGGGTGGGCAGGAAATGCAGCTACCCTGGGCACAGGTCTACAGGATTGGATATATCAGTTTGTAAATGGATAGAAAACTGGCTGAAAGACAGAATTCAGAGAGTCGTGGTTAATGATTCTTACTCTGAATGGTCCAATGTTATGAGTGGTGTACCCCAAGGTTCAGTGCTGGGACCCTTACTTTTCAATATATTTATAAATGATATTGGGTCTGAGATCAAAAGTAACATTTCTGTCTTTGCAGATGACACCAAGCTATGCAGTGGAATAATGTCCTTACAGGATGTCTCCAATTTACAAGCCGACCTCAATGCTCTGTCTGATTGGGCGACTAAGTGGCAGATGAGGTTTAATGTAGATAAATGTAAAGTTATGCACTTGGGGTCTAAGAATATGCATGCATCATACATACTAGGGGGAGTACAACTGGGGGGGTCTGTAGTGGAGAAGGATCTGGGGGTTTTAGTTGATCATAAGCTCAATAATGGCATGCAATGCCAAGCTGCGGTTTCCAAAGCGAGCAAAGTCCTTTCTTGTATTAAGAGAGGTATGGACTCCAGAGACAGAGATATAATTTTGCCCCTGTACAAATCATTAGTAAGACCTCATCTGGAATATGCAGTTCAGTTTTGGGCACCAGTTCTCAAAAAGGATATAGGAGAACTGGAGAAAGTGCAGAGAAGAGCAACCAAACTGATGAGAGGCATGGAGGAGCTCAGCTATGAGGAAAGATTAGAGGAACTAAATTTATTCACTCTTGAGAAGAGGAGAATAAGGGGGGATATGATCAACATGTACAAATATATAAGAGGTCCATACAGTGAACTTGGTGTTGAGTTATTCACTTTACGGTCAACACTGAGGACAAGGGGGCACTCTTTACGTCTAGAGGAAAAGAGATTTCACCTCCAAATACGGAAAGGTTTTTTCACAGTAAGAGCTGTGAAAATGTGGAACAGACTCCCTCCAGAGGTGGTTCTGGCCAGCTCAGTAGATTGCTTTAAGAAAGGTCTGGATTATTTCCTAAATGTACAGAATATAACTGAGTACTAAGATTTGTAGGTATAGTTGATCCAGGGTAAATCCGATTGCCTCTCGGGGGATCAGGAAGGAATTTTTTCCCCTGCTGTAGCAAATTGGATCATGCTCCGCTGGGGTTTTTTGCCTTCCTCTGGATCAACTGTGGGTATGGAGTTGGGTGTATAGGATTTTACTGTGTTTTTTTATTTTGTTTTTTGTGGTTGAACTGGATGGACTTGTGTCTTTTTTCAACCTGACTAACTATGTAACTATGTAACTGTGGTATAGTGTGAGCTGCAGGGGGTGCCACGGGGAAATGGGGGGGACTTGTGTTGGAAGGGGGAACTTGGGGGACGCCACGTGGTATTGTTCTAGGAAGGGAAATGGGGGGTGCTAAGAGTGGTGATTTAGGGGGATTTGTGTAGGGAGGGAAAAAGATTTGTGCTAGGAAGGGGTATTTGGGGGGAATTTGTGCTGGGAGTGGCTTATGGGTACCATGGTCCATGAGAAACTTAACTTCATACTCACTGATTTCCATGCCAAATTTTTTTAAATTTGGGACCCATGGATAATCTACCATGATCCCCTCACTCCGGACTGTTCTTTATTTTCCCATGTGCTTTTTTTTATACAAATGTGCAAATATTACGCCCCTGATACATCTGCTTATGTGTTCTTGCCTCTGCTACTTCTTCATATAATCTTATTTTGCACGTTTGTTGTATTAAAGGGTTACTAAACCCTTGTTTTTTGTTTGTTTTTTAAATAACAAACATGTCCTACTTACCTCCTCTGTGCAGTTGGGTTTGCACAGAGTGGTCCCGATTCTCCTCCTCTGGGGTCCCTCAGTGGCGCTTGTGGCTCCTCCTCTTCTCGAGTGTCTCGTCGGAGAACTGCTCTTTTTTTTCAGGACACCCTTGTGTGCGAACAACAACCCTTGCGTGTGGGCGCACTCCTGTGTCCTGTTGTTGCATCTATTGACACAGACAGCAGGATTTGGCCCCGCCCCCCGGTGCCAGCGTCATTAGATTTGATTGACAGCAGAGGGAGCCAATGGCTTTGCTGCTATCAATCTATCCAATCAGGACATGGGACACTGGCTAGAGTTGGTTTGCTCGTTCCTGGGGCAAGAAATAACGGGTTTAAGTAAGTAAAACAGGGGGGGGGGGGTGAGGGGCTGCTGCATGACACCCAGGATGCATTAAGGTGAAAAAACATGAGGGTTTACAATTACTTTAAATTTAAAAAAAAATTTTTTTTAAAAAATAAAAAATAAAACCTAACAAAAAACGTTGTGACACAAACCTGTTGCTGAGTATTTTCTTTTTCTTTCTGCTACAGACCATTAACATTTACGCTGTGAATTCCAGAACATTTCATTTACACTTTATAGTAATGTAGCACTACCCCTGAAGGAGCTGCTGGTTTGTTTTGGGTCTACGCTCTGGCTACCAACCCCTAAAACTGTCTCAAACCCTCCCTTGGCACAACTAGTATCAGTGAGAATTGCAAACCCCAATAACTGTTAGGAGACACAGAACCTTGACACACCACAGTAAATGATATAACAAATGGTTACCTTGAGTTGTATTGATCCCGTAAGATGACAGAGGAACTGCACACAAATTCAGCTTAACCAAGGTAACAAATTCAGCTTAACCAAGGTAACTTTTTACTTAATAAGGTAGAGACAAAAGAAACAAAAGGTAAAACAATAATGGACTTCTTGCAGAGCCCTGCAAGAGTCAAAATTAGAGATATGAGATAAGTACAAATTATTATTTATGATCCTGATAAATACACAGACCTGTGTAAGCACACAGCAAAAGGGGGTCCCTTCAGTAAGACATCGCACTGAAGCACCTCCCTGCCAAGCCTCACCCAGATCTCTTTCTCTAATAACAGTGCTATACAGTCCAATGGGACCGATTACCCAGTTACAGAATAGATAAATAGATCAACAGTTGCTATAACTAAATAGGCAATCTTTTAATAATGTGAATCACTATTGTGGTTTGGTTGATCAGACCAAACCTTAATACATATTAACACAACAGTTGGTGCACTTCCGCTGTGGCATGCGTTGGCGCGCAACAAAAGTAATTTGTAATCCGAAAAGGGAATAAGTAGACTGGCGGAAAATGCCTGAATAGTATAATCACAGTAGTGAGTACAAACGATCCACCCTCTTGTTAGTATGCTCGGGCATGTGCCCGTCTCACCCAATCAGATCAGGCCTTGTCCTTCCGGAACACTCCGTCTACGAACTCCAACACACTGTCCTTCAGGATGACAGTCTCCGGTTCTCTCACCGGTCACCGTTGAACTGGGACACCGTCCGATCTCTCCGTCAGGGATCCTCTCTCTGTCTCTGGATGCTGATCCGCCTGGGCGTGGATAGGCCTCAATTTCACATTGGTGTCCTCCTGGGTTGAAGAGGTGGTCCAGAGAGAGTGCGCCAAGAACGTCCTCCTCCTTAAATTACCTCCCCCAGAAGTCTGTGCGGGGAGCAAAGCATGCTGGGGTTGTACAGTTGCTCTCTGGGTATTGTAGTCTATGGATAAACCAGAGCAATGGAGTCTCTTTCTCCCTGTACTCAATTTCCCAACATTCCTTGTTGTAACAATGCAAAGTAAACGGAAGGTGGCTATAGCACAACTTGACCACCGGAGGGAGCCGAGATCCTTCTCGATCAGCAGATGGTAGTCTTTAGGTCACATAAAAGGTGATGCCCCGCTACAGTAAAAAACATTTTCCTTTAATGAGGCAGGCAGCAGTGTGGCACAATACTTATTGACTCAAGGAAGTGTGTATCAATATAATTAACATCTAATAATAGGTATTATCTGTTTAGATGTGACCACCATACCTGATATGAAATTAGCTGGTCTGCCACTATTAGAAAATATTACTATTTGTGCTTTACTTGCATCAGTGCCATTTCTTTCAAAACATAAGGAATTACCTGGAAGGCACTTGGCACAGGCATGACTGCCATACCTTTTTGGAACAAACTGTTTTACCAAGAAAATACAAGATTACGCATACTGGAGAGAATGTTCTATGGAAAAACATTGCTAATCAAAACAACCTTATGTAAAGATCTGTCAGCATTTTTTCAACGTACATGTAACCAATGGAATATAATAGTTGGATATAGCATATACACTGATCAAACATACATTGATGACCATCCACCTAATATTGTGAAGGTCTTTTTGCTGCCAAAACAGACCCGTTTACACCAAAGCAATCCTGATCTGTCAAGGTACGGATGCTACTAGACCTCCGAAACAGGGGCGGACTGACCATTCGGGCTCTCGGGCACTGCCCGAGGTCCCCATGCCACTAGGGGTCCCCATCAGGGTTGCCAGCCTCAGTAAAACCAGGGACAGTGTGTAAAAATCTGTGTTTTTTTTAAATCCCAAGATTATAGCTGCCCGCCTTTCCAGTACCTTTTCAGTGTGTGTATGTGTATTCTGTGTGTATGTATACTGTGTGTGTATATGTGTGTCTGTGTGTGTATGCTGTGCATGTATACTGTATGTGTGTGTATACTGTGTGGCCCCATAATCTATTGCCTGGGGGCCCCATAATCTCCTATTACCATAATCTCCTATTACCGTGGGCCCCATAATTTCCTATTGCCCGGGGGCCCCATAATGTCCTATTGCCCGGGGGGCCATGAGTTGTCAGTCCGCCCCTGCTCCGAAGGTATGCTGTGGTATATAGCGCCAAGCCTGGGCCTCCTCTCCAAAACCCTGACCCAGTGGTTGTGGGGATCTGCAATCTAGAAGTCCCTTTAAAAAAAAGGGACCCGCCAGATACGTTTTCTCCCCTACATAAATGAGTGAAGAGTATATAATACCCCTACTTATTCACACACAAAAATTTTAAGTATTAAATAAAGACACACACTTTTTAAAGGTCAACAAAATTTCAAACAATGTAAAGCCGTCAACAATCACATTGTCCAGCAATTGAGATCCTTGACAAGTATTCAGAAGGAACAAGGAAGAGAGGCGCCCCTAAGTGTAGAAGTTTAAAAACACTTTATTGGTAACAAACAAACGGCAACTCACATGGGTGAAAATAGAAAGAGAACATCTTTTTAGATAAAAGCATCCCAGGAGCAAGATGGATGACCAGGTCACGGTTCCTCCACTTCTCAACTGTTTTTTTAGGGGAAATATGTCAGGCACAACTTTGTGTGTAATTATACCGGAAAGATGGGGGCGGTGAGCCGTCAGATGCCCTTGCTCATGGTGCTGCAGATCAACAAGTCCTCGTCCACTATACCTGTACCATGTGGTGAGGTGTTCCAAAACGAGGCTTGGAATGCATAAGGCAGCCTGTTTATTCTCAGCTTCGCTGGAATTTGGCTTCTATTCCTACTTTGTGGCAGCCCTGAGTTTATGGACCTTATCACTTATCCATGTTATATGGACAAATTCATGGACTTTTTAGTTTTATATTAGAGCTTCAAGTTTTTTGCGCCTTTTACTTGTTTTATAGTTATTCAGAAGAGAAGGGGGTCCCCCCCTCCTTGACCAGCTAGACGTCATGCTCCGATAAGGGTCTGGTGTGGATTTTTGGGAGATTTTCTGCATTTTTTTTGCATGGGGTTCCCCCTTGAGATGTGTGGAGCAGCAATTTTAAGTATTAATAAATTCACTTCTCCCCACCAAATATAATGAAGAAACATACTTTTTCTTTGATACATGTATGTATCCATCTATCTATCTAATAAACGTTCTACTTGACTATATGGCCTTAAAGTGGTTGTAAACTCTCCCAAAAAACATAAAAAACACCTGCAAGACCAAGGCACAATGAGCTAGTATGCATCACATACTAGCTCATTATGAAGCTGTTGCAGCGGTCCCCATACACTGCTGTGACTGGCGGCATGTCTCCCGGAGTTATTTCCGGGTTTGCATGGTTCCGGCACTGTGATTGGCCGGATCCGCGATTACATCACTCCCACGCATGTGCGCAGGAGCTCACGGCACAGTCACTTAAGGCATGGAAAGAGCGAGGCGTTTCTTCAGTGTGCATGTGCCAATGACGTCGGCACATGCGACTACAGTAAATATCTCCTAAACGGTGCAAGTTTAAGATATATTCACGGTACCTACAGGTAAGCCTTATTATACGCTTACCTGTAGGTAAAAGTGGTAGCACAGACTTTACAACCACTTTAAAGCCTGGAATGCTTTTTTTGTTGGGAACATTTTTGGAGGAAGCTTTAAGGACCTTGTGCTTCCCACAATCCAATCTGCCTCTGGAGTGTGTTTGATTTACAATCCTTCACTGATCTCTGACATGCTATATAATGTCTGCTTTCTATACTATGTCGGTTTTTTCAGTTTTGTGCCAAAGGCAGCAAAGCATTTTTATAGCTGTACACCTCTTTCTCCAGGCAGACATGTACTGACACTGACACAGATATTACACTATAGCTGACACCATGTTATGACACACACTGACGTTTGGCCTGGCCTACCCAAAATGAATTTGGTTAAAACAATTTTGTCACTTACCAAAAAAACTGCAGTTTGGACCTTGCAAGAGAAATCTCGGAATGCTAACCTCTCCATAGAGCTTGAACTCATGACCAGGGTAGATAAGATGTCCACACCTTCCTATGACTGCCACCACTGTCATACTCAAGCCCTGACCCCACTTAACGTTACCTACGATTAACAAGACCAAACTTGAATTGGAGTATAACTGGCCATAGCAGCCTTTTTATTCACAAATATTAAAGGGGTTTACAGTTTCCTGTTTTTCCACCTTAAAGGGACACTAAAGGCAAGATTTTTATTGTTTAAAAATAACAAACATGTTATACTTACCTCCGCTGTGCAGTTCATTTTGCACAGAGTGGCCCGGATCCGTGTCTTCTGGGGTCCCTGGGCGGCTGTCTCTGCTCCTCCTCGCAAAAGCTTTCCACGTTCATGCGAGCTCCCTTGCATGGTGGAAAGCTTTTGCGAGTGCGCTCCCGTGATACAGCGGCGCCCATAGCCGCCGAATGTATCACTCGGCCCCGCCCCCCGGCCAGACTGGGAACCGAATGGAAGACGAGAACGCGCATGGAACTTTCGAGTGGAGAGGTAAGTAAAACGGGGGCTCGGGGGGGGGGGGGCGGTGCTATCAGATACCTTTACAACCCCTTTAATGCATCTTATGCATTAAAGCGGAGGTTCACCCCAAAAAACAAGTTTCTACCATGCCATCCAGCATACTAGCGTGAGCTACAGTATGCCTTTATTTATTTTTTTTGCACCGTACTCACAGTTTAATTTCTTAGTTAAGTTTCAGACTCCCCGCAGGGAGTAGCGTTCCTATGCGAGCTACAGTATGCCTTTATTTTATTTTTTTGCGCCGTACTCACAGTTTAATCCCTTAGTTAAGTTTTAGTAGGCGTTCCTATGCAGAGGGGAACATGATTGACGGCCGGCTATGGCGCGTCACGCTTCCCGAAAATAGCCGGAGTAGGACTCGGCTCTTCACGGCGCTATACGGCGCCTGCGCACAGACTAGGAGCTGACTGCGCAGGCGCCGTGAAGAGCCAAGTCCTATTTCGGCTATTTTGGGGAAGCGTGACGCGCCATAGCCGGCCGTCAATCATGTTTCCCTCTGCATAGGAACGCCTACTAGAACTTAAGGGATTAAACTGTGAGTACGGCGCAAAAAAATAAAATAAAGGCATACTGTAGCTCGCGCTAGTATGCAGGATGGCATACTGGTTTAGGGTGAACCCCCGCTTTAAGGTGAAAAAACATCCTTTAATTACCAGCCCCCCAGCCCCCCGGATTAGTTACCTGAGCCCTCGAAAGTCCCGCGTTTAGAACACGCTGGCTTCTCAGTCCGGTCTTCTCTGCTCTTGATTGGATAGATTAATAGCAGCGCATCCATCGCTGCTGTCACTCAAATCCAATGACGCAGGCACCGTAGGGCGGGGCCGAGTCCGGCATTCGTGTCTATGGACTCAAATGCTGGACAGGGGCGTGCGCCCGCAAGGTGACCCCCTTGGGAAAACGCTTCCCAGAAGGGGTTATCTGATGCAGGGAGGAGCCGAGACAGCCACCGAGGGACCCCAGAAGACAAGGTTCAGGGCAAATGAGCCGCACAGTGTAGGTATTAGTGTGACGTGTTTGTTATTTTTTTAACCTTTAGTGTAGGGTGACCAGACATCCCCAGTTTCAGGGAACAGTCCCCTGATTGAGGACACTGTCCCCAGACCAAGTCTGTCCCTGGTTTTGTCCCCAGATTGGATTTAATAGGGGGCAGGGGCAATTTCAAAGACAGTCAATGCCGAATTAAAATAAAAAAAATTGAATTACACACCCCCGCTCCGCCGTGCCTACTAGCATAGGGGGTTGTATTTTTCCATTATCTGTGCCCCTTTCTGATGATCATGTATTGGTCGGAGTGGAGGAAATATTTCTTCAGTTTCGGGCGCATGCTCATTCTGCTTTGCTCGCATGTTCTTCGACCTTGGCTCAAATCCTGGCCAGCCACCTGCCTATCTCCTTGCCTTCCCTGGCGGAGTGATCTTCCTCCGCTCCCCATCCAGTAGTAGCCGGGGCCCGAAGAGTGAGATTTGAGAGGCTGTGAGGCGAACGGCAACGGGCAGAGAGCATACTTGCCAACTGTCCCGTTTTTAAAGGGACAGTCCCGTTATTTGGGACCTAGTCCCAGCTAATTTAGCCTGCCGGGACTTGTCCCGGCTATTGGGGAAGGCAGGTGCGGCTTCTGGGTCTCAGCAGGGACCTGAGCCTGCGGTGTGTGTTTCTGTCCCCTCCCCTCCCTCCAGTCTCGTGCTGTGCGGGGTCCTTGTTATCTCTGACTCAGCCTCCCCCTCCAATCAGCAGTGCGGTGTGCTGTGAGACCTGGGAGGCGGAGCTCACTGTAGCTCCTGTCGGCTGGCCAGAGGAAGGGAGGAGGTGAGTGAGCTGAACTTTTCTGTGGGAAGTTTCCTAGGGTGGATAGTAGTAGTTACAAACTTTCAAGGATATTTTTTCTTAGGAGAAGGATCAAAGGAGATAGTGAGGGGGAGGGGGCTGAGGTCTGCAGCCCAAACACATTTTGGCAGATCACTTCTAAGCATGAACACTCTGTGCAAACATCATCCAATATCAATTGCTCAGACTAGATAATGTGGGGTCATTTATAGCCATTCATGTAACCTGTGTGTGTATGTGGTGAGTTCACACCTCTGATTGTACATGTATACAGGTTCTGAGTCTGTGCAATCAGAGGTGTGAACTCACCACTTACACACACAGGTTACATGAATGGCTATAAATGACCCCACATTATCTAGTCTGAGCAATTGGATTGGATACAGAGTGCTATAAACTGCATTACATAGATCTGTACTTACATCTAGTACTGTTGTATGATTCATTGTTTTAAATGTTTTTAGTGGATGAGTTTTTTTTTATTATATACATCGCTATCTGACCACTTCTCAGTCCCCCTCTCCTGTACATACTGCCCCCAGCTTGCATCACCCCCAGATCACATCATACAGACATCACTCCGAGCAAAATACCCCCCCCCCCCAGCTGAGGGACATCATTCCATGTTCACTTACCTTCCCTTATCTTCCCAACATCACTTCCTGATTACCCCATAGACACCACAAGAAATCCCTCCCCATTATGCCACCGCCATACCCTCCAACCTCCTCTCCTGTACTAACTGTGCCCATCATACCCTCTGCACTCCTCCTCTCCTGTACATACTGCCCCAGCATACCCTCTGCACTCCTCCTCCTCTCCTGTACATACTGCCCCATCATACCCTCTGCACTCCTCCTCTCCTGTACATACTGCCCCATCATACCCTCTGCACTCCTCCTCTCCTGTACATACTGCCCCATCATACCCTCTGCACTCCTCCTCTCCTGTACATACTGCCACATCATACCCTCTGCACTCCTCCTCCTCTCCTGTACACACTGCCCCATCATACCCTCTGCACTCCTCCTCTCCTGTACACACTGCCCCATCATACCCTCTGCACTCCTCCTCTCCTGTACACACTGCCCCAGCATACCCTCTGCACTCCTCCTCTCCTGTACATACTGCCCCTTCATACCCTCTGCACTCCTCCTCCTCTCCTGTACACACTGCCCCCATCATACCCTCTGCACTCCTCCTCCTCTCCTGTACACACTGCCCCCATCATACCCTCTGCACTCCTCCTCTCCTGTACACACTGCCCCATCATACCCTCTGCACTCCTCCTCTCCTGTACACACTGCCCCAGCATACCCTCTGCACTCCTCCTCTCCTGTACATACTGCCCCTTCATACCCTCTGCACTCCTCCTCCTCTCCTGTACACACTGCCCCCATCATACCCTCTGCACTCCTCCTCTCCTGTACACACTGCCCCAGCATACCCTCTGCACTCCTCCTCTCCTGTACATACTGCCCCATCATACCCTCTGCACTCCTCCTCTCCTGTACACACTGCCCCCATCATACCCTCTGCACTCCTCCTCTCCTGTACACACTGCCCCATCATACCCTCTGCACTCCTCCTCTCCTGTACACACTGCCCCCATCATACCCTCTGCACTCCTCCTCTCCTGTACACACTGCCCCCATCATACCCTCTGCACTCCTCCTCTCCTGTACACACTGCCCCCATCATACCCTCTGCACTCCTCCTCTCCTGTACACACTGCCCCATCATACCCTCTGCACTCCTCCTCTCCTGTACACACTGCCCCAGCATACCCTCTGCACTCCTCCTCTCCTGTACATACTGCCCCATCATACCCTCTGCACTCCTCCTCTCCTGTACACACTGCCCCCATCATACCCTCTGCACTCCTCCTCTCCTGTACACACTGCCCCCATCATACCCTCTGCACTCCTCCTCTCCTGTACACACTGCCCCCATCATACCCTCTGCACTCCTCCTCTCCTGTACACACTGCCCCCATCATACCCTCTGCACTCCTCCTCTCCTGTACACACTGCCCCATCATACCCTCTGCACTCCTCCTCTCCTGTACACACTGCCCCAGCATACCCTCTGCACTCCTCCTCCTCTCCTGTACATACTGCCCCTTCATACCCTCTGCACTCCTCCTCCTCTCCTATACACACTGCCCCCATCATACCCTCTGCACTCCTCCTCTCCTGTACACACTGCCCCAGCATACCCTCTGCACTCCTCCTCTCCTGTACATACTGCCCCATCATACCCTCTGCACTCCTCCTCTCCTGTACACACTGCCCCCATCATACCCTCTGCACTCCTCCTCTCCTGTACACACTGCCCCATCATACCCTCTGCACTCCTCCTCTCCTGTACACACTGCCCCCATCATACCCTCTGCACTCCTCCTCTCCTGTACATACTGCCCCAGCATACCCTCTGCACTCCTCCTCTCCTGTACATACTGCCCCATCATACCCTCTGCACTCCTCCTCTCCTGTACACACTGCCCCCATCATACCCTCTGCACTCCTCCTCTCCTGTACACACTGCCCCCATCATACCCTCTGCACTCCTCCTCTCCTGTACACACTGCCCCATCATACCCTCTGCACTCCTCCTCCTCTCCTGTACATACTGCCCCCATCATACCCTCTGCACTCCTCCTCTCCTGTACATACTGCCCCCATCATACCCTCTGCACTCCTCCTCCTCTCCTGTACACACTGCCCCCATCATACCCTCTGCACTCCTCCTCTCCTGTACACACTGCCCCCATCATACCCTCTGCACTCCTCCTCTCCTGTACACACTGCCCCCATCATACCCTCTGCACTCCTCCTCTCCTGTACATACTGCCCCCATCATACCCTCTGCACTCCTCCTCTCCTGTACATACTGCCCCATCATACCCTCTGCACTCCTCCTCTCCTGTACACACTGCCCCCATCATACCCTCTGCACTCCTCCTCTCCTGTACATACTGCCCCATCATACCCTCTGCACTCCTCCTCTCCTGTACACACTGCCCCCATCATACCCTCTGCACTCCTCCTCTCCTGTACATACTGCGGAGTGGGTGGAGCTTCGGGGAAGTGAGTGTGGTAATTAATTAATAGCTGTGCTGCAAAGTGTCCCTGGAATTTTTTTTCAAATGTTGGCAACTATGAGAGAGTCGCTGATTGTTGCCATTACTAGTAAAGAAAAAATATGTCCACGGATTTCATTTAAAAAATCTGGTCACTTTACTTTAGTGTCACTTTAAATATATATAACATTTTACCATAACAAAACAAAAAAAAATGTCAGTTGCTCCCCCCCAGTGATCTTTGACGGCACTTCCCAACCTAACTCTGTTCCACTTCTACACTGCGGGCCTTTTTCCATACCAGCCATGTCACACCAGCTCAGAGACAACCCATTACCCGCAGTGCCACCATTATCATCTTCCAGCTAATTCCTGTTAATTGAATACACCAGGGGGCCCATACCACCGATGAGTCCCCCACACTTCCATCTCATAGGTTATCTTGCCACCATCAAAGACCACCACTGCCAGTTCTCTGCTGCCATGACTTGTCCTGCTCACACCGCACCTGAAATAAATCAAAATGAACACACCAAAAAACAGGGAGGCGGGTGGGAAACTGCTCCTCATATCTGTTTCCCTGCAATGTTGCACGGGTCACGCCCCCTAAGCCCTTAAATAAACGAAGCCCCTCCTATCCCTAACTATCCTACAATCCACTACTTCCCACCTCTGCACTATTTTCTTTTAACCCCTTGCTGTTGCCCTTATTATCACTCCTGTCATGCCGGCCCCTCTGCTAGCTTATTTTCAATCCCCTCGCTCCAGGCCTCTCTTGAGTCTTCAAGCAGTACCCCCTTTGACACAGTCTTCAGCATTCCAAGATTTTGCTGTTACATAAGCCTCTTGTGATTATCTGTGCATCAGCACTGAAAAGGAGAAAGAGGGGCAGCACTACGAGCCAATCAAGTGTGCTGCATGTACACGCCAAAAAAATGGACCCTGGAGAAGAAAGCAGGTTGAGCAGAACAATGGCCCCATAATTCTGCTCCTGCATTGTCTTGGGGTAAGGAAGGCGGCCATGCTGTGTTGAGTAACTGCAGCTAACAAATGTCTCGGCACCAGTCTAGTTTTTCTGTTAGGCAGGGCTATGCAAATCTCACATATACAGTGGAACCTCGGATTATGAGCATAATCCATTCCAGGAGAATGCTCGTAATCCAAAGTACTCACATAGCAAAGCATTGAAGTCAAAGGAAACCAAAAAATATTTTTTTCCGCATTTACTTCAATGGCATGCAGTACTGCATGCGGCCAAAGGCAGGGGGGGCCCGGAGAGCCTCGGAAACGCCCCCCCCCCCCTACCTCAGGCCAAACGTGGTACTGCAGACTGCTTTGGCTTGAATCCTGTTTGTTTTGCTAGACAACACTCGCAAACCAAGTTAGGATATTTTAAAATACAGTGCTTGTATTGCGAAACGCTCGTTAACCGCGCTACTCACACTCCGAGGTTCCACTGTATTTTAAATGTGTAGCTGGCTGTTTGCTGCGACTTCAGCTATAGAAATATACTGTACTAGCAAAAGTGTGCTTGTTTGTTGAATGGACTGAATACAGTAGGTTTGGTTATTGCAGTGGGGGAGAGAACAGAGGTGCGCACTGGTGCATCAGCAGCTGGCGCAGTGTCAGTTCAATGGTATTTGAAAAAAAATATTAAAATTAATCTGAATTCGAAATGGAAACATTGAAATAAATACAGTAAGGTATAAAAGTAGAATAAGATGATTCCTACTTAGGCTGCTTTATAGAATAGAATGTAATAAAATATAATAGAATACCCTGTTTCCCCAAATATAAGACCTACCCTGAAAATAAGACCTAGCGTTATTTTGCAGGAGGGCTGCAATATAAGCCCTATCCCAAAAATAAGCCCTAGTTAAAAATGCTTGTAAAAACCTATAATCCACTCTATTACAGTAGTTTATAATGTACAATGTGTGTGTTTCTGTAATATAATTACGGGGAAGAGAGCTCCGGCGGGTAACAGAAGTGCAGAGCGGCGCTATAACAAATGTATTTGGCACAATTATATTACAGAAACGCACACATTGTACATTATATAATACTGTAATAGAGTGGATTATAGGATTTTACAAGCATTTTAACTCAGTTCACACTGGGGATTCCTGACAGGCAGGGAGGGAGGGGGGAGAGAAGACAGTACATTACATGGTAAGACCTACCCCGAAAATAAGCCCTACTGTGTCTTTTGTTGGCATAATTAATATAAGACCCGGGTTTATTTTCAGGGAAACACGGTATAATATAAAATAGTAGAATAGAATAGACAGATCAGAATAACATTTAATAAAACAGAATAGAATATTACAGAAAGGAAAATAAAAGAATATAATAAAATAGAATGAAACAGAATAGAATAGAAAATAAAAAAAATAGAAGAGAATAGAAAAACATAGAATATAAAAAAAAATTGAATATAAAAAAAGATTAGAAGAAAATAGAAAGAATATACAGTGGAACCTCAGATTGCGAGTAACGCGGTTAACGAGCGCTTCACAATACGAGCACTGTATTTTAAAAAAATGAACTCGATTTGCGAGTGTTGTCTCAGCAGATTTCGCTTTTCGTCAGGCAAAAGATGGATGTGCTAGTGCAATGCATACTAGCACATCCCTAATCCCTGCTGATTAGGCGGATGACAGGTCCGTCGATGCTTACTGTGCTGAGATGGAACTAACAGAGTCCAGCTCTCCTCTATGGGGAGATCGGATGAAAAACCTGTCAGATGGCATTGGATCAGATATCGGCAGATGTCAGAGGACGAGTCACCGCTAACATCCGCCACTCTATAGAGGTGAATTCTGGTCTGCCTGAAAAACTGACAGGCAGGGGCAGATCCAGGGGGGGCAACAGGGCAATTTCCCCCCCCCGAGATTTACAGGTGAGTGAGTGAGTGGGCAGATGAGAGAGCGAACGGTGGGCGGCTCTGCGGATGGCTCTGCGAGTGAGCTGGCTGGGCAGCTGGGCGGCTCGGCAGGCTGGTGAGGGAGCATGCGGCTCCGTCGTCAGGCAGCTTAAAGAGTGGCGGCTCTACACAGTCCGCTGGCGGGTGAGAGAGCGTTCAGGCTGGGCAGCTGGGTGGCTTAGTGTGTGTCTGAGCGAGCGGCTGGCCAATCAGACAGCGAGCAGGCGAGCGGGGGAGCAGAGAGATGACATCATCTCTCACTGCCCGCCCTGCATTCCTGCAGTTCCGCCCTCAATGTGCAGGCAGCTGTGGACAGCAGAGAGATTACATCATCTCTCTGCTGCCTGACTCTGGGACACAGCAAGGGACAATTGGAGCAGGCAAGTGACAATCCGCAATGTGTGACAGGTGACATCATGGCAAGTGACAATCCGCAATGTGTGACAGGTGACGTGGCAAGTGACAATCCGCAATGTGTGACAGGTGACGCGGCAAGTGACAGTCCGCAACGTGTGTCAGGTGACATGACAATCAGCAAAGTGTCAAACATGTGGCAGGTGACGTGGCAAGTGACAATCCGCAACCTGCGGCAGGTGACATGGCAAGTGACAATCCGCAACATGGCAAGTAACAAACGTGTGGCAAGTGACAATCTACAACCTGCGGCAGGTGACGTGGCAAGTGACAATCCGCAATGTAGCAAGTGACAAACGTGTGGCAGGTGACGTGGCAAGTGACAATCCGCGACGTGGCAAGTGATAATCCGCAACTTGTGGCAAGTGACGTGGCAAGTGACAATCCTCAACGCATGGCAGACGACGGTGGCAAGTGACACACTCGGGGCTCCCACTGATTCTGAATTATGGTGAGTTGAACCATTTAATTTTATATTACAATGTAATAATAGAAATAATGCGCTTCAAACATTCTGACACCATAACAACCATGGCACCGGGATGATTGAAGCGCCAACACCAGCCATTTTCCCGAAAAATTGCCTATAAAAAAACGTATTTTCTGGTAGTGCCCCTCCCGAGACTAGACTCTGGATCCGCCCCTGGTGTCAGGCAGATCTGATCGGAAAGCCCGTGTGAAAGGGGCCTTGGACTCATGAGGTTCTGGGAAAAAAACAGCTTATGTTACACTTTGTTTCATAATAAATGCCAACTAATAAGTGGATTATTTCACTGATCTTCATTATATTAATATAATACTATACAGAACAACATCTGTGCTTTAAATCATGGTGGCAGCCTGACATTTTTGGCATTGAATCTTCAATTTTCCAGATGTTAATATTCCTTGTATTCCTAAAGGTCACAGATACAGACATCTTGTACGGATTGTAATGACCTTTTTCAGCTTTTGGGAGATAAAAGTGAACACTTAAATATGTGTAAAGAATCAACATGATCCAATGTATCTAGTATACAAAGACATTGTAAAGGTTAAAATCATGTTTTTTGACCTTTGGTTTAAAATGTCAGGAAAGAATGCTTAAACCCTTTTAGATTGTCGAATTCCCTCTCCTGGACTCTATATAAAAGAAGTTTAAAACAAAACAATGAGAGGGCCAAGAGAGAATAATGCTCTTTAATGTTGCCTGCTGTGTCACTTGATATATTTAACTCCACCTGCTATCGCTGGCATTTAGCTATTAAGAACATTCGATAGCATGATGAAATGCAGGGACACAGCTTGGACTCCGCAACATACTTAGACTCCTTTCACACTGAGGCCGCCGCTGCATTAGCGCTAAAGGGACGTTCGTTTTAGCGCTGTTTAAGCGGTGCCTTTCAGCGGCTAGTGGGGCGCTTTTAACACCAAAGAAGGGGTTAAAAACATCCCGTGTTGTGGCACTTCCGAAGTGCTTTTCAGGCACTTACAAAGCGCTGCCCATTGAATGTTCAGGGCGTTTTGGGAGCGCTCATAGGCATGCAAAGGGAGTGTGCCGGGTGTGCTTGGGCACACCTTAAAGTGGTTGTACACCCCACTTTTCGACTTTTACCTCCAGGTAAGCCTATAATAAGGCTTACCTGTAAGTATAAAGAATATCTCCTAAACCTGTATGGTTTAGGAGATATTCCCCCCGCAATGCGCCGCTGATTGCAGCAGCGCATGTGCAGCGGGGTTCCTCGGCTAAAGGTCCGGCAGCCGCCGGACCTTGGCGAATTGAAGTCTCCCGAGCACATTCTCCGGCCAATCACAGCACTGGAGTGGCGATACCCGTAAGACACGCCGGAGCAAGATGACATCTCGCTCGGCGTGGACCAGGTAAGTTCTCTTCACCTCGTTTTGAGCTAGTATGCAGTGCATACTAGCTCATTATGGCTTTTCCTTTACAGGTGTAAAAAAAAAAATGTACAGGGTATACAACCGCTTTAATCACCGCTTGAGGTGCAGATTCCCCCTGCTGATATTGCACCAATGCCCCTGAACAGGGCTCCTAAAAAGAAGATTTGTAAAAAAGGTTCAAATAATAAAAATAAAAAGCTGACACCAACCACTGCTCTAATGACACTGTCCATGTTTTAAAACATTTAGGGGGGGCACCCTAATGCAATAGGCTGCGCACACCTATGGGATCGCTAAATACAACGCTCCCAACCCAAGCCCAAAGATGCTGCTTGCAGGACTTTTCTAAACGTCCCACAAGCGCACTGCCCCAGAGTGAAAAGTTCCACTTAAAGGAGTTGTAAAGGGATTTCTTTTTTTTGCTGAAATGACTGTTTACAGGGTATAGAGACATAATAGTTAACTGATTCCTTTTAAAATTGATTAAAAATAGATAAAAATCAATCATATAATGTACCTCTAGTTTCGTTTTTGCATCTAGTTTCGTTTTTGCATGTTATCCTGCCTCTGTGCTATACAGAGCCATAGAGCAGTATTGGTTTGGAAAATGAAACTAGAATCTCCCAGTACTGTGGTCATCAGGAAACAGACAACCAGGAAGTGTCCAGAACAGAGAAGAATTACAGCAACATCAGAGCAAAAACGAACAATGAGGACATGAAACCAGGACTGCAGTAAGGTAAAGGAAGCTATTTAGCTAAAAAAAATAAAAATTCCTTTAGTGACCCTTTAAGTGAATGGGATGTGGTTTTCAGGCGCTTAGCAGAGGCTATATCTAGCTCTAAAACGCCTGAAAAATGCCCCAGTGTGAAAGGAGTCTTAATGTATTTGAGCCACGGTGACCGGCCTTGTTAGCAAAAATTATTCCATAGAACTGGTGAGTTGACCTGATTGGTAAATAATAATACCCAACTCAATAAATCTGATGCAGAGAAGACTGTGTAGAATCTTTGATGGCATACCGGGTCAGGACAAGAAATGGGTGATTTGCATACCTCCCAACTCTTTGAGATGGGAACGAGGAACACCTATATGCAAAAGTATGTAGCCATAGGACATGCCCCTGCCACTCCCCTTAAAGGAGAATTATATTAAACAAATATTAAATAAACCCACAAGTTTTTTGTTTGTTTTTTACCACTACCATTCCTTTATACTGCCTTTTGAAATTTACAAATGTGACCACAGCATTTTTAACTCTGGCTGCAGAGTTTGACAGATGGTACCACCTGTCAAACTCACCCATTGAGACTGAGGCCTGATTCACACTAGAGTCCATTTAACATGGTTTCCTTTGGAACAAGTTCTGTAGTGCAAATCTGAAAAATGCAAAAAGCACTAAAAATGCATAGGTGTGAATCAAGCCTAATGGGGCCACACTGCAACTGTGAGTCAAAAGCTTGGCTTGCAGTGGCTATTTTTGGGCAGTTTCTCCAATTTTTCTTTGCAAGACCTCTCAAGCTCCATCAGGTTGGATGAGGAGCGTCGGTGCACAGCCATTTTCAGATCTCTCTAGAGATGTTCAATCTTGTTCAAGTCTGGGCTCTGCCTGGGCCACTCAATGACATTCACAGAGTTGTCCTGTAGCCACTCCTTTTTTTTTGGGCCGTATGCTTATGTTCATTGTTCTGTTGGAAGATGAACATTCGCTGCAGTCGGATCTATACATTGCTGTATTCATCTTTCCTTCAATCTAACTAGTCTTTTAGTTCCTGCTGCTGAAAAACATCCCCACAGCATGATGCTGCCACCACCATGCTTCAATGTATGGATGGTATTGGTGTATTTGGCCAGGTGATGAGCAGTGCCTGGTTTCCTCCAGACATGACGTTTGCCATTCAGGCCAAAGAGTTCAATCTTTGTTTCATCAGACCAGATAATTTAGTTTCTCATGGTCTGAGAGTCCTTCAGATGCCATTTGGCAAACTCCAGGTGGGCTGTCATGTGCCTTTTACTGAGGAGTGGCTTCCGTCTGGCCACTCTACCATACAGGCCTGATTGGTGGGGTTCTGCAGAGATGGTTGTTCTTCTGGAAGGTTCTCCCCTCTCCACGGAGAAACGCTGGAGCTCTGTAAGGCCGTGTACAGACGACCAAACATGTACAATGAAAGCGGTCTGCCGGATTGTTTTCACCGTACATGTCTAGCCGGGGATTTCTGTACGATGGCTGTACTAACCATCGTACAGAAATCCGCTCGTAAACACTACGCGGGGCGTGTCTGCGGCGTCGCGGCGACGATGACGCGGCGACGTGGGCGGGCCTGCCAGTTAAATGCTTCCACGCATGCGTCGAAGTCATTCGACGCATGCGAGGGATGGCGGTCGCTCGGACATGTACGGTAGGTCTGTACAGACGACCGAACATGTCCGAGCTGGCAGGATTCCAGCGGACTGTTTTAAAACAAGTCCAGGAATATTTGCCCACTGGGAAAAGGCCCGGCGGGCAAATGTTTGCTGGAATCCTGCACGCTCGGGCCTACACACGACCGAACATGTCTGCTGAAACTGGCCCGCGGACCAGTTTCAGCAGACATGTTTGGTCGTGTGTACGGGGCCTTAGAGTGATCATTGGGTTCCTGGTCACCTCCCTGACTAATGCCCCTCACCCCCAATTGCTCTGTTTGGCCGGGCAGCCCACTCTATTAACAGTCTTGGTGATTCCAAACTTCTTCCATTTACAGATGGAAGCCACTGTGTTCACTGGGACCTTCAATGCTGCAGACGTTTTTCTGTACCCTTTCCCAGATCTTTGCCTCAATACAATCCTGTCTCGGAGGTCTACAGACAATTCCTTGGACTTCATAGTTTGGTTTGTGCTCTGACATGCACTGTTAACTGTGGGATCTTATTTAGACAGATGTGTGCCTTTCCCAGACACGTCCAATCAACTGAATTTACCACAGGTTTACCACAGTTTCAAAATACCAACCTAATTGTTCTCTTCGTTCCTCCCAAGACCTCCTGCTCTCTAGCTCCCTTGTCACCTCCTCCCATGCTCGCCTCCAGGACTTTTCCAGAGCCTCTACCATTCTATGGAACTTCTTACCCCAATCTGTCTGATTATCTCCTACTCTTTTGAACGATTTTAGAAAACCCTCCTCTTCAGAGAAGCCTATCCCACCCACACCTAACAACTGTATTTTCCTTTTTTCCATCAGCTCACCCCCACCGTTATTACCTTTTGTATCACTTGACCCTCCCTTCTTTATTGTGAGCTCTAATGAGCAGGGCCCTCTGATTCCTCCTGTATTGAACTGTATTGTAACTGTACTGTTTGCCCTTGTGTTGTAAAGTGCTGCGCAAACTGCTGGCGCTATATAAATCCTGTATAATAATAGTTTAGGTCTGGACTTTGACTGGGCCTAAACACAAGAATATGCTTTGATCGAAACCATTCCATTGTAGCTGTGTCTGTATGTTTAGGGTCCTGGTCCTGCTGGCAGGTGAACCTCCTCCCTAATCTCAAGTCATTTGCAGACAGGTTTTCAACAATGGCTTTCTTCTTGCCACTCTTCTAAAAAGGCCAGATTTGTTGAGTGCACGACCAATAGTTGTCCTGTGGACAGATTCTCCCACCTGAGCTGTGGGTCTCTGCAGCTCCTCCAGAGTTACCATGGGCCTCTTGGCTGCTTATCTAATTAATGCTCTCCTTGCCCGATCTTTAGGTGGACGGCCATGTCTTGGTAGGTTTGCAGTTGTGCCATACTCTTTCCACTTTTGGATGATGGATTGAACAGTGCTTCGCGAGATGTTCAAAGCTTGGGATATCTTTTTATAATCTAACCCTGCTTTGAATGTCTCCGCAACTTTATCCCTGACCTGACTGGTGTGTTCCTTGGCCTTCATAATACTGTTTGTTCACTAAGGTTCTCTGAGGGCTTCAGAACAGCTGTATGTAGTGCCCTGTTCCTAAAGAATAGGGACTATGTTGTAAATTTCGTTTTTGGCTGAGCTGTAAAGAGCTCAGATAGATTATACAAAGTTTATTTGGCTTCTGTCTTGAATTTGACTCAGTTGTGCCATTTCTCACTGTTGCCACTAGTATCACTGGTACCACAGGCCAGCATGAAAATTACAACACAGTTAAGCAAAAATACGAAGGAAACTTGGACATCCGCACTCCAAAAATGTTCTTTTAATTAAAATCGATCACAAAATGAACATACCACAGCAAAAAAATTGGAACAAAAGCTAACGTTTCGTACTGTAGCTTCAGTGCTTAGTCATTGCTAGTGACTTTGGAAGCTACAGTGCGAAACGTTAGCTTTTGTTCCAATTTTTTTGCTGTGGCATGTTCATTTTGTGATTGATTTTAATTAAAAGAAAATTTTTGGAGTGCGGCTGTCCAAGTTTCCTTCGTATTTTTGCATCACTATTGCATTGCCGGCACCCATGGTTTGGTTCCAGTGAGAAGGTTCTTTGAAGACTACTGAGCGGTTATTTTCTCTCTCTACAACACAGTTAAGCTGCAATTAATATTCCTTTTCCAGAAACAGCCCAGTAGGAGGTTCTTGGCCGCTGTGCATTCTGGGAGAGGGTATTTATGGGACAGACGCCATGTGCTAGCTCTCTTCTGACCTCAGGGTCTGCTGGCCCTAAGCTGTGTTGCTGCAAGTTCTGCAAGTAGGCCCAGAAGCCTGTCTGGGGCCTACTAATCCTGAGGTAGTCCTAGGCTGTCTTGCCTGCGTGGAAGAAGCCAAACCAAGCCAAGCTGAGGAGATCCAGGAGATCTCAGGAGGGCCTGGTGACTCGTTTGGAGGATGCACCTAGGCTAATCTATCCTCACAGTACTGCCGGGTCGGCATAAAGGTTCTGGTACTGTGAAGCGGCTCTACAATTAGCTAACTATTGGCTACAAAATCCTGTGTGAGAGGATTATCTAGAATTCATTCCGGTGGCTAGGTCTGTGTGAGAGACTTATCTGGGTATTTAAGATCTTGGAAGCTGTTTTGTCCCTTGGATCTGAGGAATGCATCCGTGATCTGCTAAAGGTACCTGAAACCTCCCCTAACCCTCTATCCTACTGCTACTTCAAAGTTATTTTATTAAATGGGAAAAAATGCTAAAGTGACTGGTGCTCGCATCTGTTCTGCATTTCCCATTATAGTCATGGACTCAGCACTGGGGTTGAAAGGTAGAGTAACGGCAGGACCCAAAAATATTCAGCAGCTCCTTAGGGGGCAATTGGTTCCACTTGATTTTATTTAGGGGTATCAGAGTAAAGGGGGCTGAATACAAATTTACGCCAAATTTCAGATAGTTATTTGTTAAAAAAAAAATTGAAAACCATTTATGATTTTCCTTCCACTTAACAATTATGTGCCACTTGGTGTTGTCTATTACATAAAATCCCAATAAAATATGTTTACATTTTGGTTGTAACATGACAAAATGTGGAAAAATTCAGGGGGTATGAATACTTTTTGAAGGCACTGAAGTTCATCATTAGTGCTACACAACCTGGGCTAGATTCACGTACCTGCGCTTGTTCTTACGGCGGCGCAGCGTATCGTATTTACGCTACGCCACCGTAACTTACAGGAGCAAGTGCAGTATTCATAAAGCACTTGCTCCGTGAGTTGCGGCGGCGTAGCGTAAATGGGGCCGGCGTAAGCGCGCGTAATTCAAATGTGGAAGGGGGGCGTGTTTTATGTAAATCTATGATGACCTGACGTGATTGACGTGGTGCGCCGTCCGTGTACATATCCCAGTGTGCATTGCTTCCAAGTACGCCGCAACAACGTATTGGTTTCGACGTGAACGTAAATTACGTCCAGCCCTATTCGCGAACGACTTACGCAAACGGTGTAAAAAATTCAAATTTCAAAGCTGGAACGACATCCACACTTAACATTGGCTGCGCCTCCTAATAGCAGGAACAACCTTACGCCAAAAAAGCCTAACGTAAACTACGTAAATAAATTGCGCCGGCCGTACGTACGTTTGGGAATCGGCGTATCTAGGTAATTTGCATATTCTCCGCCGAAAACAACAGGAGCGCCCCTAGCGGCTAACGTAATATTGCACACAATTATACGCCGCCGCATTCAAGTTACGTCGGCGGAGGAAGCCTATTTTTTGAGCGTATCTGCCTTTGAGAATCGGCGTAACGATATGCCGGCGCAGATTTGAAATTACGGCGGCGTATCTGGAGATACGACGCCGTAATAGCTACCTGAATCTAGCCCCCTATTGGTAACTAAATAGTAAAATGTAATATCTGAACTTCTGGCAATTTGTACTTCTCTGCATTCTAATACTAAGTCAGGTTAAGTCAGGACTTTGTTGACTGAAAACATTGTTAATTTTTATCACTGGTCACAAGTTTAAAATATAAAGCCTTTTCGTTATAATGTTTCATTGAAATTCAAATCGGTTTCTTAGAACATGCATAGCTGGATCACAGTGCAGTCTTTATTAAATAACTGATTTCCAATCATATTGTCCATGAAATGTGATTATCTCCGTGTTCATTATATTGAAATATTTTCAAAGAAAATAATGTCTGACCTTTTCAAATCAAATTTAAGCGTCACTTGGGCCAAAAGCACTACTTGAGGATGTTGGCATTGAAGTGTAGTGAGCTGCATGACTTCCAAAGACTTGTATTTGGCAGGAAATTAAACTATGAATATTTATGCCATCTTCTAAATTAACCACTTGACCTCCGAAAGGTTTTACTCCTTCATGACCAGGCCATTTTCTGCGATACAGCACTGCAATATTTTAACTGACAATTGCAATGCTGTACCCCAAAAAAATATATGTCCTTTTATTCCCATAAATAAAGCTTTCTTTTGGTGGTATTTGTGATCACCAATGCGGTTTTTTGTTTTTTCAACATAAACAAAAATAGACCGACAATTATTAAAAAAAAAAATGAAAACAGATTTTTTTACTTTCTGCCATAAAACATATCCAATAATAATAGAAACATTTGAATTTCTTCATCAAGTTAGGCCATTATGCACTCTGCTACATATTTTTGGTAAAAAAAAAAATCCCAATAGGTGTATATTGATTGGTTTGCACCAGGGCTGGCCCAAGACATTGTGCTGCCTAGGTCCAAGGATGAAATGCTACCCCCCCCCCCCAAAAAAAAACAATGCCCACAAAAAGACCCCCAAATTCATTATTTATATCATAATAATTTATCAGGAAGTCAGATTTACATGCAACAGCACCTTGTCTATATGCAAAATGATATGATATACCACCATGTTACCTCTCCCCCATCTTGGCATCCTAGGGTATCTATGGGTACAGTCTGTTTCACAGTGGGCCCCCCACCCCTTAGGGCCCGTGTGCAGTAAACACGTTGCCCTCATGGATGATATGCTACTGGGATAGGGCTGTATAGGGGTGGGCTAGGGCAGTATAGGGGCAGGCTAGGGCAGTATAGAGGCAGACTAGGGAAGTTTGGAGACAGGCTAGGGCACTATAGAGGCAGGCTAGGGTAATATAGGGTTGGACTAGGGAAGTATAGGGGTGGGCTAGGGCAGTATAGAGGCAGGCTAGGGAATTTTTACTGGCAGGCTAGGGCAGTATAGGTGCGGGCTAGGGCAGTGTAGGGGTGGGGCGGGGCAGGCTAGGGTAGTATATTAGCAGGCAAGGGTAGCATATGGACAGGCTAGGGTAGTATATGGACACGCTAGGGTAGTATATGGACAGGCTAGGATAGTATATAGATAGGCTAGGGCAGTGTATGGACAGGCTAGGGTAGTATATAAACAGGCTAGGGCAGTATAGGGGTGGGCAAGGGTAGTATATAGACAGGCTAGGGTAGTATATAGACAGGCTAGGGCAGTATAGGGGTGGCCTAGGGCAGAATAGGGGCGAGCTAGGGCAGTATGGGGGCAGGCGAGGGCAGTATAGGAGCCGGCTAGGGTAATATATAGACGTGGCCTAGGGCAGAATAGTGGCGAGCTAGGGCAGTATGGGGGCAGGCGAGGGCAGTATAGGGGCCGGCTAGGGTAATATACAGACAGGCTAGGGTAGTATAGGGGTAGGCTAGCGTAGTATAATGGCAAGCTAGGCTGTATATGGATTTGTGAGCATGACAGGTTATGCAACATTTGGCCATCCAGCAGATCAGCAGCCACTACTAGAAAAAATGAAGGACACCCTTTGTGTCCTGTCACATAGAACTAACTTATATTACCTCTCTGTTTCTCTCTCCCAGTTCTCCAACAGTCTTCAGTGCCTAGCCTTACTCATGCACCAGAGCAGAAGAAGGTGGGATCACACAGGGGCTAGCTTTGACATTTGTAACAAGAGTTGGCTTGCATGATAGCAAAGGAAGGCAAAAATTAAGCAGAAAACCAAGGACTGACACAACAGCAGTAAACAGGCATAGTCAAAAAGCCATAAAGGTCCTTGAGAGGTTCCCCACAACAATGGAGAGTCCCCAGACCCTGCCAATACCCATACAGTGGTGCAATATACAGCCTATACAGTTGCAAAAGTGGAAGAGAACAGCGCAGAAACATGAGGGAAATTAGGCAAGAAGGTGACGCTGTATAGGAAGGCATCGCACACATGAAAATTAGGGGTTCAGAGAAAAGACAAGGAGAAAAGAGCCAGAGGTGCAAGAAGGCCAAAGAAAAGGGAAAGGTAAGGGCTTGGGATCATCGAGACTGCCCGTCATAGGTAATCCAGGCTGGCTGGAGGGAGAGTAGGAAAGGCATATGTTAGCAACGGTTCCCAGATTTTAGGGAACTTAGCACGGGTCATTGCCAATGCTGGACATTTGTTTCCTTAAGAACCAAAGCAGTCTCGCGATCTCTCACCCCTTGAAAGGGAACTGATGGTTTCTTGCAGGCTTAGGCAATCGATATTTTATCTGACAGAAAAAGGTAGGAAGCAAGCTTCTGCTGATGACCAAACAAACCCAGAATTGAGCAGTGTAATAAAGCAAACTATTTGTATGGACAAATGGAACAGAGTGAATAGGAGGCCAAATGCACAGGACCAAAAACTGGTTTGTCTAGGGCACATCCACCATGTGCACAAGACCTCACCCCGAAGGCCACAACCCCAGAAACAGGGGTCACTGTAGGACAGATTGACATGGGCAATATGGGCAGGGACCCAATATCAGCGTAAAAGCACCTTATACGCTGCCTCCAAGGTGGCTCTATTACATGAGCATTCAGTCACAAAAGACCAGGCCCTGCTCCAGTCCATTAAGGTCTATCTCAGTTGCCAAATCTCGTTCCCACTGAGTAACATATGTGAGAGGGGTAGATGAGCAAAGGATGATATACGGCACAGGGATCCCAGAGAGAAAATACAGTTTTCTGAAACGGATACGTTCTGCGCAGCAATACGAGCTAGTGCTGAAGTTGAAGGTAGCGGAAGAACTCTGTCTCTGGAATTTTTTGGGTCTCCTGTAGCTGCTAAATTTTTATCGCTTTCAGACACATTTAACCCACTTTTGATGATCAATAGAATAATAATAACCACCAACTGTTTCTGTGGATCTATAGTGTTGGTGGTAGGTTATCCGGATTCATTAAGATTATTTTTCATTTGGTAATGGTTGAAAATGCCTGATAATTATTTGGAGCAATTACTCCATTCATAATCCATAATACAGATTCTATAAATGAAACACAATCTATGTATGGAAGTGGATGATGGGTCACCCCTCCCCATCCCCTTGCCCTCCATTCAAAGATCCTGTTTTATTCATAAAAGCTGTAGCAACGGCTTCTATGAATGAAGGGACTGAGAGGAAAGGGCAGGAATAGTCAAGCTCTCTTGAGGACAGATAGTCAAAGCCCCTTATGTCGCGTACACACGACCGTTTTTAATGTCCTAGAAAAAACGAAGTTTTTCTCGACGTGATTCTTGTCAAGCCTGCCTTGCATACACACGATTGTGAAAAAAAAATGCTTGAGCAAAGCGCGGTGATGTACAACACGTACAACGGCACTATAAAGGGGAAGTTCCATTCAGATGGCGCCACCCTTTGGGCTGCTTTTGCTTTTGTGTTAGTAAAAGTTTGGTGGGAGACGATTCACGCTTTTCAATCTTTGTGCTTTTCAGTCTGTTACAGCGTGACGAATGTGCTATCTCCATTACGAACGCTAGTTTTACCAGAACGAGCGCTCCCGTCTCATAACTTGCTTCTGGGTATGCGTGTTTTTTTTCCGTCGTTAAAGCCGACACACGACCGTTTTTCACAACTTTTTAATGACCATTTAAAAAAATTGAATTTTTCACATCATGAAAAACGGTTGTGTGTACGCTGCATTAGTTCCATACTCTGAGGAGGGAGAGTACCTGCAGTAATGTCGTGTACACACGATCGGAAATTAAAACAAGAAAAACTTGGATTTTTTTCCGACGGAATGTTGGCTCAAACTTGTATTGCATACACACGGTCACACAAACTTCTGACCGCCAAGAACGCG
This sequence comes from Rana temporaria, assembly GCF_905171775.1. Classification (NCBI taxonomy): domain Eukaryota; kingdom Metazoa; phylum Chordata; class Amphibia; order Anura; family Ranidae; genus Rana; species Rana temporaria. Next base: position 57,648,880 of record NC_053489.1, read on the forward strand.
GTGACGTACAACACTACATAGAGCAGAGAAAAATTAAGTTCAATGCTTCCGAGTATGCGTTTACTTGATTCCGAGCATGAGTGTTTTTTTGTGCATCGGAATTACATACAGACGATTGGAATTTCCTTGGGAACCAGCTCTCAAATTTTTGTTGTCGGAAATACAGACAGAAAATGTCAGATGGAGCCTACACACGGTCATAATTTCTGTCCAAAAACTCACATCGAACTTTTCTTGTCGAAAATTCTGACAATGTGTACGCGGCATTAGACGTTGTGAATTTTTTACCAGTTGGGCTATTCAGATTGTTCTACTGGAACACAGCCCTGTGTCCTTTTCTGGAAGCCAGAGACAGTTTTTGCATGTCCTCAAGTTCTATTATATTACAGTCCTGGGCATCCCATACCACCACATCCAAGTTAATTCCCCTAATAAGAAACAAAAAGAAAGCCCTTGAACTGGTTTCTGTCTACAGAATGTGTGCTGAAAATACCTGTTGCCTGGCTGTCCATGAAAAAGGGAACCCAAAAATTCTGTGACCCTTACCGTGGTTAGTGCTACATTTTATTGCCTTTGAATAACATTGAATGCTTCACTATGGCTTTGAGCTTTCCTATGTAGAAAGTAAGCCTGCTTGGGCATCAGTGACAGCCTAGTAGCACGCCCTCTGCAAAAAATAACCAAATTGTGTTTGTTTTTCTTAAAGTTTATAATTTTCACATGTTTCTCCTTGTCCTCATCTTCCCCTATTCCCTCTTGAACAGTCAAGCAGCAGCTGCGAATAATTGTGTATTGAGAAACCAGTCCTGTGCGCACTTTTGAGCTGCTTGCTCTGCACGTGTGGCAATCTCTTGCTTCCTTAACCACCTAAGCCCCGGACCATTTGACTGCCAAATGACTGGGCCACTTTTTGCGATTCGCCACTGCGTCGCTTTAACTGACAATTGCGCAGTCGTGCGACGTGGCTCCCAAACATAATTAACGTCCTTTTTTCCCCACAAGTAGAGCTTTCTTTTGGTGGTATTTGATCACCTCTGTGTTTTTTATTTTTTGCGCTATAAACAAAAATAAAGCGACAATGTTGAAAAAAAATGAATATTTTTTACTTTTTGCTGTAATAAATATCCCCCAAAAATATATATATAAAAAAAAAATGTCCTCAGTTTAGGCCGATACGTATTCTTCTACATATTTTTTGTTAAAAAAATCGCAATAAGCGTTTGTTGATTGGTTTGCGCAAAAGTTATAACGTCTACAAAATAGGGGATAGTTTTATGGCATTTTTATTAATATTTTTTTTTTTACTAGTAATGGCGGCGATCAGCGATTTTTTTTTAAATAACGTTTTTATTGATCTTTTAGAAAAATAAAACAGCAGAACATTGGTACAAATATGGCAAGCAGACATAAGAATTAATAAGAATTAAAATGAGAGCATCGTCTAGCAAGCAAATTTTAGAGCCCTGAAAGAAGGGTCCTTCTGTAAACCATGGCATCACACAGACTAATAGGTAGATTCAGGTAGATTGGCGCATATTTGGGCCGGTGTAACGCAGCGTATATGCGCTACGCCGGCATAAGCCGGAGAGCAAAGTTGATGATTCACAAAGCACTTGCTCGCCAATGTGTGCCGGCCGAACCTAAACTTGGAGGCTTAAGCCGGTGTAAGTGGAAGTGGGTGTGAACTTATGCAAATGATTGTGTGAGCGTGGTGCAGTGGCTTACGCCCGGCCTAACTTCAACGGAGCATGCGCAGTGATGTCTAAGCCGGAGCGCTTTCTTGTGCGCATGCGCGCATCTAGGTCGGCCGAACTTCCCGTTGTACGCCGGCCTATTGGCTTGCGTCGAGCGCATAAATACGCGCAGACATGCGTCCGTCCGACGCAAAATTACATCCTGCTTTCCCCCCCTGAGCGTGTTAATTTTGCCCCCGGCTTGTTTTTTTTCTGTCTGTTGGCTGCTCCTGTCAGCAAGAGGAAAAAAATGTTTACTGCCCAGGAGAGGGCTATCATCATCGCAGGGATGGAGGAGTTTGATGAGTTCCACCATGGACCTGAAAGTCGTAATACCACCTGTGCCAGGAGGCAGGAGATCCTGGAGACCATAGCCACTAGGGTCAATGCCCTTGGCAATGTCCCCCGCCTTGCAAAGGACATACTAAAAAAAATTTATGACATGCGGCTTCGTGTGCGGGAGAAGCTCGCAAAAATCAATAAGCACCGGACTGGCACTGGGGGTGGACCACCCTGTGATGTAGAGCTGACCCCAGAGGATGAGCGGATCGCCCGGTGTCTGCATAGGGAGCAGGTGGAGGGAGTAGAGGGGTTTGATTCCCGGGAAGAGGTCTTGAGGATAGGTAAGTGTGTTTTATATTTCCTATCTGGTGTGTAGCATGTGTGGGTGGGGGAAGGGAACATGTGACAAGTGTGTGGGTCCCCCAACATGTGACTGCTTTATGTCATCCACAGATGTGCAGGAGGGGGCGGGCACATCTGGTATCGGTGGCCGTCCCACCACATCATCTGAGGAGCCTCAGGAAGACCCCCAAGATACTGTGGTGGTGGGGACTGTCCACACCACTCCTATTGAGGTGGTGTCGGATGAATCAGTGGACCTAGGCCAGATCGGTCTGATCATTGAGGAGTCCATGTTGATGGTTGGGCCCTCTAACACCTCCACCCCCATGATAGTAAGCCCCTCTCCATCACCCACCAGCAGGGCAACCACCTCAAGGGGCTCCCCATACACCTGCTCAGTCGCCTCTTCTGGCCCCAGGAAGGCGACCAGGAAGACGAGGGGTGTAGCGGTGGATGTACAGGACCAGATTGCCCAGGATGAAAGCCTGCAGACCCGGCATATGGGGGATATCGCCGGGCATCTGCAGAAGATGGCTGACGATGCAGGACAACTGAGGGAGGCAGTTCAGGAGGTGAGCTGTAACAGCTCTGCAGTAGCCACCTGCGTGGTTGACCTGCAGGCCACCACTGCCAACCTGGTCACCAAAGTGGATTGCCTTATTGAGGCTGTTAAAGCAAATACCACTGCGGTACAGGAGGAGGGGAGACGGAGGCAGCGCACTGAGAGGGCTAACCTCACCCGACAGTTGAGGATGCAGGCCCAGACCAACATGTTCCTCAGCCGAAAAGCCGTTGCCTTGGAGGCCAGGCAGCCGTCACCTGCCAGGACTGGACCACCTCCCGATCTCCCACCCCCCCACCCCAGGCTCCCCCCAGGCAGCTGAGGAGCCAATCACCTGCCACCAGGCACAGCCAGCGGAAGGCTAAATAAATGCCTTTTTTTTTTTTTTGGGGTTTTCTGCTCAGGTGATGAGCTTTTTTTTTTTTTTGGTTTTGCTCAGGTGATGAGCTTTTTTTTTTTTTTTTTTGCTCAGGTGATGAGCTTTTTTTTTTGGTTTTGCTCAGGTGATGAGCTTTTTTTTTTTTGGTTCTGCTCAGGTGATGAGTTCCTTTCATTTGTGCAAGCACAAGGTGAGGAGTGCTGCTACAGTGTGACTGGTCTGTGAATTGGGGGGGGGGTGTCACTCCTGCTGGCAAAGGGGTGTCACCCTCTGCCGTGTGAAAGGTGTATGAATGTACAGTGACATAATTGAAGCCTTGACGTGGTGTTGCTGCTCCAAAGTCCCGTGTGGTGTACTTTGGTCTAATCCAATTTGATGAGGATGTGATGTGTCTGTGCTAGGGACCACAGTGGTGTGCATGCATGCATTCTCATTGTGCCATGATTAATGTGTGTGTTTAACGGGAAAAGATGTCTTCTGTGAGGCGTCTTCTGATTTCTGCTCCCACAGCAGATGGGGTATCCTCGGTTAGGGGGGGATTGTCTGGTTCGGGGGTCAGGTGATCACGTATGTCAATCTGCAGGCCCTTTCTCACGGCGTAGTTGTGTAGAATGCAACATGCCCCGATGATCTGGCACACAAAGTTTGGGGGATACAACAGGCTCCCCCCAGACTTATCCAGGCATCTGAAACGGGACTTCAGGAGGCCATAGGTGCGTTCCACCACTCCACGGGTACGTGCCTGTGCTTCATTGTATCTTCTCTCTCCTGGGGTTTGGGGAGTCCAGTATGGAGTCATGAGATGGGGTCCAAGTGCATATGCAAAGTCACCTAGAAGGGAAAAGACAGGAGGATGTTAGTCGTGCATGTGCCCCTCGTGATGTCTGCATCAGGGGGGGAGCAGTCATGCCTGACACCCATGTCACTCACCAACCAGCCAGGTGTCCCCATACATGTTCTGGTCAAAATCTGTTGGGATGGCTTTGACGGTATATGAAGCTGTCATGGCTGGATCCTGGGTGTTTGGCACGGACGTGCCATATGAGGCATTGGGCATCGACTATCACCTGTACGTTGATGGAATGCCAATGCTTCCGATTGCGGTATCACTGCGACTTACCCACAGTCTGCCTAAAAAATTATTAATGGAGGAAATTTGCAATGCCGTACCTCTGATATGGGATGCCTCATGTGTTGAATGTACTCCTAGCATCGCTGAAATGAGCACTCTCTCTTTCAAGACCTGAACATGCACAGTGTTCCCCCTGCCAAGGCAGGTGCTGCGTCAGGGAAGGGAGAGTGCACTGTGCATGTGTGAGACCTGCTGGGAGCACGCCCAACTCAGGGGCATTTCAAATCACAGGAAGGACCTAATGGATCTGTACCATTAGTAGTCTTTCAACTAGGATGTTACTAAAACTATGATGGACCTATAGACTTCATGTAGCACCCTCTAGTGTGCTTGAAGTGTAGGTAATGTAATGCTTGTGATGGCTTGGCTGGCAGCCAAGCCTATCTGTGTTTTTTCTGGGTTGAACAGAGATCCATGGAGAGCTGGATGACTCACAGGCAGCATCACTGAGACCTCCCCCCTAATTCTAGAATATATTGAAACCTTCTAGAAGGGTGGGAGGGGAGGTAAGGTGGAGCTGCCTGGAGTATTCTGAGGGCCCTGACCAATCCTCAACTTGGGTTGGCAGGGGGCAGGTCCCCTCAAATACTCTAGGTCAGCCCAGCTAGAAGGAGAGTTCAAGTGGAAGCTGGAAATGAATTGTTACGCTGTTGTGGCCTTTGAGGGAGCTCCCCAGTCTGGGAGGAGTCACCTTGGGCCTGGGCTGGGGTGCGGAAAAGACCTTCTCAAGACCCAAGGCGGTGTCCTGGCCAAGAGGCACGGGAACAAGGAGAGGATAACGGGAGAAAACTGTCAAGCAATCTCCAGAAGAAACCGGAACAGCCAAGACACACAGTGAGGAGGACTGGGAGGTACGCCTGAGAGGACTGGAATGGAGCAGTCTGGCATGGGTGCAGAGCCAGTCAGGAGGACTGTGGTGGCACGGGCAGTGGAAAGGGGCAGCTGCAGCCAGAAGGGCTGGAAGTGCCTGAAAAGGTGGTACTGGGAGCAGTAGCCACAGATAGCACAGCTAGCACCAAAGTCTTCCATTTTTGCTACACCATAGGGGGCCTGCAGTCCCTGCCTGCAAAGGGTATTCATTCAGATCCAGCTAAGATTTTGCTTAGTCTGAAACCTGTGCTACCTGGTCCTGGGAGTGATAGACTGCAAGCAAGTGTGTTCTGGAGGTAGAAGAGGAGAAAAAGTGTATACTGGAGTTTTATATAGGTCCCTACAGAGTTTCTTTGATCAAATGGGTATGCCATATGCACCCTTCCCCATCCAAGTTCAATTCCCCTATTAAAAAAAACAAAGCTGCAAGGACTGCTTCTTGTCTCTGAGTGACTGGAAATTTGTGTGCCTGGCTGTGCAGGGTGGGAGACGACCACGTGCACCAGCGGCCCCTACGTGGGTAGCGCTGCAATTGCATTTAAATTTAACTCTAAATTTAAAGCACTGGGGTCCCTTGACTACATAGTGCATTTTATTACAAAGGTGAACATCGTCTTTAAGTGCATGTTTATCTCCTCTATCTTTCTCTTCTGCTAACAACAGAGCCTGTTTACTGTGTAATGTTCATCTGTGCGGCTTGCTTTGTGCAGTGACAAACAATCTCTGGCCTGGGTGAATCTCTGAGATGAATGTTTAATGATATAAAGAGATCAGATGTGGAGGGAACTCTCTGTACTGTTACCTTCCCGTGCTCAGCACTTTTCCCTACAAAATAGACCCATGTCAGCAAAACCAAACTGCGGATAGCCAAACAGTAACAAGCCATTAAATCTGGGATCTCTACTGGATACCAAGCACCTAAGTGCAACTAATGTCTTTGGAATGAGTCTTGTTACTTTGTATTACTCCAGATTGGCATCACATCTATAAATAAATGTGTTTGTGTGTGTATGAGGGTATAATCTGTAAGGACATACAGTGCCTTGAAAAAAATTTCATACCCCTTGGTATTTTCCACATTTTGTCATGTTACAACCATAAATGGTTTTCAAAATGTTTTACAAATTAATATATAAAAAGTGTGGCATGCATTTGTATTCAGTCCCCTCAAGTCAATACTTTGTAGAACCACTTTTTGCTGCAAGTCTTTTTGGGATGTCTCTACCAGCTTTGCACATCTTCTTTGAAAAATACAGTACTGTCCGTGATACTTTTTTTATTTGCACTAACATACAATTTTTCAGGACAAGCTTTCGGGGTGTTACCCCTTCTTCAAGGTCCAAGCAGTACTGATTCACAATTTGTTTGGCAGAATGTTAAAACAAAACAAAAAAAAAAATCTAAATTTTTCTTGTTTTGTTTTAACATTCTGCCAAAAAAATTGTGAATCAGTACTGCTTGGACCTTGAAGAATGGGATAACACCCCGAAAGCTTGTCCTGAAAAATTGTATGTTAGTGCAAATAAAAAAAGTATCACGGACAGTACTCAATTTCCTCTATCACAATTGCACTAATACAGCTACAATCACGTCAAGTTTGAAAAATACAAAAACTCAAAAAATTTGAATATTGTGCAAGTTCATTTATTTCACTAATGCAACTAAAAAGGTGAAACTAATATATGAGATAGACTCATAACATGCAAAGCAAGATGGTTCAAGCAGTGATTTGCCATAATTGTGATGATTATGGCTTACAGCTCATGAAAACCCCAAATCCACAATCTCAGAAAATTTGAATATTGTGAAAAGGTGCAATAATCTAGGCTCAGTGTCACACTCTAATCAGATAATTAAGCCATAACACCTGCAAAGGGTTTCTGAGCCTTTAAATGGTCTCTCAGTCTGGTTCAGTAGGAATCACAACCATGGGAAAGACTGCTGACCTGACAGTTGTGCTTTGTATTTGGCTCCACCCATCATCCCATCAACTTTAACCAACTTCCTTGTCCCTGCTGTAGAAAAGCATCCCCACAACATGATGCTGCCACCACCATGTTTCACAGTGTGGACGGTGTGTTCAGGGTGATGGTCAGTGTTAGTTTTCAACCAAACATAGCGTTTTGCTTTTTTGACAAAAAGTAAAATTTTGGTCTAATCAGACCAGAACACCTTCTTCCACATGTTTGCTGTGTCCCCCACATGGCTTCTCACAAATGGGACTTCGTATGGCTTTCTTTTAGCAATAGTTTTCTTCTTGCCATTTCTTCCATAAAGGCCTAATTTGTGGAGTGTGCGCCTAATAGTTGTCCTGTGGACAGGAGCATACCAAGCGGGGATCGGGGGGGGGCGTTCCGCCACAGGGTGCCAGACATTGGGGGGTGTCAGTGGCCGGGTGACATTGCTATAGGGGTGCACTCTGCACCCAGGTCGGGTGACACTGTCTGACAGACTCCCAAGGGCATCCCTGGCTCTGGCTGCTCTGTTTAGTATTTTTTCTGTTAGCTGGAAGACCCTCAGTGCTTTGGCCAAAATGGTATGGTCTGGTTTCTGTTTTCCCCTGCTAGCTCCACCCACCACTGCTGAGAAGCCAAGCTGAGTGTGTCATCATTCAGCACGGGGGTGGCTGCTGCTGCTGCTGTTACACACTGTGTCCACACCAACTTCCGGAGTCTGAAACTGAGAGCCCCAGGTGAGCTGATAAAAGGGGGGGGGGTGTATGGGTTGTGAGAAGAGGCTGGTGTGTGTCTGCCCTCTGCCATCCTGACTGTGCTGGTCTGACAGAGAAGGGGGGAGGTTGCTGTGTCCACCACCACCCAGGTATAGTGGAGGTGACCTGATAGGGGGGCTTGCAAAATGGAGGCGTGTGCTATGTACTGGTTGTAGAATGGAGGCATGTGCTATGTACTGGTTGTAGAATGCAGGCATGTGCTATGTACTGGTTGTAGAATGGAGGCATGTGCTATGTACAGATTAAAGAATGGAGGCATGTGCTATGTACTGGTTGTAGAATGGAGGCATGTGCTATGTACAGATTAAAGAATGGAGGCGTGTGCTATGTACAGGTTGTAGAATGGAGGCATGTGCTATGTACAGATTAAAGAATGGAGGCATGTGCTATGTACAGGTTGCAGAATGCAGGCGTGTGCTATGTACAGGTTACAGAATGGAGGCATGTGCAATGTACTGGTTGTAGAATGCAGGCATGTGCTATGTACAGGTTGTAGAATGGAGGCATGTGCTATGTACAGGTTACAGAATGGAGGCGTGTGCTGTATATTGCTGTGTGACCACCACCCACCTATAGTAGCTGAGCTGTGAGCCGCCGGCTGGCTGGAGACCCGAACAAAGCCGGATTTGCCTTTGACCAGTTCTCCGATGTAGAAACCCGGAAAGCGACAGCACATTGGGCCAGATTCTCGTACCTGCGGCACAGCGTAACGTAACCCGTTTACGTTACACCGCCGCAAGTTTTCAGTCTAAGTGCCCGATCCACAAAGCACTTACCTGTAAACTTGCGGCGGTGTATCGTAAACATGTCCGGCGCAAGGCGGCCCAATTGAAATGGGACGGGTGCCATTTAAATTAGGCGCGCTCCCGCGCCAGACGTACAGCGCATGCTCCGTTCGCAAATTTCCCGATGTGCTTTGCGCGAAATTACGACGCGCCGACGTGTTGAGAATCGCGACGTGCGTAACGTACTTACGCCGGGAAAACAAAAAAATTCAAAAGCGACGCGGGAAAGACGGGCATACTTTAACATGGTGGAGTAATTTTACACCATGTTAAAGTACCCCTAACTTTGCGAGGGGAAACTAAGACTTGCGCCGACGTAACGTCGGGAAAAACCTTTGTGGATCGCCGTAACTGCTAATTTGCATACCCGACGCTGGTTTACGACGCGAACTCCCCCCAGCGGCGGCCGAAGTATTGCATCCTAGGATCCGACGGTGTAATTCAATTACACCTGTCGGATCTTAGGGATAGCTATGCGTAACTGATTCTATGAATCGGTCGCATAGTTAGAACGGCCCTAAAACAGAGATACGACGGCGTATCAGGAGATACACCGTCGTATCTCTTTTGTGAATCTGGCCCATTGTCACTTACGGTATACTCAGCAGCCAACAGCGCCATTTCTTTAAAATAAAAAAAAACAGAATTCAATAACGCTGATCTTGGCAGAGGAGGGTGTTTTCTTGTGGGTGTTTTTACATTTTACAGTTGGGGGGGTGCCAGATATAGGATGGGCCCCGGCCCCCGGGTGCCAAATGCCCTAGGTACGCCCCTGCCTTTGGACAATTTTCCCACCTGAGCTGTTGATCTCTGCAGCTCCTCCAGAGTTACCATGGGCCTCTTGGATGCTTCTCTGATTAATGCTCTCCTTGCCCAGCCTATCAGTTTAGGTGGACGGCCATGTCTTGGTAGGTTTGCAGTTGTGCTATACTCCATTTTCCATGATGAATTGAACAGTGTCCCATGAGATGGTCAAAGCCTAACCCTGCTTTAAATGTCTCCACAACTTTATCCCTGACCTGTCTGGTGTGTTCCTTGGCCTTGGTGTGAATACTTTTTCAAGGCACTGTATGTAGGCATCCATTCAATAGATTTGTACATATATAGAAATATATGTTGGAATCCTGGTAATAACTAAGCGCTGATATTTGTGCGAAACGCGTCTACCTCTTTGTCCCCTTCTCCATCCGTCAACCACTTGTCATATGAAGCTTCAATAAAATGATTTTTGGAAGTGCAGCAGGCCGGAATTATTTCTTCACACCCATTTACTATACTGTATCTGTACAAAGTGAGAGATGCTGTGTATGTAGACCCCCATTAAATACCGTATTTATCGGCGTATAACGCACACTTTTTCCCCTTAAGAACAGGGGAAAATCGCGGGTGCACGTTATATGCCGATCCGCTGTCTCTGAGCGCCGCTGCCGACATATACCGAGCGCAGTACACTCGGCTATGCTCGGCTCCGCTCGTGGTCACGCCCTGTGCCGCCTCCTACTGTAGCCTTTATGCGAGAGGAGCCGAGCGTGGCCGAGCATAGCGGAGTGTACCCGAGTGTACTGCGCTCGGTATATGTCGGCGGCGGCGCTCAGAGACAGCGCGGAAGAGCTCAGAGACAGCGCGGGAGAAGCGGGGAGGACACCACCGAGGCCGCAGAGGGACGCCGGACCGCACAAGGCCGCCGATGGACGCCGGGCAAGACACCGACAAACTGTAAGTAATTAATTTTTTTTCCAGGAATTTCCCTTCTAGAGTATGGGTGCGCGATATATGCCGGTGCGCGCTATAGGAAGATAAATACGGTAGATCTTTACAGAGAGAATTTTACATAGGCCTCTTCTGGAAATGCTAGTTGCTTGGCTCAGTCTTCTGCTAACCTCATCACCGTGACATAATTTCACACCTGGCTCTACATCTAAACAATGTAAGGAAATGTAGGATTGTAATACCTCAGAAGCAAGTAGGAAACTCGATGCAGTATATAAAGTACTCTTTAAAAATTGGAATTTAATTTCAATGTATTTTAAATAGTATGCTAAAACCGGCACACATGATTAACATTCTATGCTGCTGAAGAAAGACGCCATTGTATCGTCAAAGGAATTAAAAAATATATACATATAATAATTTACTTTCATGTCAGCAGGGAAACCAAAATCTCAGCCTCTTTCGTTGGGGAATTAATTTGTTTAGCGTTAACAGATTTTATTCTCTTTTGCTAGCAGCATGTACTGTATGTGAGGTGTTAAAGTACAAGTCTGGGCTTGATGGCAGCATGGGGTGTGATATATGTGTTTGCATACATTTTCATCTGTTTAACACAAATACGACACTGATTATATATGGAGCTCGCCACAGGCGCTGCTCCACTGCATCGGTAAATATGTGTAAAATAATTAGCTGTGTTTCACAGTTCACTGGCTGAGCAATTCCACCCTGGCACTTTGTGGGTCTGGGTAGCCGTACGATTAGTATGCTATTAGTGGTGATGAAAGTATGGGAAATAAAGCAGAACTCTTGCTATGGAAAAATAATTTTCAGGCATAGAGCTATAAAAAGGCTGAACTGCAGGCACACATATAAAGTCAACATTTATTTATTTATTAAAAATCATCATGCACCCCTTTATACCATTTCCAGGTGTTAGTGTATGTACTAAGGTCCCAGGCCTCCTTCTTTCCAATGAGAACCTCCAGAGATAGCTGACATCCTTCTGTATGTAGTTGGTTGTGAGGCATAGTGGGTGTAAAGATAGTGAAAGACATTGGGCGCCAGCAAGGCTGGTGCAAGGATTTTTGACACCCTGGGCGAAACATAATTTTGCAGCACCACTTGGCCCCACCCCCTTTTTTCCTGCCCATGTATACCCCACCTTTTTAATGAAGCAGCCCACCAGCACCCAGGGCTGTCTTAATGAGAGGGCACACCTGGGCACTGCCCAGGGGTCCCAGCTGCATGGGGTGCCCCTGCACTTTCCCCAAAGCAGCTGGTCCTTGAGCCCACTCTGCCCCGAAATTGGAGGCCCCATGATGGCACTGAGAGTGATAGATACACAGGGGAGGCAGTCTGCTTCATACTTACTTGATATCCGTTTACCTGCACTGTCATCATTGTAGGGGCCCCAGAGCATTACTTTGCCCAGGGGCCCATGATGCTATTAGAACGGCCCTGCCAGAACCCATCAAATTCAGCCTCTCCAGTGCCCATCAATTCAGCCTACCAGCGCCCATCAATGCAGCCTTACCAATGTCCATCAATGCAGCCTCTCCAGCGCCCATCAAATGCAGCCTCTCCAGCGCCCATCAATGCAGCCTCACCAGCGTCCATCAATGCAGCCTCACCAGCGTCCATCAATGCAGCCTCACCAGCGCCCATCAATGCAGCCTCTCCAGCGCCCATCAATGCAGCCTCTCCAGTGCCCATCAATGCAGCCACTCCAGCACCCATCAATGCAGCCTAATAGTGCCCATCTAAGAATGTTTGCTTGCTTCCATTCATTCAGGAGTTGGGACACAGACACAGTCCTCCACCGCCAGTGCATCTCTGACACTATGTACAAATGGAGCAGCAGCTGCCTGCTGATGCTGAGACTTAGTTGGTTATTGCAGAGACAAGAGAATAGGAACACCAGTGGCTGGGCGCCCCTAGGCAGCAGTGTGCCCTATGCGGCTGCCTAGTTTGCCCATTGGTACCACCGGCCCTGGGCACCAGACACTTCTTGGATGTAAAAGAGGTTCTATTTCTCTTAACAGTCCTTTTTGTGTTTTTTGGTCAGAGAGAGGGTTAGGGCCAGGACACCCTTAGATAGTTGCAAATGCAATTAGCAGACTCAGAGACTTCAATAGGAGGACAGCCGTGCAGACAAAGACCTCCAGCAAGAAGCCACATCTGAACGCGCAGGAATGCTGTCTCCTATGGCAACAGTCTTTAACAGTTCCTAACACAAAGTGTAACGGTTCTTTCAGCTTCACTACAACTTTTCCTTGTAGTTCTTCAGTACACTGAGCTCCCAGTTTCTCACTAGACCCTCTGATTCGCTGCCATTGAATCCCTTGAGCTCCTCCAATCTTCACAGTAGTATCTTCCTCATGCGTCACCCCGCTTCCCTAGCTTTGCACTCTAGATACCACACTGGCCTGCTTGGTCCCTAGCTTGACACACAAGGCTGCTCTGCAAGTGTCACCTCTACTGACTAGGTCCCTTGCTTGATTCCCACAGAAGTTTCACGATTCTTCACTATCCCAGTCTGGTGAGAATGCCGCTTCCGGTACTTGCTTCAGTTACCCACTGTGGTCCCTGGTAATAAGGCGGATAGTCCCTTACTGGTGACAGCTTCCCCTCTATCTCCGACCACGACAGGTTCTCCGGCCGAAAGAACCGTCACTTTTGGTTGAACTGCAAGCCGCAATCCTAACCCTACGCTGCTCTCTTGCTTCTGGATAGGCCCTCAGACAGCCTAGCAGCCAGATGTGCCCGGATAGGCCCAATCTCTGGCCTAGCGGCCCGGGCAATACGACAGCTATCCAGGTGGCACAGAACACTGATCACCTGACTCCACCTGAATATATAGGTTCTCCCAGCAGGCCAAGGGATTTAAGAAAAACCCTGCCCATTGGCTGAGATACCCCACATACCCATAACCTGACCTTGGGTTGCCCTTCTCATATCTAGTACCACCAAGTACCCGGCCACTTAGTGGTAGAAGAGAAACGTGCAACAATGTCAAACTTAGGGAAAAATCAATAGATCTCTATCAATCAACCAGGATAACTACTCCTGGCAAGTAAATTTGTGAGGAGCTCCTTGCCTAAACTACAGGGTGCTACATGTACATCAGTGGTCTCCAAACTACGGCCAGCTAGGGTCAGTGGCAAGTCCTCAACATGCACTGATTGAGGACTAATGTCAGCAGAGGCCGCCTGTGTGGCCTGAGGCTGCCTCAATACAACTGGTGTATGGAGTAATGGGGATTATTTTGGCATATGACACTCCTGCCTTTTATGTTTTTGGGGATTTTAATATGGCCCCCTCGCATGAGCTGGACAGGATGCACGCTGTGGGTAGGCCTTCGCCGGATCTCTATAGATGGGCGGAGACTTACGGACTAACGAATGTGTGGCAACATTATCATCCCTGTATCAGGTAGTACACGTGTCATTCTGCCAGGCATAAGACCCTATCTCGTATTGATCTGGTCTATGCTTCACCGGGGGCCCCTGTTTGGGTTAGGGAGGTTTGTCACCTGTCATGGGGAATTTCTGATTACACCCCGGTCTGCCTGGGGGGTTGAAGCTTTGGCGCTTATCCAGATACTGGGCTTTGGCTACTGAGATCCAGGAGGACATGGCGGAATTTATTTGCGGGTACTGGTCAGATACACCGGGATTTGGGCAGCTCGGGTATTAGGTGGGATGCTTTTAAAGCTTTTGTCAGGGGAGTGTATATCTCCCGGATCTCCTTTTCCCAGAGGGCCGGGGCTGAAACTTTGTTGGAGAAGGAGGGAGAGGGTGGGAGGTGTGAGCGGGAGTTTGTGGCATCCCCTTCTGATGCTAAATTTTATGAGTGGCAGCGGGTCCTGAGGGAGCTCTCCTTGCTTCGCATTGACCAAACTAAGATGACCATGCTTCATTCGGCCCAGAGGGTGTTTGAACATGGAGATAAAAATGGCCGGCTGCTGGCGTGGCTGGCAATGGGACAGACCCCTTCCACACACATAGCTGAGATTAGGGATGAGGATGAGTCTGTGCTTACATCTCCAGGGAATATCAATGCCAGGTTTTCACGGTTCTTCCCGGGGGCTTTATTCTTCTAGGGTCGGCTACACTCCTTCGGAGCTGCGGGAATTCCTGAACTCTGTTGCCTTTCCAGTGTTGGCGGTGGAGTCTAGGGATGTTCTGGAGCGGGAGATAACTCTGGAGGAGGTGCAGGGGGCGATTGGGGGGCTGCAGGGGGGTAAGATGTACTCCCTGATACAGGGATGATAATGCCGCCACACATTCGTTAGTCCGTAAGTCTCCGCCCATCTATAGAGATCCGGCGAAGGCCTACCCGCAGCGTGCATCCTGTCCAGCTCATGCGAGGGGACCATATTAAAATCCCCAAAAACATAAAAGGCAGGAGTGTCATATGCCAAAATAATCCCCATTACTCCATACACCAGTTGTATTGAGGCCGGCGGAGGCAAATACACTCCAGCCAACACCAATCTCTTGTCGTATACTCCAACATGCATAATCAAATATCTGCCACCTGGGTCCGTGCGCACCCCCAAAGCTGAAAGGGCAAGGATTTCTTAACAAGCACACTGACTCCACGTGCATAGCATGAGTAGGTGGAGTGGTAAGCCGACCCAATCCAGGACCTACGCAAAGCGCGGACCTTAGAAACTGTCATATGGGTTTCCAGAAGAATACAGATATGTGGAGCAGTTTTCTTTTTTTTTCATTCAAATTTATGTTTATTTTCAATAAAAGTACATACATTTGTACTAAAACAGCAGTATACATTTCAGTAATACACAGTAAATAATAAATCCAATGCATTGCTTTACATAGAAGATGGTCTTGTCATAGAAACTGACTATCATATACAGCCATATCATATGCTATCACCATACGGTGAGAGTATAACAGATTGTAATAGTTAAAAAGAAAAGCTAGGTATAACCAATAATTTATAATTAAATAAATAAAAGGATATTTCTATATACTATATAATTCCTTAGGCTTATTGTTGTCACACAATAAAAAACCCCATGTGTGTACTGAGTCTAATTTCATGGAACTAATAAAGGACAGGATTTCTGTATAACAAAGACTTCTCTGACACCCCCACTGGGAACAGTCTGTGTCCAAGAGGTTAAGCAAACCTTTAAATCCCCCTTCCCTCCCTCCAATAATTATCACCAATACCACCCAGTCACTGTAAATATATATTTTCAAAACCCTTAACATACCTAACATCCCCAAAAATTTGGTGGAATCTTTTGATAACCCAAACATAGGCTAATACAAATGTTTATATATATCTTTTTTTTTTTTTTTCTAAACATAACACTCTGAGAATGAGAAATAACAAAGATGTTATCCTCGTGTAAAAAAAAAAAATTATCAAATCAAATAACAATCAATGAAAAGAAGAGAAAAAAAGAGAAGAAAAGAAAGAAAAAAAAAAAAAAGAAGATCAGGGGAAAGTAAAAGGAAAAAGAGATGGCAGCCTGCCTGTCAATGAACAACATCGTCCTAAGGATATAAATATCACCACAGCCTTTATGGGATAAAAGATATTCCCATAAATTTCATCCAC
This sequence comes from Rana temporaria, assembly GCF_905171775.1. Classification (NCBI taxonomy): domain Eukaryota; kingdom Metazoa; phylum Chordata; class Amphibia; order Anura; family Ranidae; genus Rana; species Rana temporaria. The sequence goes on from NC_053489.1 coordinate 57,665,004, forward strand.
GGTTCCCATATTTCATGGAAAAGAGTAGACATATCCAACATGGAACAGACCCTCTTTTCTTGTTCCATAATCCATGTAACCTTTTGTTTCATATACCGGATGGAGACAGTAGATTTTTTCCACGCAGCTGCAATTGTGATCCTGGCACCTGTCAGAATGTATAGGATGAGTTTTCTAGTAACCTTGGAGGTTTGGGGTAACATCCCGTTAAGTAAAGCGATAGTGGGGGATTGATGCAAATTACAGCCTGTGACACGTCTTATTATGTTGAACACCTTATTCCAGTATCCACGTATTTTGGGACATTCCCACCATATATGTACCATAGACCCCAATCCCTGACAACCTCTGAAGCAAAGGGGCGAAATTGACGGATACATGGAAGCCAGTTTAACGGGAACTAAATACCACCTAGTATAAATCTTTACATTAGCCTCTACAAGGGATATATTCACAAATCCTTTAATGGATCTAGTATAATTACTGCACCAGTCAGATAAATCCCAGTTGTTATTAAGTTCCCTTTCCCAGGCCAGCATATGAGGTAATTTGGTGCAATTATTAGCAAGCGATTGATATATGATTGAAATATTCCCCTTCCTGATCAAACCCTGATCACAATTACTTTCATAAGGTGTCAATAGTCCAGAGATCGAGCCACTATCCCATAGGCTTTGTGCATAGTCATGTAGTTGAGAAAATCTTAATTTTTCTGAGACAGGAAGACCTAGCTTGTCAATGAAGTGTTGTTTAGGAAGTGGACCCGAGCGCGAAAAAAAACGGCCTATACGATACAACCCTTTGTCATGCCACCATTTGAACGAATCTACTTCAATTTTAGAAACAAAGAGTGGGTCTAGAAAAATACTCGATAAAGGTCTGCCTTTAGAAATTAGAGAGGGATTGTTTTTAAGTGAATCCCATAAAACAAAGGTTTGAGAAAGAGTCGGAGATAAAATAGAAGGCCTATTCTTGGTAGGACTCCACATTAATTCCTCTATCGTTACATTCGGGGTCGCCTGCTCTTCTATATCTAACCAGTCAGGGCGTTCATGTTTAAGAAAAGTTTCCGATAACTGTGCCAATCTTGCTGATTGATAGTACCATAATAAGTTGGGTACCCCCAGACCCCCCTGTTCAGGCAAGTTATAGAGAGTGCGAGATGGAAGGCGTGGACCCTTATTGTTCCAAATAAACTTGATAATCTTTCCTTGAAAGGATTTTAGATGACTTTTAATTATCGGTATGGGTAATGATCTAAAAAGATACAAAAGCCTAGGGAGAAGAGTCATCTTAACCGAGTTAATTCTACCAATCCAACCTATATTCTGAGTCCCCCAATCTCTCAAATCTTTCTCAAGTTTTCTATACATAGGTGGATAATTGGCCAAATACAAGTTTTGGATGTTGGGAGTCAAATAGATACCTAGGTATTTGATATAAGAGGTGTCCCATTTGAATCCATAATTTTCCTTTAGTAGAGAAACCGTGGATTCAGAAAGAGAAACATTGAGGGCCCTAGACTTGGCCATATTCACAGTTAGACCTGAAACTATAGAAAATTTGTCTAAAAGAGAATATAATTCCGGTAGGGATGTATCTGGAGCGGTCAAAAACAGTAAAAGGTCATCTGCAAACAAGGCACATTTATGTTCCGTTTTGGCACATCTAACTCCTCTGATGTTTGTGTTCTCACGAATAGCTATAGCCAAGGATTCCATAACTATTGCAAACACCAGGGGAGACAGAGGACAACCCTGCCTAGTACCCCTATGAATCTCAATAGGTTCCGAAAAGATACCCTGAAAGCGTATATTAGCTTTAGGATGAGAGTAAAGTGCAGATAAGATTCCAAGAAATTTCGTGCCAAACCCCCAACGTTTCATCACTTCTAACATGAATGGCCATGATACTGAGTCAAATGCTTTCTGTAGATCAATAGAAAGAAGCATTCCCCTTTGATTAGTATCACCAGTCCAACCCGAGTTCAAAATGGAGATCAGATCCACAGCCCTCCTAACCTGATCAGGACCTTGCCTTCCAGCGATGAAGCCTACTTGATCTTTACTAACATACTGGCCAATGAAAGAGGACATTCTATTGGCCATTACCTTAGTGAGTATCTTAAGATCGTTGTTAATGAGGGATATAGGTCTATAGTTTTCCACCAGGCTATGGTCTTTTTCTGGCTTTGGGATAACCGAAATATAAGCTAAATTAAGTTGCCTGTCTATGGGAACTCCACCGGTCATGTGGTTGAAGAATTTAACCATGTAGGGTGTTAAAATGCTCGAATATGTTTTATAATAAGCACTTGAAAACCCATCAGGGCCCGGGGCTTTATCTAATTTTAGGTTTTTAATTACTAACAATACTTCTTCAGCTGATATGGGAGACTCCATCATTTCTCTATGAACTTCAGTCAATTGAGGTAGAATCAAATTGTCTAGAAAATCATCCATTCCCTCTGAAGAAGAATCATCAGTGGATGCATAAAGCTTAGAAAAAAAATCATGAAAGGCCTCCATTATCTTCCTAGGATTCAGGGTAAGAGAACCATCAGTCATCCTTATTTTAGGGAGAGACCGCGATTGAAATCTGGGTGAGAGTTTATGAGCTAGCATCGGGCCTATTTTATCTTTAAATTTATAGAAATTAGCTCCAGTCCATTTCATATCTTCCCCAGCTTTGGTGGTAAGTACCAAGTTTAGGGCAGATCTAGCTGCATCAAGTGCCTGAGTAGGAAAGTTAAGAGGATCAGATTTATGTTTTTTACATAGCTCTATATAGTTGTTTTCCAGCTTCCTTATGTCTATGTTTCTTTGTTTCTTGAGGCCAGCGGCCACTTGTATAATTTTGCCTCTGATAGAAGCCTTGTGGGCAGCCCACAGAGTTTCAGGGGACACATCTTCTGTATCATTATGCTTAAAGTATTCTAGAAGAGATCGCTCAATATCCTTCATTAGGACAGGGTCCTTCAAAATAGACTTATTTAGTGTCCAATGAGACACTTTAGGAGAAGTGTCCTCTCTCCTCAGTGACAATAGAACCATCGAGTGATCTGACCAAGAAACATCAACTATATGAGACTTAATGGCAGCTGGGATGTGATGGTTAGAGATTAATATATGATCTATACGCGAATAAGAGTGGTGAGGGTTAGAATAGTGAGTATAGTCCTTAATTTTGGGGTTCATCTCCCTCCAGATGTCAGTTAATCTAGACTGATGTAGAATGCGTGCTACTTGTAGACTAAGTTTAGTCGGTCTGACGATTCCCTTGACAGAAGGTTTGGACTTATCCAATCCCGTGTCGAAAGCTAGGTTAGAGTCTCCACCCATAAGAATGATCCCCTCCATGAATGGTCGGAGGGTATCAAGCATCTGTGAGAAAAACTTTTTCTGACCTCTGTTAGGAGCATAATAAGAGATAAATGTGTATAGTCTGCCATCAAGGGTACCTTGTAACAATAGAAACCTACCTTCCGGATCTCCAAATTCTTTAGTCAGGTTAAAATTACAATACCTAGAAAACAAAATGGCCACACCCTTAGTTTTGTTTTCTGCTTTAGCTAGGTAAAACAATGGAAAGTGGGCATGCATAAAGGAAGGGTTGTATCGTTTAGGAAAGTGGGTTTCTTGAAGGAAAACCACATCCACACGGAGAGACTTGTATACTTGAAAGGCTTTGCGCCTCTTAACAGGAGAATTCAACCCCTGAGTGTTGTGAGTAACAACACTAAGGGGTTTAGATACATCATTCGATCCAGCCATAAGTCTTTTCTACATCTATGAACATGCGGGGCCGTACAGATATCATCAATAGTCTCGCAAATACGAACAATGGCAGGCAGGCTGAAGAAACGAAGAGAGTATGAAGAAGAAAGAAAAAGAAGTGAAAAGGAGAGATAAAAAGAGAAAAATAAAAAAACATATGGCACAATAAACTATTAGATCGTGCAAGGTCAATTCGTGACCCAGAATGGGGGAAGAGAATGATTCTCCTTCCCTCATTCAAGCAAGAAATTTTTGTATAGTCCCAGAAAAGGACTATATTCTTACCCATTGGGTCGACAAAGTGTCGACACAAGAGGTAAGTTGAGGTTCAATACCTCACCGTCGTCAGTTGCCGACAGATTAAACATTACACCTTAAAACAAGTTTAAGATAAAAGGCAAGTGAATCATAGGATGGCCCAAAAACAGTAGGAGAATAATCTAAAGAAAAACGGCATTAAACTAGACATGTAAACCCGGAATCTTCTTTGTTTTTAAAAAGCATCCGGGATAAAAATTCATCTGAATTAAAGATTAAGAGATACGTCCTGGATAAGTCTATTCAATATCAGGGTGCTTGGTCCCCTCCAATTTTCCTGTACTTGACCTTGTTCCAAGGATTTTGAGTCGGACTAGTAGGTGTGTTCCTCTTGGCAGATGGAAGTTGAGGCGGATTAGTGTCCATGACAGGATCAAGAGATATAATTTTCAGATCATACAGAAGTCGTTCACCTTCTTGGAAATTATGTATTATATGGTTTCTACCATTATAATTGAATTTTAAGGCGAAGGGGAAAGCCCATTTATACTTGATGTTTTTGTTGATGAGGGCAGACAATAACGGTTTCATTGCTCTTCTTTTCTGAATGGTATATGGTGAAATGTCAGAAAATATTTGTATATTAGTACCTTGGTATTGAAGATTCTCCTGTTGTCTGGACCGTTTCATAATGTCTTCTTTGGTGGAGAAATAATGAGGCTTGACCACCACATCTCTGGGCAAACCATCTCTTCTCATTGGACCTAATGATCTATGAGCCCTATCAATTTCCAATTTTATATCAGGTGCAGATGGAAGGAGGATTCTCATAATGTCTCGTATTGCTGAATGAACGTCCATAATGGACTCAGGAAGACCCCTAACCCTGAAGTTTCCTCTTCTTGACCTGTTTTCCAAATCGTCAATCTTAGTTTGAGCAGCCTCCAGTTGTTCTTGTAGGAAATGGATATGATCATCATGTTGTTCAGTTTTAGAGACGTTAGTGTCCAATTTATGCTCAACTGAGTCTATCCTGTTGCCAAGACATTGGAAGTCTGCCCTAATATCTTTAGTAATTTTCTCAGCCGTGTGAGCTAAACCCCTTTCCAGCATTTCAGAGATCCTGTTATAGAGATCAGCAACATTGAAAGAAACTTCTGGAGCAGTTTCAACGTTAGTAGTCACTTGTATAGGGTCATGTGATGGAGAAACCATAGGAATCCCATGATCAGCCATTATAGGTGTTATACCCTCCCTTACTACAGATGAAAATAAAGCTGAAGATGTAGTAGAACTTAAGGTAGGAGGTGATGAGGAGGGTGTCACATGAGACGAGAAATGTTCAGTAAACTTAGGATCCACCACAGGTACCTGAGGACTTGTATGAGGAGGGGTGTCCATATCAAAAAGACTCTCCTTGATAATTGAGTTCTTATTTTTTTTGCCCTGTTTCCCCTTCATATAAAATAAGTGTTATAGTGAATTCTTATCAGCAGGGGTAGAGTTGTTCTATATCGTAAAATCAACAGTTCACTCCTATATCAGCTCCTATAGGCATAACAGTCTTATAACCACCATCTTACAGTGGGTATTGCTTATGTGAACTGACCAGGTCCAGATTTGAGCCTTTACAGTAAGTATTGTGAAAAGATCAGCATCATAAAAATGTCTCAAATTACGTATCATGCAGGTGTCATATTAGTGGATAGGTCTGCAGCTATCTTCGACTAACATCGGACGGTGAGTAGGAACCCCTCAGTAAGTTTCCATTGCAGGAATAATCATAGGATAATCCGATATTGTATAACACAGGCCCTGGGGACCGTATCGAGTTGGTAACCAATCTCTGACTACTGTGATTAGTCTATTATTGCAGTCAGGTATCCAGTGTACAAAAAATTACCTCAGTGTAGAGAAGGAATAAATATAATAAAAATTCCAAATAGTGTGATATAATGGATTATTTAGGTTGCAAGATGTTACGGTGAACTGGGGATAAAATCCATCTACACTCTATCAGATCCTCGCAGTAGTTTTGCAGGATAATGGTCACAAGTCACCACACACTGAGTTTTAGTCACTGAGGTGGATTATAAGAGAAAAGTGTTTAATTTCAGCAGTTTTCGCCTCAGAAAAGCAGTTACACTTTTTTTTTTTTTAAATCTGTGGTAATATACTTGTAGGCCACAAGATGGCGGCGTTGCCTCCGCAGTTTAAATATATATCAAGTCTGTGTTAATAAACTTGCAGGCCACAAGATGGCGGTGTCACCTCCGCAGTTGAATTGCTTATGAATTCTGTGGTAATATACTTACAGTCTACAAGATGGTGGTGTCACCTCTGCAGTTTAGTTATAAAATCTTTCCAAGGTATTTCATCCAGTTCTGAGGTGATAATTTGACACCCCACAGGGTGTAAGGATCACTGTCACAGTTTTAGCTTTCAATCCACATAACGATCGGAAGCTGTGTTCGTTTAGCCCGCTGTCACAGTACTTTAGATCGAGGGGTATAATGTTTACTGGGCCCCAAAATGGCGGCAGGTCTCCAGGTTAAAGATCTGCTCCCGGACCTAATAACCGCTTCAAATCGCCGCTCAGGCTTATGTCTCTGGGCCACCACGTAGATCGCTACACATATGAGGAGGATGACACTATGATTGTGTCTTTTTCTGCCGTTTTTACCTCACTTGAGCACGGCTGTGATCAAGGCTTCATAGGCCCCAAGATGGCGGCGGGACGTCTGCAATTGAACTCTGTCACGGACTGATTTACACCGCCGGCAGACCATCAAAAGGCACAATAATGGTATGGGGCTGTGCAGGGAGATTCCCCGAGTCAGGATGGAAGGGTTAGAAGTTTAAATTCCCGATCCTCGGTACCGGATGGCTTCGGATTCAGTTCAGCTAGGACGGAGCTCCCTCAGAGAGCATCCATTGCCATCAGCGTCCGGCCACGCCCCCCGGAGCAGTTTTCTTAGAAACTGAAACACCAGAGACCTCTTAACTGCCGAATTAAGTCCCCGGGTGTTCCAGGACACCATTTTTAGCTGAGCCATTGGGAGACAGTGAATAGTGATCTCGATAGCACAATGACAGTTGGTAAGGTACGAATACCCATAGGGCAGCTCCCCTCCCCCCAAAACACCGGTCATAATACCTGAAAAACAAAAAGTGTAAGCAGAGCATAATAAAAAAAATTAAAACAGAACCCCTGAAAAGCCGCAACCGCAGCTGGTGTAACAAAACGACCCCCCCCCACCCCGCAACCCCATCCCAAACATGGAGAGCATCAACTCCGAACTGCAGACAACTGGTCTGCTAACTCAAGTCAATGAAGTAGAGGCTGTGGACTGGAGGAAACTGCACACAGGTCCTGGGATGCCGGTCCAACACTGGAGATGCGGGCCACCACATAACAGCAGAAGGGAAAGTACCCTCAAACATGCATATTCACCATGGCTTACAGAAAGTACATAAGCGTGAGTAACAATGTCAAAGTCACTCTGATGTAATACCAGGATATTGAAGATTGAAAGGGGCACCACAAAAGCAACAGGTGGTGATCAGTCAATTTCGCCTGCAAGCATGGGCACAAAACTTAAACGTTACAGTACCTGGAAGGCCAATGGAAATCCGATGATATGCAGCACAGGGGTTCCGGTGAACCAACAGAGCACATCAGTAACATCATGTGAGTCAGGATAGCCAAAGGGGTAGCCTAAAAACACTGGCCAGACCCAAAAAGAGAAGAGTTACCGTCCCAACATCAAGGGGCACCTCTGTCACATCAGCGGTGCAGCGGCAGGGTATCGATCTAGGCAGAAGCTTCACGAGGAGAAGTAAAAAACCTGGTCGTCTCCCTGTCCTGTACTCGGAGCCGCGTGGGGAACAGCATACTATAACGAATAGCACGAGCTCGCAGCAATGCCTTCACTTGGTCAAAGGACTTCCGCAGCTTCTGGGTCTCAATCGAGTAGTCCGGGAAAATTTTGGTATCGTAATTCCCCCTTCAGACGCGCCGCTCTAAGCACTTCGTCCCGGCCCCGAAATTTCAAAAAGCGGAGAATAAAGGTGCGGGGCGGTCCCCCCACAGGATTCGGCTTCGGCGGGACTCTATGGGCCCTCTCAACGGCATAGTAGGGGGAAAAATTGGTGTCAGGCAGAAGGTTCCGCAGAAGATCCTCCACAAACACCGCCGAGTTCTGGCCCTCCACTCATTCCGCCAGGCCTATGATCCGGAGGTTATTTCTGCGGTTCCGGTTCTCGGCGTCGTCGACTTTGTATTCCAGGGCCTTGACTTTGTGCTGTATGGCCCGAATAGCAGAGGAGAGCTCGGCTACAGTGTCCTCCACCGCGCCCACCCGATCCTCCCGCCTCCGTAACCCGGGACCGGAGCTTGTCAACGTCCTGCCGCATAAGACCCATTTCAAGCTGCACAGCCTCAAGCTTAGTTGTTAGCGTCGCTTGGCAAGTGGCAATCGCAGCCATAATATCCACCACAAAGCTGGGCTGCGGCAAGGCATCTTCCGATAGAGATGCAGCATCAGGGAAGTCCGTCTGAGTCGCCATGTTGCGACCCTTCCCTCCCCTCGTGCTCACACAGGCCGCAGGAGGGAGAGGCATGTACTGTATTCAGAAAGCCATTACTCACCAAGATGCGCCAGCGTAAATATGCGCCCACAATACGCCGACGTAGGAAAGTTACGTTTGTTTGGAAGAAGCTGATTTTCAGGTGTATCTAGTTCTGTGGGTACGGCGCACAGATACGACGGCGCAAATTTACACTTACGCGGCGTATATCGAGATACGTCGGCGTAAGTGCTTTCTGAATCCGGGCCTGTGGTTCTACCAGCCACTATGCCACTACTATAGTAGCACCCAGTGAGTGGAACCACAGCAAATATCTGGGATGCCAAAAAACCTTTGACCAGTGTAGCCCTTCAAGACAATTTATTAATATTCCTTCTTTTTTAGCTTTTGAATGCGTAGCAATGGGAGGGCATATACACTATTTACGTAATGGGCCTAATTGTCTGCTTAGCTGTTGTTGATTTTGTAGTTACTATTTTTGTGTTAGAAGGATTAATGTTCCTTGATGGCTGCCTATCTTTAAGGCTCTGTTCACATCTCCGCGTAATGGAGGGACAATCGCCGTAAAAACTGTTAAATAGAATCGCGGGACTTCCATCTCCCAAAAGAAGCTTCTGTATTTCTCTTGGGCGACGGGCATTCCGCGATTCTCTTTGCGCGTTTTTACAACAATTAAAATCAGTAAAATGAGCAACTGCATTAGCAGCATTAAAGCAAAAACATATTCCTCTGCCATTGTGTGATCTGGGGCTGAACATTGGAATAATCTTGAAAGTCCGTCTCTGCCTTTATGGGTCGCAGTTGTTTTTTTCCCTGGACAAAAGATTGCAAGTGATGAAAGTAGGAGCCCTACAATGGTTTGTGATCTCTCAAAATTTGGGAAAAAAAGTCTAAACGCATATGGATTATATCAACAAAAATTTGGGGAAGTTCAATTAATTTTACTATTCTCAAAATGAGTACCTTAAAGGGGTTGTAAAGGTTCATTTTTTATTTTCTAAATAGGTTCCTTTAAGCTAGTGCATTGTTGGTTCACTTACCTTTCCCTTCGATTTTCCTTCTAAATGTTTTTTTCTTTGTCTGAATTTCTCACTTCCTGTTTCTCCTCAGTAAGCTTGCCACCATCATCCGAGCAGTGTTTAGTCAGCCAGAATAGCTTACTGAACAGCTTACTGAGGAGGAACAGGAAGTTAGAAATTCAGACAAAGAAAACAAAGAAAAAAAAACATTTAGAAGAGAAATTGAAGGAAAAGGTAAGTGAACCAACAATACACTAGCTTAAAGGAACCTATTTAGAAAATAAAAAAAACAAACCTTTACAACCCCTTTAAATTTTATTTTAGCAGTTTTAAATTAGTACTTTTTATTGTTCAGAGTTGAGTGTTTCTCTTTTATTAAGTGTTCTAGTACTGAAGTATACTCTCCTATCATGCTATTTTTTTTTATTACTAAAGGTTTTTATTGGAAATAAGAAAGTTTTCAGCATGTGTACAGATAAGGCAGTCTGTGAGTACAACCAATGAAAAAGTGCAAATTTGAATAGACATGCAACAAAATGATCAAGGTGTAACAGTTACTGTATCATGCACAAAGTCAGTCAAATGCCCAAAGTCCATGACAGAAAACAATCATGTATAAATATGAGAGCAACACTAAACAAACAAAGCAGATAAAAAAGAAAAACAGAGGGAACAAAAAAATAAAATAAAATAAATAAAAAAATCTTAGGTCAATCAGTTAAACGTAGCAGAAACCAAGGATTCCATTTAGCATCGTAAATTGGAATAGTATCTCGAAGTGTATGGTAAATTTTTTCCGTTAACATTATTTGGTCTACCCTCGCCATAACCTGCGCGAGGGGGACTGTGCTAGACTTCCAATGAAGAGCAACTTCCAATGAACAGCTATACAATTAGTGTGAAACAGCTTCATAAGGGGTTTTGGAATATCTGTAATTCTCTCAAATAGCAGACAGTGAGTGTGTGTCAGAGCCATGCGCCTCCCCGCCAACTTATCCATCAAATCCAGAATCTCCCTCCATGTGGGTTGCAGCTTCTCACATTCCCAAAACAGGTGCAGAAAAGAACCCTGAAGGGGGCAGCCCCGAAAGCATAAGGGAGAACTTTGGGGGAAGATTTTGCTCAATCTTAGAGGAGTAAGATACCAACGGGTGAATAATTTATTAGCAGTTTCCCTAATAGAAAGGGAAATAGTGCATTTCCTCAGGTTCTGTCAGTTAGCATCTCAATCCCTAAATTCATAATTGAGGCCCAACTCCTGCTCCCATTGTGTCATGTGTTTCAAAATGGAGCCATTCCTGCCCTCCTCAATAGATTTATACAGCGTCGAGATCAAGCCCTTCTGCCTTCCTTACAAAGAGTTTCAAAAACCGTGTTAGAATCAGAGGGGACGTCAGCATAGTGCATCTGAAAAAAATGGCGGACCTGCAAATACCTGTAGTATTCCCCCAAGGGAACATCCTTCAGTGTACGAAGCTGAGAAAAAGAGACAAATCTGCCCTCGTGCAAAAAGTGCGTCAGAGATACCAGACCACCACTCGTGCACCACCCAAAACGAGCAGGAGCATCAAAACCTGCTGGGAATCTGGGGTCCCCCAAAAATGAGGCCCCAGGAGAGAACCTCGATCTGAGAGCCAATCGGCGGCCAAACTTTTGCCACAGCTTCAGCTCCTGGGCAACAATTATGTTCTTTCGTAACAAAACAGAGGTATAAGATCTTGAGGACCATAATAGCCCAGGCAGATAGTAAGGGCGTATGGAGTCCTGCTCAAAAGAAATCCAAGGAACCCTAGAATCTCTGATGTTCCACTGAGCTAATTGTGAGAATCTGCTAGCTAAAAAGTATAACCAGATTTGTGGAACACCCAGACCACCAGACCTGTATGGTCGATAAAGCACCGCTCTAGAAAACCTAGGAGGTCTGCCATTCCAAACGAATCTGTTCAGGTGGGCCTGCAGCTTTAGGAGGAAAGTCTTCGAAATCGACAGGGGGAGGGCCCTAAAAAGGTAAAGGAGCTTGGGCAAGATTGTCAACTTAATGGCCGTAATCCTACCCAAAAATGAGATTCTATGAGGGGACCACGTCTTAAGGAGTTGCTTCAAGTGAGCAATAAGAGGGGGGTAGTTAACGGTAAAGAGTTGACCGAAATCTCCTGAGAGTTTCACCCCCAAATAGGAGATGCTAGATTTAGCCCACATAAACTGGAACGAGTGCTTGAGATTCTCCAGCTCGGCAGGGGGGAAGCCCACCGGGAGGGCCACAGACTTGGCCACATTAAACGAGAGGCCAGAGACCTCGGCAAAAAAGGCCAGAGTGTCAATAAGATTAGGTAAGGAAATCAGGGGATTAGTAAGAAATAAAAGTACATCATCTGCATACATACAGAATTTATACATAGAGGCGGTTTTGTTGTAGCCCACTATATCCGGATGTCTAAGGATAGCAATAGCCAGGGGCTCAATGGCCAAAGCAAATATAAGTGGCGATAACGGGCCCTATCTTGCTATTTTTTTAATGTTTCCACGTATTGTATGATGTATTCAAAGGGACCTCTTGACCATTCGCTAGTTGTTGATGCACATGTTAATAAACTTTAGGGGTAGGTAGGTATGAGTTCTCAGTTTGGATTGAACTTTGCTTGTTCAGGTGTTTATCCAAACTCTGGATTTTAAGCTGATTTGGCAGGAGCTGAAAGTCATATATAGTATCAGTTTTCTACTGCTATTATATATGACAGCTTCCTTCTTCTGCTGCTAATGGCACCCGATGTGCCCTTAGCAACCAATGATGTCAACTGGCCCTATTCATATGCTGGCCAGAAATCCCCTGCCATCTAAACAATGGGGCAGGAATAGTGGCTGACATCATTGCCCAAAAATGTCCACGTAGTCATTTTTTGGCAATGGCATTGACTAAATATGCAACCTTTTTGTATATTTAGTTATCATTCATGGCAAATGTAGCAACAGGATCAGATGTCTCGGTCAGATTTATTTTCTTCCTTTATATGTTTTTTTTTTAATTTTTGAATAAAAGACTTGATAAAAAGTTTTCTTTTTGCTATATATATATATATATATATATATATATATATATATATATATATATATATATATATATATATATATATATATATACTTTTTAAAATAAATGAGTAGGAGTAACCCTTGACATCCAAATCAGACCCAGCCCTGGCATGTATTTTTATTTTTATGTGTGGGGACCCCCCATTAACATCAATCTGGAAAAAGTTAAACTAACACCATACACCCTTCCCACCCCCCCGATCTCACCGCTGCACCTTCCTTTACTGCCTATGTAGCCAGTGCAACAGTCCAATAATTTGAAAACCTTGCTCTTCTTCCTCTTCTTTCCTATGGCCTTCTGGGGTAGATCAGAGTGATTCTGATTTATCAAATCAAATGCGCTCTGATTTGATCAGTTGGAAAGGGTGAACTTACATTTTAGGCATTATTACCAATTTGCTGACCAGGTCTTTTTTGGAACTTTTTGTTTACAAGTTTAAATTTGTATTTGTTGCTAGAAAATTACTTAGAACCCCCAAACTATATACAGGTGAAACTCGAAAAATTTGAATATCGTGCAAAAGTTCATTTATTTCACTAATGCAACTTGAAAGGTGAAACTAATATATGAGATAGACTCATTACATGCAAAGCAAGATAGTTCAAGCCATGATTTGTCATAATTGTGATGTTTATGGCTTACAGCTCATGAAAACCCCAAATCCACAATTTTCTGAAAATTTGAATATTGTGAAAAGGTGCAATATTCTAGGCTCAAATTGTCCCACTCTAATCAGCTAATTAAGCCTTTAAATGGTCTCTCTATCTGGTTCAGTAGAAATCACAATCATGGGAAAGACTGCTGATCTGACAGTTGTGCAGAAAACCATCAATGACACCCTCCATAAGGAAGGGAAAGCCTCATAAGGTAATTGCAAAAGAAGTTGGATGTTCCCAAAGTGCTGTATCAAAGCACATTAATAGAAAGTTATGTGGAAGGGAAAAGTGTGAAAGAAAAAAAGGTGCACAAGCAGCAGGCATGACAGCCGCCTGGAGAGGATTGTCATGAAAAGGCTGAAGGTGAACTGAGGCTGGAGTCAGTGCATCAAGAGCCACCACACACAGACGGATCCTGGACATGGGCTTCAAATGTCAAACAACGTCAGAAGCGTCTTACCTGGGCTAAAGAAAAACACACTTGGTCTGTTACTCAGTGGTCCAAACTCCTCTTTTCTGATGAGAGCAAATTTTGCATCTCATTTGGAAACCAAGGACCCAGAGTATGGAGGAAGAATGGAGAGGCACACACTGCAAGATGCTTGAAGTCCAGTGTGAAGTTTCCACAGTCTGTGTTGATTTGGAGAGCCATGTCATCTGCTGGTGTTGGTCCACTGTGATTTATTAAATCCAGGGTCAACGCAGCCGTCTACCAGGAGATTTTGGAGAACTTCATGCTTCCTTCCACAGATGAGCTCTATAGGGATGGACTTGGCACCTGCCCACATTGCCAAAAGCACCAAAACCTGGTTCAATGACCGTGGGATTACTGTGCTTGATTGGCCAGCAAGATGAGAAAGATGAGAGACATGAGACCGAACAATGCAGAAGAGCTGAAGGCCGCTATTGAAGCATCCTGGTCTTCCGTAACACCTCAGTAGTGCCACGGGCTGATAGCTTCCATGCCACGCAGCATTGAGGCAGTAATTGCTGCAAAAGGGGCCCACATCAAGTACTGAGTACATATGCATGCTTCTACTTTTCAGAGGTCCGATATTGTTCTGTGTACAATCCTTGTTTTATTGATTGCATGTAATATTCTAATTTTCTGAGATTGTGGATTTGGGGTTTTCATGAGCTGTAAGCCATAATCATCACAATTATGACAAATCACGACTTGAACTATCTTGCTTTGCATGTAATGAGTGATGAGTCTATCTCATATATTAGTTTCACCTTTTAAGTTGCATTAGTGAAATAAATGAACTTTTGCACGATATTCAAATTTTTCAAGTTTCACCTGTATAATATATATATATATAAGCAGAGATCCTAAAGCATAACATGGTGACTTGTGCCATATTTTATGTCACACTGTAATTGTGCAGTGGTCTTTCAAATGCAATTTTTGGGTAAAAAATACACTTTAACCACTCAACCCCCAGACCATATTGCTGGTCAAAGACCAGGCCACTTTTTGCGATTCGGCACTGCGTGGCTTTAACTGACGATTGCGCGGTCGTGTGACGTGGCTCCCAAACAAAATTGGCATCCTGTTTTTTCCCCCACAAATAAAGCTTTCTTTTGGTGGTATTTGATCACCTTTTTTTAGTTTTTGCGCTATAAACAAAAATAGAGCGACAATTTTGAAAAAAAAAAAAAATTTTTTACTTTTTGCTATAATAAATATCCCCCAAAAACATATAAAAAAAATATATTTTTCCTCAGTTTTCGTAAAAAAAATCGCAATAAGCGTTTATTGATTGGTTTGCGCAAAAGTTATAGCGTTTACAAAATAGGGGATAGTTTTATGGTATTTTTCTTAATATTTTTTATTTTACTTTACTTTTACTAGTAATGGTGGCGATCAGCGATTTTTATCGGTACTGCGACATTATGGCGGACACTTCGGACACTTTTGACACATTTTTGGGACCATTGGCATTTTTATAGCGATCAGTGCGTCAGGGGCGAGCGAGGGGCGCGTGTTCGCACCTCCCGAGACGCGCGCCTCTATTGGCTGCTCGGCGAGGTGACGTATAGCTACATGATCTCGCCCAGCAGAGCCGCCCTGCTGCCTTATAACTGCGGCGGCTGGTCGGCAAGCAGTTAATGAATAATAAAAAAAAACACTAAAGTTAGCCCAATTTTTTTTATATACACCGAAAAATAGATACCTATTATGTCATGCTTTAAAATTGTGCAAGCTCGTGGAATGGCGACAAACTTCTGTACTAAAATATCTCAATAGGCAACGCTTTAAAAATTTGGTAGAATCAGGGCTTTTTTTCAGGGGGAACTTGGGGGAACTCAGTTCCACCACCTTTGGCTCAGACCCTTTGGTGCCTGCTCACCACAATCACTTGTAAACACAAAAGTCTGGTTTCTTTGTTTACAAGTGACAACTTTGTAACCCCCTGAACTCTGCACTCTGTATGTAATGCAATTCTGGTATTTAATGCCCCTTTAAGACCCTTCTACTGTTTGTTAAATCTGAACGAGTCGTGGTTGAGTTCCTGCACCTATTTTCTGAGAAAAAAAGCTCTGGGTAGAATTATTACTCTCACTCTAACAATTGAGGTTTGAACACCGTTTACATATGCGGGCGTGTGTCCGGTAAGGGTCCGGTAAGCTTGGAGATAACCGGGAAGCAGCGGGGGGGGGGGGGCATCTCTCCTGCTGCCTCTTGCTGGTGGCAAATCATCTGCTGGGACCACTTTTATCAGACCCAGAACTGCCCACAGTACAAAATAATACCAAGGCTACGGCAGCTAACTGCTGCCATAACAAAGGTATTTAGGGCCAGATTCACAGCAGAGATACGACGGAGTATCTCAGATACTCCGTCGTATCTCTCAGAGTATCTATGCAACTGATTCATAGATAGCCCTTAGATCCGACAGGTGTAATTGTTTTACACTGTCGGATCTTAGGATGCAATACCGCGGCCGCCGCTGGGGGGAGTTTGCGTCGTAAACCAGCGTCGGGTATGCAAATTAGTAGTTACGGCGATCCACGACGGTTTTTCGCGTTCGCTACGTCGCTGCTAGTCTAGTTTCCCGCCGCAAAGTTAGTCATCGTTTTTGGTGCCCTAACTTTACACAGCACACGTATGTGCTGTATAAAGTATGGGCGTCGTTCCCGCGTCGAAATGTAAAAATGTTTCCTTCTTGCGTAGGGGAATACGGAAGTACGCTACGCACGTCGCGTTCGAAAAAATTACGTCACTTCGCGCAAAGCATGGCGGGAAATTCAAAAGGGAGCATGCACAGTAGGTCCGGCGTGGGAGCGCGCCTAATTTAAATGGCATATATATATATACTCGCCAGCACACCAGGAATCATAACGTCCAAAGATTTAATGCATATCTATTATGTCAAAAAGAGCAACGTTTCGAGGCCACGCAGGACCTCTTCGCCAGGCAAAAAGATACAAATACAATAAAGCAAACAAATATATAAGAAGCTGTCACCAATGAAAATCTTTGAAAAATAAAACCCACCCACCCCAAACACCTCCTCCCTCTACCCACCCATCCAATCAGGAGTCTACATTAGGTATGTTATGCAAGCACCTATTAGTGATCAGTTAATCACAAACAGGCATGAGCAAAGAGTCACATGGGGTACATACCCCCAGCTGTGTTCACGATCAAAACAGTGATCGCATAGCTGCTCAGTTGTACATTGCCAGAAAAAATGTATAAATCCCCTACCTGCAAAAGGAGCTATCCATGTACCCCTCCGCTGTGTCATCGATCATAATCCCGATCGCACAGCTGATACCACGTGTGCTGTCCTGTGGTATCCCTCAGCCAGTGTCAGTCTGCAAAATTGTGGTCAGCGTCGTTGTGCGGCCGCCGTCGCCATAGAAACAATGACGTCGGCGCGTCATACGTCTGCTCAGCCAATCAGCTTCGACCAATGTGACAGTGAGGCTTGGAAAGCAAGCCTACGTCACATGTTACAAGGGGCCAACGAGAGCGCAGTTTAACAGTTCAGGTCTATGTGACAGCGAGGCTTGAAAAGCAAGTCCCTGTCGCATGGTAGCAGGGGTCAAGGAGAGCGCAGCCTGACAATTCAGGTTAATGTGACAGCGCGACTTGTAAAACAAGCCGCTGTGATATGGTTCAATGGGAGGTACTAGAGAGGAAGCGTGCTATATTCACCCAGGATAAGATAATAAGTGAAGAAAAGAAGAAACTTTTTAAAAAAGTAAAATGACTAATAATAAGCACCAATACAGAACCAAACACCTACATAGATAGACAAAAAAAGAAGAAAAAAAGGAGAAAAAGAATAAAGAAAAAAAAAAAAAAAAAGTAAAATCGCTGTGACTTCCATTAAGCTCCCCTATGCAATGCCTTATGGCCTTTGATTGGGCTTATCTATCTAGTGTTCTTCTTCAATCGCATATTATTCTTGCGCCATCGTATTTATTTAAAGTTATTCTCTGATCTTATCTTGCCATTGTATATTAGAAATGACATCCCATATGGTATTTTTTATACCATCGGTTTTTTTCAAGCCCCCGTGGGCTTCTTTTAACTGTATTTTGTTTTCTTTTTTCATGGTTGACATTGTAGACATTTTTACATTTGACTATGTATGGACGATGACCCTATCAACTTAGACCTTTAGGCAGGTTTGATATAGGATCTACATCGATATGGCTCGTTTTTGAGTGACCATTTGTCTGTTGGTGTTCTCACCCGGACCGTTAGCCCTCTGTATTGTGTCTACATGTCATATCTTACACTTTTTTAATAGTCTGTTCACCCTGGTGCTTTCTTACCTTTTTGTTTTTTGGTATTTTCTTTTGCTTTTTCTTTTCTTCTGTTTCAGTAATTTCACTTTGTTTTGTTTTTTGATTTCTGCCTTGTTTTGTTTTATTTATTTTTATTTTTATTTTTGTTTTATTTTTGTTTTATATTTATTTTTATTTATCTTTATTTTTCTATTTTTATTTTTATTTTTATTTGCATTTATTTATTTTTATTTTTATTTTTATTTATTTTTATTTTTATTATTTTTTATATTTATTTTCATTTTTTATATTTATTTTTATTTTTATTTATATTTATTTATATTTATTTTTATTTTTTTCTATTTATGTTTATTTATGTTAATTTACATCTATTTTTATTTTTAGTTTTATTTATATTCTTTATTTCTTACATTTTTTCTAGTTGTTTATTATTGTTTAATTTTACTTTTTTTCTTTCTTTTTTTTTTTCTTTATTCTTTTTCTCCTTTTTTTCTTCTTTTTTTGTCTATCTATGTAGGTGTTTGGTTCTGTATTGGTGCTTATTATTAGTCATTTTACTTTTTTAAAAAGTTTCTTCTTTTCTTCACTTATTATCTTATCCTGGGTGAATATAGCACGCTTCCTCTCTAGTACCTCCCATTGAACCATATCACAGCGGCTTGTTTTACAAGTCGTGCTGTCACATTAGCCTGAATTGTCAGGCTGCGCTCTCCTTGACCCCTGCTACCATGCGACAGGGACTTGCTTTTCAAGCCTCGCTGTCACATAGACCTGAACTGTTAAACTGCGCTCTCGTTGGCCCCTTGTAACATGTGACGTAGGCTTGCTTTCCAAGCCTCACTGTCACATTGGTCGAAGCTGATTGGCTGAGCAGACGTATGACGCGCCGACGTCATTGTTTCTATGGCGGCGGCGGCCGCACAACGACGCTGACCACAATTTTGCAGACTGACACTGGCTGAGGGATACCACAGGACAGCACACGTGGTATCAGCTGTGCGATCGGGATTATGATCGATGACACAGCGGAGGGGTACATGGATAGCTCCTTTTGCAGGTAGGGGATTTATACATTTTTTCTGGCAATGTACAACTGAGCAGCTATGCGATCACTGTTTTGATCGTGAACACAGCTGGGGGTATGTACCCCATGTGACTCTTTGCTCATGCCTGTTTGTGATTAACTGATCACTAATAGGTGCTTGCATAACATACCTAATGTAGACTCCTGATTGGATGGGTGGGTAGAGGGAGGAGGTGTTTGGGGTGGGTGGGTTTTATTTTTCAAAGATTTTCATTGGTGACAGCTTCTTATATATTTGTTTGCTTTATTGTATTTGTATCTTTTTGCCTGACGAAGAGGTCCTGCGTGGCCTCGAAACGTTGCTCTTTTTGACATAATAGATATGCATTAAATCTTTGGACGTTATGATTCCTGGTGTGCTGGCGAGTATATATATATATGATTTGCTTTCCGGTTCCCAGCCGGTGATCGTTTCAGCACCCTTTTACTACTTGGCCATTTTGCCGGAAGGTGTGCAATCGGAATATTTTTGAGATAATTTAAATGGCACACGCCCCTTTGAATTACGCGGGCTTACGCCGGAGGCCGACAGCGTAAGTTTTCTCGCAAGTCTTTTGTGAATCAGGCACTTGCGATGAAAACTTGCGGCGGTGTAACGTATCAACGATACGTTACGCCACCGTGATTCTACGTGAATCTGGGCCCCTATGTCAAAGTAATGACGTAAATGTTCTGTTGGCGGTTGCCAAGATTTTTATTTTTTTTCTTTCTTTAGTACATGTTCCCCAAGGTTTAAATTTCAGATTTGGCACCTAACCATCAGTAATGTTCACTGAACCCGCCTTGAACCAAACCCATGTCATTGGCCACATTATTTTATGTTCTTTTTTTCATGGAACATGAACCACGAACAGCTAAAGAAGTTCCATAAAAAATATAAAGCAGCAGTAGAAAAATAGCCATATACAAATACAAAAGAAAAAAATAGTACAAATGAAATAAAATACCCTAAATACAGTGCAAAATTAAATGTGCAAAATTGTCTGTAGCAAACTAATAAACAAAGTTAAGATTTTCCTCCCTGTAAAAATCAATAAATCTGCAGCAAAATCAGTTTCTCCTAAATCACTCCCCTCATCCCTTATTAACACATCTCATGTCTGCACAGACCCCCATACATAGGTGTGCACCCCAAAGCTCAAACACACATGTCTTTCTCTGCAGCCTCAGCTGCACTGGACAGTGAATGAATGGGAGGTGTTCTGTGCTGAGCGGCTTCCAGTTCATTCACAGGCTGAGGCATAATAAACATCATTTACTATGCTTCAGTTATGAATGAACACAGTGAGTGAGCATGTTTACTGTGATCATTTAGAAAAGGAAGGGGCCTGTATATGACATACTGTATTTGCTGGCGTATAAGACTACCTTGTACACTTAAAAAAACTGGCTTAAAAGCAGGGGTCGTCTTATACGCCGGGTCAGCTGCTCGGATGCCTGCTGGATGTGCAGTAATACTGTATGTATCTTCGGCTACATACAGTATATACCGTTTAGCCAATCCCGGTGAGCGATTTATTCAAATGAATACAGGGCTTGCTCGGATTGGAGTAACAACCTCTGCCAATCCGAGCAGGCTACATACAGTAGCCTGCTTGGATTGGCTTTGAGAGTCAGAGAGGCACAGGCAGATGATGGTACAGCCTCTGCCAATCCAAGCAGGCTTTGTATTCATTAATAGAATACATCGCTCACCGTGATTGGCTCCAACTCCAGCAAGAATGAAGAAGAATATGGCTCCAGAAGGAAGAAATATGAAGCGTCGGAAGCCTCAGAAGAAGGGTCGTCTTATACGGTGAGTACAGGCAAAAAATCTTAAAAAACTGTAAAATTAGGGGGTCGTCTTATATGCCCGGTCGCCTTATACACTGGCAAATATGGTATTTACTAACCCCTTCCCCCACTCTCCATTCTGGGAGTGCAACACGGGGGGGGGGGGGGAGCACAGGCTATAGGGTGACTCGGCACAGCACGCAGTGATTAGGGTGTTCCCAGGCACACCTGGCACACCCCATGCACACACATATGCTCACATATAACATCCCTTTGATTTAACAACTAAGGGAATTACTCAGGGGTTGGATTGTTCAACCGGTTCAATAATATCATGTTTTTGTAATTCAGCAAACTTATTTTCTACACCTGTCCTCAAATTTTAAAGAAGCCTACACATTAGCTTTGCAAAAGGCTTTACTTGTGAGTCATTCCAAGACCCCTTTCACACTGGGGCAGTTTTCAGGCGCTTTAGCGCTAGAAATAGCCTCTGCTAAGCACCTGAAAAACGCCTCCCATTCATTCCAGTGTGACGTTTCACATTCGGGCGGTGTGCTTGCGGGACATTACGAAAATTCCTGCAAGTAGCATCTTTGGGGCGGGTCGAGAGCGTTGTATATAGCGCTCCCAAAATGCCGTGCCCATTGCAATGAACTGGCAGTGCTTCCAAAGCGCCATAAAAGCAATTTGAAAGAGCTGCAAAACAGACATTTTTTACTTTTTTGGGGGGCAAAAACCACTGCGCTAGCGGCTGAAAAACGCTGCAAAAGCGCAGCTAAAACAGCACTAAAGCCCCGCTAAAACAAGTGGCGCTTTAGTGCTAACGGCGGGTGCTGTCAGTGTAAAAGTACCCCAAATCTTTTGACTTTTCAAATACAAAGAAACAATCTTCAAATTTTCAAATTTATAGAATCAGACAGCATATTGATCTCTGCAGTGTCTGCACTGGGTCCAATTAGTATTCCATTGCTTTATTGCAGACAAGCAAAGTAGTTTTTTTCCCATAAACAACTAAAATTTCAGTCTCAAGAGGAAAACACATGCCCTTTAAATAAATAAATGTGTTAAAATTGCAGTGGGTGAGGAGACTTCAAATTGGGAAAATGTTGGCAAAATATGTTGGCAAAATATTACCATTTTGACTAAATGATTAGAATTAATAGGTTTCTAAGGGTGCAGCCTGCTTTATATGGCCTAGGGGGGAACAAAAGCAGCTTTCAACTACCTGGGACCTGTTTAGTATTACTCATTAGCTTCATAATTTTATTTATTTTTTGCACAGAAATAAAAAAAGAGACAGCAGAATAGGTAAAATTATAAATTAAAGTGACTATGCAAGTAATGATCAAAATACATAAAATAAAATTAACTACCCTAAATTATACACAACCCCCCAAAACACACTCACTAATAAAGGAGAGAACAAAGAGTAGATTTTTATTCAAGGATATTCCACTTAAAAGAGAAGTACAGTATGTTATTTGGAGAAAAAAAACCTATACAGCATAGGTGGATGCTACATCAAGTCGATGCTACATTTGTCCCGCACCGGCTCTGTGGTGAGAACTGAGCGATCAAAGACTGCTGATCGCTCAGTTTTCTCCTCTGCTGTGAGCAGAGAACTGCCCCTGTCAGTCAGCAGCTCTCTGCTCTCCCCTCCAGAACTCACTGGAGCGCTGGGTTGTGGAGGGGGCAGGAGGGGCTGGCTCTAAACCATGGGTGGATCCCGACCACGTGCTCGAGATCTTTTCAAATCTTTTTTCACCAACAAGGTGAAGCATACTTGTGATACCCCATTAATGAGAATGAGAGAAGTTTAGCAAAATTAGTTTTGCCATCTGCAAAATTTCTCTCATATTCACTCACTGACTTAACCACTTACTGGCCGGCTCGCGTACATTTACAGCGTCAGGTGGACTCTCCTGTGTGAATCGTCGTACCTGTACATCGCCTCCTTTAAGAGCCATAGCAGGAGCGTGCACACCTGCTGCACGGCGGGCAGGGTTGCCAACCTCCCGCAGCATTTTTTACTGATTAAACATGGAAAATGTACTGGCGGAGCACTTTTTTACTGGCAACCTGAGAACTTACAAAATTTCTATTGAAAACGAACACAGTGAATATTTTAACAGTATAAATATGATATGAAACACTGACAATACCTATAACAAAGTAATTTGCTTGATTTATACTTAAAAAGTCAACACAGCATGAAATTATCAGCCCCTGATATTTACTGACAGTTGTAAAAAAACACAGATTTACAAACTCTCAGTAAATTTACTGGCGGTTGGAAACCCTGACGGTGGGGAACCCGATGCGCGTGGCCGGCAGGCGCGATGTCTGGCGGCCACACGCGATCGCGGGCACGAGAGCCAGAATGGGGATTTCTGTGTGTGTAAACACACAAATCCCCATTCTGACAGGAGAGGAGAGACAGATCATCTGTTCCTACTAATTAGGAACAGTGATCTGTCTCCTCCTCCAGTCACTACACTGCCCCCACAGTTAGAAACACACATGAGGGAACACATTTAACCCCTTGATCGCCCCCTAGTGTTAACCCCTTCCCTGCCAGTGACATTTTACACAGTAAGTGCATTTTTATAGCACTGATTGCTGTATAAATGTCAATGGTGTCAAAAGTGTCCGATCTGTCTGCTGCAATGTCTCAGTCCCGCTAAAAATCGCAGATTGCCACCATTACTGGTAAGGAAAAAAATGCCATAACTCCTTGTAGACGCTATAACTTTTGCGCAAACTAATCAATATACGCGTATTGCGATTTGAAAAAAAAAATGTATATAAGTATATAGCAGCAGCGATCAGATGTTTCCAGTTTCATTCAGTCACATGCAAAAGAGGAGGAAAGGAAACAAAGCGCAATATTGTACCATATACAATATTCCGAGTGAGGAGTCCACTTAAACTGAGCGGGAACATACCCTGTCTATATTATAAGCGAGGATACGTGAGTGCACTAAGTGCAACCTTTATCCACATCTATATGGTACAATATTGCGCTATGTTTCCTTTCCTCCTCTTTTGCATGTGACTGAATGAAACTGGAAACATCTGATCGCTGCTGGAGGTTGTTGTAACCTGATCACATTGAAGTGAGAGCTTGGCAATCAGGGAAGGATCACTGCAGACTGACTGATTCAATCATCAGGACTTTTTTCATGATCTACCCACATATATATTAAGAGTTTTTTCACTAGGTTTTTTGCTTGATTGTATATGTACGATTCACATTGCACATGAGTTAATACGAGCGCATCAGTATTTATTCATTTATCATTTGGTTTAGTTCACCGTTTTTTGATTGCTGCTGTATTATTTAGTTATTTTTGTGTGGTTTCTTTGAGATTATTTGTTAGTAGCGCTGTAGTTCTTTTTCACTTTATTTTCATATATTTCTGAATACATTCACAATGCATTCCAAAATGCACTTTGCAATATATTTATGGCTGCAAAAATATATTGCTAAATGCATACATAAGTACATTTAACATGCATTAATGAATATATTTGCATTTCAAAATATATTTCAAATTATATTCACAAATATATGTCAATATATTTTTGAAATATATTGAATATGGGCAAAATTGTAGTATTTCAAATATATGTCAATATATTTGGGAAAAATATATTAAGAATGTTTTTTTTTTAATATATTTTAAATATAAATGTAAATTTTCTTCTGAATGCAAAATAAAAAAAAATACATTCCTATTACATTCTGAAATGCTGTGCATTTATATATTGTATTTTATATATTGTAGGCCTATAAAACCAGCAAATGGGGAAAAAAACAATAACACAGTACAATACACACAACTTTATTATCATGTAAATATACAAAAACTACAACACACAGAATAGAAGGTGGTGTTAACTGTGGTAAATGACATTAATGACATAAAAGTGTATTTGTGGTATTCTGATGAGGTTCCTGATGTTTACCTTCAGGTGATATTTCAACGCCGCAATTTTTCTCGTAACAGCGTCACTGATCACACCTTTTGAAGTCCCAGGGAAAAGTAGCAGCTTTAAAAAGTAAATGGAAAATATTAGACTTATTAGATTTTCCCTGTGAATCAAAAGCCATATAAGACCCCTTTCACACTGCAGCGCTGCTAAAGCTCCGACCGTTTTTTGCAGTGTTTTTGTAGCACTTTTTTTAAGAAGGAAAAAGTCCAGTTTTTATGCGCTTTTAAGGTGCTTTGGAAGCGCTGCCCATTAATTTCAATAGGCAGGTGTGTTTTAGGAGCGATATTTATAGCGCTCCCAACCCGCCCCAGATGCTGCTTGCAGGACTTTTTCTAATGTTCTGCAAGTGCACCGCCCCAGTGTGAAAGTACTCATTGCACTGAAAGGGATGCAGTTTCATGAGCTTTTTAGAGGCTATTTCTAGCGCTAAAACGCCTGAAAACTGCCTCAGTGTGAAAGGGGTCTAACAGATGCAGCTGAGTAAATAAAACTAACAAAATTAAGCATGTATAAAAACATCAACATTTTGTAGACTTTTCAAAAATCAGTATAAAAAAATCAACATCGTGGGCCAGATCCATGTACCTCAGCGCATCTTTCCGTCCGGCGTAGCGTATCTCTGATACACTACGCCGCCGTAACTTGCAGCGTATTTTCTGTATCCTGAAAGAATTTGCGCCGTAAGTTACGTCGGCGTAGTGTAACTTTGTCGGCGTAAGGGCGCGCAATTCGAATGGATGAGATGGGGGTGTGTTTTATGTTAATATGTCTTGACCCGACGTAAATGACGTTTTTTTTAACGGCGCATGCGCCGTCTGTGGGGGTATCCCAGTGCGCATGCTCCAAATTAACCCGCAACAAGCCAATGCTTTCGACATGAACGTAATTCTACGCAAAGCCCTATTTGCGAACGACTTACGCAAATGGCGTAAAATTTTCAAAATTCGACGCGGGAACGACGTCCATACTTAACATTGAGTACGCCTCATATAGCATGGGTAACTTTACGCCGAAAAAAGCCTTACGGAAACGACGTAAAAAAATGCGCCGGCCGGACGTACGTTTGTGGATTTGCGTATCTAGCTAATTTGCATACTCGACGCGGAAATCGATGGAAGCGCCACCTAGCGACCAGCGTAAATATGCACCTTAGATCCGACGGCGTACCAAGACGTACGCCAGTCGGATCTAGCCCAGCTTCAGGCGTATCTTGTTTTGTGGATACAAAACAAAGATACGCTGGAGCAACCTAGCAGTTACGCAGCGTATCAATAGATACACCAGCATAACTGCTTCGTGGATCTGGCCCTTTGCCTACAACTTGCCTTATTAGTTCAGACTACTACCAGACTGAGCAAGATATCTCATTTTGACAGAACAGTCAAATTGGCTTACAGTCTACATGTCAAAGCTGATGTTTTCATAGGGTCTAACTGTACCCGCTTCTCTCCATCTGTCAGCCGCTTGAAGGAACCGCCTTGAAAGTTAC
Organism: Rana temporaria; assembly: GCF_905171775.1. NCBI lineage: Eukaryota > Metazoa > Chordata > Amphibia > Anura > Ranidae > Rana > Rana temporaria. The sequence continues at coordinate 57,691,500 of NC_053489.1, forward strand.
TTTTTATTGAAGTGGTTGTAAAGACACAAGGGTTTTTACCTTCATGTATTCTAGGGCCTCCACAACCTCCTGAATTCCTTGAGGTTACCTCTTTTTGTATAAACTGCTCTTTCTTTACAAATGGTCTCATTTACTACACTAATCCAGTCTCTCACTGCCGGGGGTGTCATCGACTAGCATCTCATTGCTATAATTTTTCTGGCTTGGAACAAGCATCTTAAAATTGCAACTGTGGTGCTCTTCCTTTCCTCCCGTTCCTTCCTATATCCCAATATACATAGTGCGGCCTCCATCTCCAGGGTTATTCCGAATATCTCGCCCACGGTATTAAGCCCTACCTCCCAATATCGAAACAGCTTTGGACATCTCCATACCATATGCATGAGATCTCCAGTATCTTGGCATCTGGGACATTTATCATCTGGTCTTCTACCATACTTGAACAGTCGGCTGGGAGTGTAGTAAGCTCTATATAACAGCAACAGGTGAGATGCTGGGGGTGGAATTTGTATTGATGGCCAAATAAATCTGCAAAATAAATCTTTAGCTGCTATTGATTTTGAACGCTTGCGGGGCATGTTTAGTCGATTGAAGGGCGTCTTTTTTTATATTAGATAAAGATTTCTTTAGTAGATTTGTTTGGCCATCAATAAAAATTCTGCCCCCAGCACTGCCCATCATGTAAATAGCCGTCCCCTTCATGTAACTATCTGCCCCTCACCTACATGAACGCGCATCGGCAACGCGAGATTGTAAACTCAGCTGTCCTGAGGGTCCGTTCTGCGCACATAGGGTGACCACATGTCCCGAATTGCCCGGGACAGTCCCGCATTTTGCAGGTCTGTCCCGGGCACCTTCATTCCAGGACAATACAATGTCCTGGAATGAAGCTGACACAGCCACCCCCCAAGCCAAATAAATGCCCCCAAAAAAGGCCGCCACATCATTGCTTTACTCACTGACAGTACTTGTCCTGGCTGGGAATGCCTGGAGGAGCACAGTCCCCGCCCTCTGCTTGTGATTGGAGAAATCATAAATCCTGCCTCTTGTGTCCAATCACTGGGCTGTGATTTGTTACAACACAAGCTGAATTTTGGGAAGGGCGGTGTCCCTGAATGGTAGTTTGGAAATGTGGTCATCCTAATGCCGCGTACAGATGGTCGTTTTTTGTGATGAAAAAAAACGACGTTTTAAATCATGAAATAAAACAACATTTTTGAAACTTTTTCAAAAACGACGTTGCCTACACACCATCGTTTTTTTCACAATGCTCTAGCAAAGCGAGGTTACGTTTCACCACTTTTTTCCATTGAAGCTCGCTTCATAACTAGCTTCTGGGCATGCGCAGGTTTAAAAACGTTGTTTTTTGCTACACACGTTTCTGTGAAACAAAAAACGA